>NC_080072.1:37570849-37889704 GCF_949987535.1 Balaenoptera acutorostrata | reverse complement strand
GCTTCCAGCAACACGAGTAACTTGATTACCCATAGATGGACTGATTCCAGACTAGCCAATCAGCTTCCAAGTTTGAAATTGCCCTAACCGGTTACATTTCACCCTCAACTCTGGATAAGGGAGATAGCTGTGAGCCCTGCTTCCTGTCCCCTCGCCAGTCGACCTTGCAATCAAGCTTTCTTTTATCACAAGCCAGTGCCATGGTATTGGCTTCAATGCATGCTGGGCAGCAAGCCCAGCTGGATAACAAGGTTTCCCTCCCACACAGCTGTGTGCAGCTCTGTGACTGAGTTCTGGCTCACGGTGGAGAAGTTCAGTTTGTGTGTGCAACTCCAGGAATGTGCCCTCAGAGAAAAAGACATGCCCTTCTCCTCATCTTTGCTCCCTTCTACTGTTTGGTTGCCAGAGCCAGAGCAGCCCCCGGGGACCCTCCAACACGTGGGATTTTTTTTCCCACACCAAGCAACTTTGCATTGCCAGCTGGGAGTTCTTCAGTTCAACTCAATGCTGACACTATGGGCGTGGAGATGGAATCAGCTGCCGGGAGTCAAGGCTCAGCCCCACCAGACTTCAGATGCCAATTCCAAGTGCAGCTTCTCACCTGTGCTCCTGACCAAGAGGCTGTGAATCGGAGGTTCCTCCAACACCCTCCTCAGTTTCCATTAATTTGCTAGAGCGGCTCACAGAACTCAGGAAGCCAGTTTACTTACTAGGTTATCGATTTATTATGAAAGACTAGAACTCAGGAACAACCAGATGGAAGAGTTGCACAGAACAAGTTATGTAGGAAGGGGCACGGATCTTCCAGGCTCTCAGTCACTCTCCCAGCACCTCCATGGGTTTACCAACCCAGAAGCTTTCTAAACCCCGTCCTCTTGGGCTTTTAGGAAGGCTTCATTACGTAGGTATGGCTGATTAAATCATTGGCCATTGGTGATTGAATTCAATCTCTAGCCCCTTTGCCCTCCCCAAAGGTGTGGATGGAACTGAAAGCTCCAACCGTTTAATCATGTGGTAGGTTCCACTTGCCCCCAGCCCCCATTTTTTTTTTTTTTTTTTTTTTGGCTGCGTTTGGTCTTCATTGCTGTGTACCAGGTTTCTCCAGTTGCGGCAAGCGGGGGCTACTCTTCGTTGCGGTGCACGGGCTTCTAATTGTGGTGGCTTGTTATGGAGCATGGGCTCTAGGTGCGTGGGCTTCAGTAGTTGCGGCATGTAGGCTCAGTAGTTGTGGCGCACAGGCTTAGTTGCTCCGTGGCGTGCGGGATCTTCCGGGGCCAGGGATCAAACCTGTGTCCCCTGCATTGGCAGGCGGAGTCTTAACCACCACCCTACCAGGGAAGTCCCTGGCCCCCATTCTTAAGTGCTTTCTGGAAGTCACCTCATTAACATAAACTCAGGTGTTGTTGAAATATGTTTGTTATGGATAACAAGACACCTTTACCTGTCTTATCACTTAGAAAATTCTGAGGGTTTTAGGAGCTCTGTGCCAGAAAAGGGGGACAAAGACCAAATACATATTTCTTATTATAAATGACAATATCACAGACCCCAAAGTGGGAGCTGCCTATTGAGGGAGACAGGAAGACCCAGAGATGCTGTTCCAAACCCATCCTTGTATACAGGAGAGGAATGTGAGTATTGTTGTAAACCTTTGTTATTTGGGATTTTCTTTCACACCCAGAATTGACCTAGCTCAAGCTAGATATCCTTTAGGATCTTTATTAATAAATATATCTTTTCTTTTCCATGAATGAATTCATGTATGGGTCTGTGGCTGGCTTTTTCACTGAACAATACAGTATGCTCCACCATCCTCCTCACCTCCCACACTTAATTCATTCCTACAACCTGTGGATCCTTTTAGCCCTTGCCCTCTCTGTACCATCACTGTCACTCCCCTAGTCCAAGCCACCATAATTTCTTTCTTTCTTTTTTTTAACAGGGCTGGGTCTTTGTTGTTGTTGGCTGAGAGGCTTGCGAGATCTTAGTTCCCCGACCCGGGATCGAACCTGCGCCCTCAACAGTGGCAGTGAAAGCACCGAGTCCTCACCACTGGACTGCCGGGGAATTCCCCCACCATAATTTCTAAGTGTTGCTAACTGATCATTCTGCTTCCACTCTTGCCTGTAGGTAAAACCAGTTTATTCTTCAATCCATTCTTCACCTTGTGTTCAGGATGATTTTCTAAAAAACACAAGTCAAGTCATGTCAAGCCATATTAAAAACCCTTCTGTACTTCCTGTCCCATGTAGAATGAAACTGAAGCCCTTTAACAGGGCTACAAAGCTGGGAGAGATTTGCTCTGCCCATCCTCTGACTCCCATTTCTTTTTAACCACATCGTGTCTCTTGGTTCCTTTCTCCATTGTCATGCCCTTTGCAGACTCCTAAGTCATCTGGAGCATCCTTTCTACACTATGTGCCCCACTGGTGCCTGATATCTGCTAAAATGTCACCTCCTTAAAGAGGCTTTCCCTGGCTAGCTCTGCACTCTATTTCCCTTATAGCCCTCATCACAATTTGTAATTTTATATGCATCTGTTCATTGACTTGTCTCTGCCTCTCCTGCTGGACTGTAAGCTTCCAAGACCAAGAACCCTGTTCGTTTCAAGTATCACTCCATCCTCAGGAACAACCAGAGATCCAGACACATAGAAGGCACTCAGTAAATACTTGTTAAATGAAAGAACCCTGACTTAGAGTTAAGAAACCTTGGGTCAAATACCATCTTTACTGCTTACAGGCCGTGCCATCTTGGGGAAATCAGTCAACTTTCAGAGCCTATGTGGAACATGGGGAAAATGAAGCCTGCCCTGATTATCTCATGGGGTTGATGTGAAAATCAAATGGGATGAGGTAAGGTAAAAATTTTAAACTCTGAACAAATGTGAGAGGTTGATTTGATGTTGAGGTGAGGAAAACTTATGTGAGAACTTAGAATGAGGACCTACTTTCTCAAATACCTGTATGTAAAATAGGCCTCTGCAAACCAGTCTGTCCAAGGCCTTGTTAATAATTAATAACTGTTCATTGCTGGTCATTTCCTCCCATTATACAGCTTGAAAAGGAAGGTTTTCTTGGAATACAAACTTTAGCACTACTTACGCCATCAATCCCAGTAAATGAGTCCTTTTGAATTAAGAATGAGGAGTTTAGTGGCAGCTGCTAGTTGAAAGTTTTTTGCTAAGAACAATAAAACCTCAGCTCTCTCGCCCCTTGATCTGCTTTGCTAAGTTTGTTGGTGATTGCTGGGGTGTGGTATTTACAGAAAAGTTTAGAAAAGTGCAGGAGGTGGCCTGTCCTTTCGCATTGGATGCCTACGTGGTGTAAATAATCCTCTTTTAATCACAGTCTAAACATGGTCCTAAAACAAGATGTTTGTGCCAAAAAGAATTCCAGGAGGCATTACCCTGATGGTGGGGGGTTTGGAGGGGGGAGTAGGGATGAGTGGCTTAAATAATAGAATCATCAGCCCCACTGGTCTTGGGCAGGGGGTGGGGTGCACACTTTTGTTGTGTGGATTACCAAAGAATGAATTGAAACTTCACTTTTCCTTTTAATAATCACCTTACTCTAATAGTACTTTTGCCATTTAAACTATAAAGAATGTGGTCCTGTTTTCTCCCTTGCAACACATCTATACAAATACACTGGATTTTTAAAAAAATATTTTATTTGGGAATAATTTTAGATTTCTACAAAAGCTGCAACGATAGTACAGAGAGTTCCCGTATAATCACTTATCTTCCCTAATGTTAACACCTTACCTTACCACAGTACATTTGTCACAGTTAAAAAAAACAATATTGGTACATGATTGTTATCAACTAAAGTCAGTCCTCTATTAAGATTGCCTTGGGCTTCCCTGGTGGCGCAGTGGTTGAGAATCTGCCTGCCAATGCAGGGGACACGGGTTCGAGCCCTGGTCTGGGAAGATCCCACATGCCGCGGAGCAACTACGCCCGTGAGCCACAATTACTGAGCCTGCGCGTCTGGAGCCTGTGCTCCGCAACAAGAGAGGCCGCTACAGTGAGAGGCCCGCGCACCGTGATGAAGAGTGGCCCCCACTTGCCACAACTAGAGAAAGCCCTCGCACAGAAACGAAGACCCAACACAGCCATAAATGAATGAATAAATAAATGAATAAATAAAAAAAATTAAAAAAAAAAAAAAAAAAAAGATTGCCTTAATTTTTACCTAATGTCCTTTTTCTGTCCCAGGATCTCATTTGATTGGGATTGTTTTTTTGTTTGTTTTGATTTGTTTGAATTTTTCTAAAATTTTTATTTTATATTGGAGTATGGTTGATTTACAATGTTGTTAGTTTCAGCTGTATAGCTAAGTGATTTAGTTATACATATACATATATCTATCCTTTTTCAAATTCTTTTCCCACTTAGGTTATTAGACAATATTGAGTTCCCTGTGATATACAGTAGGTCCTTGTTGGTTATCTGTTTTATAGATTTTTTTTTTAATTTTATTTATTTATTTATTTATTTATTTATTTATATTTATGGCTGTGTTGGGTCTTCGTTTCTGTGCGAGGGCTTCCTCTAGTTGCGGCAAGTGGGGGCCGCGCTTCATCGCGGTGCACGGGCCTCTCACAATCGCGGCCTCTCTTGTTGCGGAGCACAGGCTCCAGACGCGCAGGCTCAGCAATTGTGGCTCACGGGCCTAGTCGCTCCGCGGCATGTGGGATCTTCCCAGACCAGGGCTCAAACCCGTGTCCCCTGCATTGGCAGGCAGATTCTCAACCACTGCGCCACCAGGGAAGCCCGGTTATCTGTTTTAAATATAGCAGTGTGTACATGTCAATCCCAAACTCCCAATTTATCCCTCCCCCCCACCTACCCCGATTGAGATTGTTTTTGCATCAGCATCAAAAAGTCATTTTTTTTGAATTTTAAAGTGAAACCATAAACTTAAAATCAAGGAAAGCTTTTTCTTTTTGGAGAGTGTAAAGTTGCAGACTTACAGGTCTTTACCAGGAAAACCATTTCTATAGTTATTTAATATTGTCTTTCCAAATTCAGATTGTGCGACTCCAGCTAAAGACACTCTTTAAAGGAAAGCATGAATATCTACCCAAAGGACCCCATGTAGAAGCTGCAGTTGGTAGTGGGGTGGGGAGAAGGGGCGGAGACTTGGGTTCTATGGTGCCTTTGCCCTTAGTGGAAAAAGAATGTGTGGAATCTCTGCCATCTGGGTAATTAGGTGAAAGTTACTCAGCCTCAGTTTCCCATTCTGTCACATGCAGGTATTGATGTTTCCACAGAAAGCTGTAGTAAAAGTTAGATGCAAACTAAATGGAAGCTTTAGCAATATGCCCAGCACACTAGGACTCGGTAGCCATTACTGTTATTCTTTTATGTTTAAAGAAAGGGAACGAGGCGTTTTGGAAATGTTTACTTAGTGGCTGCTTGTTTCAATTTATTGCCACTGAATAAAAACATCTTATAACATTACTGTCCACAAACACACTTAGAAACCTTCCTCCCTCTGCTCTTCCTGGTATGTCTTTCTGGAAACAAAACAGTATATGGTTTCCTCTTCCTACCCCATAAAAATAATACCATCCTTCAAGACTTGGGGCAAATTTCTCCACAAAACCCACTAAATGCTGGGAAAAGGGGACAACCAGGAAGATCATTTGTCATGGTGATTAGAGGAAATAATGTATATAAAATGCTAATCACCACATCTAGCATGTAGTATGGTCTGAAATAATAATAATAGTAATAATAATAGCTTTTCTTTGAGATAGTGGCAGTGAGAATGGAAAGAAGAGCAGAAAATCTACTAAGGATTTACATACCAGGACAGGCCTTAGAGGGTGATCCCTTGTATGGAACGGATGAGAGAGGGAGAGGTCAGGAATGGCACTTGTCTCTAATTTTTGAGCAAGAGAGATGAAGGCATTCATGGAGTTAGGGGAAGACTTGGGTGGGGGGTTTTTTATTGTTGTTTTTTGGGGTGTTTTTGTTTTTGTTTCTGCTTTGTTTGAATGGAGTGTTGCAACTAGAAGACTCGCCCTTGGTCCTGGGCATGTGGAATTTAACAAGTTCTTGGGACATCCAAGGGCAGATATCCAAAGACTGCTGCTTATCTGGGTCTGGAGCTGAGGAAAGAGATGTTCTAGTGCAAGGTTGGGGTTCACCATCAAACAGATGTTAGCTGGAGACAGGAGAAGATCACCAGGGTAGCTCGTGGAGAAAGCAGCAGCAAGGGCTAAGGATAAAGAGAAACATCTGCGTTAAGGGTAATGAGCCCAAGAATGAGCCTTTGCCAGCTCGAGGGGCTGAGAGACATCCGGCAGTAGCTAGAGGGAACGGAAGAGGAGATTTTTTAGGGTATGTTTGGAGGAAGGGATAAAGTTGATCGTGTGTCAATACTGATAGGAAGGTGCTGCTGAGAAAGGTGGGCTGAAGATGGATAGAGAAGGGATTCCTGGAAGGAAGGGAAGAGTTGACAGAGGAGGGAGGGAACTGAGGACCTGTGGAAGGCACAGGTGTGGTTGCAGCTAAATTTTTATGTGGAGTGGTACGAACTTGGCCAAATAGTTTCCTCCCATCTCTCCCCTAGTAAAGCACTTCATATGTTTAAATGATGAGCTCTCAAAGTGTGATCTGGGGACCCTGGAAGTCCCCAAGACCCTTCCACAACTGTACAGTGGTGTTTTCTGTACAGTAGGGGTTGCATGTGCAATGGTGTCTCCCTCTGACAGCTAATGGAATATGTGCTTGTATAGTCTTGTGTTTCTTAGAATTTTCTAAGGTGGTGAATTTAGATTTATGTGCATTTTAGTGATTAACTTAGCTTTTATTTTCTCAGTACTTCTGCTGTGCTTTTACAGCTCTCTTTACTTATACCTGCTATGACATCTGTAACCTCATTATCACCCAGTAAATTGCTATTTTGAAATTCCCAAATTTTCCTTGTGCCTATGCAGAAACACAAGAAGTGCACATGGTTGTCTTGTTTAGCAATAATATTTTTAAATGTTTTGAAAATGTTCTACACTGTAAGATTTTGCCAAAAACTGCTATTATTTTAGAATTTTATATTTTATTTAAAGATAAAATAAAATGTGCCATGTGCTTTTCTTATATTAAGGGTGAATTGTTGGCTTTTGAAAGGGAGACTAGAAGAGTCACTTTCTCAACCCATAGCTGCACTGTCTATTTCTAAAGATGCTAAAACAGATAAAAGTGACATATCAGAGTTCATGGAAGGCAGGAATATACTGCCCCTCCCCCCCAATAAACAAAAACAAAAGCTGGATGAAACTGCATAAAAGAAGGAAAATATGTTAAAAAGTTAATTGATGTAATAATTTACCTTTATTGTCTTACACAACAGACCATTCGGGGATAGTATTATGGTTCCAATTAAATTGTACTATCATTCTGAGAGCAGTCATTCAGAGTTCAAAGAAAGGAATTGAATTGCATTTTTAAAACAAAGATGTGAGGCATTGTTTAAAAATTAAAAATTGTGGGCTTCCCTGGTGGCGCAGTGGTTGAGAATCTGCCTGCCAATGCAGGGGACACGGGTTCGAGCCCTGGTCTGGGAAGATCCCACATGCCACGGAGCAACTGGGCCCGTGAGCCACAACTACTGAGCCTGCGCGTCGGGAGCCTGTGCTCCGCAACAAGAGAGGCCACGACAGTGAGAGACCCGCGCACCGCGATGAAGAGTAGCCCCCCGCTCGCTGCAACTAGAGAAAGCCCTCGCACAGCAACAAAGACCCAACGCACCCAATAAATAAATAAAGAAATAAATTTATAAAAAAAAAATTAAAAATTGTTACGGATTTTCAGACTAGAAATGGAAAGGCCACTAAAGCATCTCACAGAGTAAGTTAGCATCTTGCATTAGCTAAGGAAGTACACTCAGCAGCTGAGACTAATTAAAACAGCTGACAATGCTGAACACCTGCTGGATGAACAGTCAGTAAAAGAAGTCACGATGGTGCCACTTTCCAATAGTAGAGTAACTCATCAAAAGCAGAGTTAATAAATCATCTGCAAAACTGTAATTTTGCTTTGGAAATGGACAAATCTGCAAAAGTGCCCGGACATTCTATTCCGTTTGTATTTGTTTAGTATTCAAAACAGCTAATCATCAAAGAAGATCTGTAAATGCTTGACAGCAAATGCAAGTGTTGCTGAAGTATTTAAAGTATTGAATACCTTTTTTTTTTTTAATTTATTTATTTTATTTATTTATTTTTGGCTGTGTTGGGTCTTCGTTTCTGTGTGAGGGCTTTCTCTAGTTGCAGCGAGCGGGGGCCACTCTTCATCGCGGTGCGCGGGCCTTTCACTGCCCCGGCCTCTCGTCGCCGGGCACAAGCTTCAGACGCGCAGGCTCAGTAGTTGTGCCTCATGGGCCCAGTTGCTCCACGGCATGTGGGATCTTCCCAGACCAGGGCTCGAACCCGCATCCCCTGCATTGGCAGGTAGATTCTCAACCACTGTGCCACCAGGGAAGCCCTGAATACCTTTTTGAATCTTATGTTTTATTCCACTACTGTGTTGACATTTTTAGGGCATTTTTAGTGCAAAATCAGTTGTCGGTACAACTACTGGCACCTTGGCACAAATCAAGGCAGGGGTGCTAAACTACACCAGTAGTCATTGCATTCTCTGCTGCCTCCTGCCCACAGACAGCCAGTTTCACTTAAGGATGTGGTTGGTGGGGCAGGAAAAATTATTAATGTTATCAAATTTCAATGCTTAAGTATATAATATATAATCCTTTTAATACTATGTATGATGACATGAGAAGTGTGCATAAAGCACTTCTACATCGTGAAATGTGATGGTTATTTCAAGGAAAAGCACTTTGCGATTCAACTAGCCACATTTTTCATGGAACTCCATTTCTACTTGAAAGAATGATGGATAGAAAAACTATGGTTTCAGACTTGGGTATCTTGTAGACGTTTTCTCAAAAATGAATGAAGTGAGCCTTTCACTTGAAGAAAAAATTATAGCATTTGTCCCCATAATAAAATTAGAGTTTTCAAATAAAAATTTAAATTTTGGAAAACTTGTATCTGCCACCATGAGCTTGACAGCTCCTCAACTCTTAAAACTTCTATGATGAGATGGGTGATATTAACAAATGTGATGTTTGATAATATATGGAAAGTGTCAATGTTTAGAATATTGACATTACCCAGTTAACCAATGTTTTCCAAATGACCAATGCATGATGTTACAAAATCAAATATGGGTAAAATACCCATTCAAAATGCAAGACAGACCAATGGACTTTAATGTAACATAGTTGAAAAGTTCATTGACAAGAATTTAGATTTCAAATTGCTACTAACCTTTAAAAAACTACCACTCATCAAGTTTTGCTGTTGTACCAAAGAAGAGCCACAGTCATCTAAGGTTAATCAAATACTGGTCATTGCCATTTGCATATTTGTATGAAGCCAAGTTTTCTACAGATAAGAGAATTCAGCTGTCTCCTATTAAGCCAATCATTAAAGAGTTCTGCAGAAATGTAAACCAATGCCACTTCCTCTTTCTAATTTTTTGTTTTGTGTATATACTTATCTTTCGTAAAGTATGGTATTTATATGGATATTTAACGAAATTGTTTTAAAATGAAGTAGTATTTAAATTTTTTCTCAGTCTTAATTTCTTATACCAAAAATATCGATAGATAAAACCCACAGAAACAAAAAAATGTTTTAGATATTCAGTGATTTTTAAGAGTGTAAAGGGGTTTTTTAACACCACAGTTTGTGGATCACTGGTTTAGACTACAAGGAGGAGAGCTGGTGGTTCAAGAGATTTAGGTGGATGAGAAAGGTTTCTAAATAGCCAATGATTTTTTTTTTAAATTTGGATTTCTTTTTCTTTTTTTATAACAATTCTATAATTATTTATTTATTTATTTATTTTTGGCTGTGTTGGGTCTTCGTTTCTGTGCGAGGGCTTTCTCCAGTTGCGGCAAGCGGGGGCCACTTTTCATCACGGTGCGCGGGCCTCTCACTATCGCGGCCTCTCTTGTTACGGAGCACAGGCTCCAGACGCGCAGGCTCAGTAGTTGTGGCTCACGGGCCTAGTTGCTCCATGGCATGTGGGATCTTCCCAGACCAGGGCTCGAACCCATGTCCCCTGCATTAGCAGGGAGATTCTCAACCACTGCGCCACCAGGGAAGCCCCTTTCTTTTTAATTAATTAATTAATTTATATTTTATATTTGGCTGCGTTGGGTCTTCGTTGCTGCACGCAGGCTTTCTCTAGTTGCGGCGAGCGGGGGCTGCTCTTCGTTGCGGTGCGCGGCCTTCTCATTGCAGTGGCTTCTCTTGTTGCCAAGCACAGGCTCTAGGCGCTCGGGCTTCAGTAGTTGTGGCACACGGGCTCAGTAGTTGTGGCTCACGGGCTCTAGAGTGCAGGCTCAGTAGTTGTGGTGCATGGGCTTAGTTGCTCCATGGCACGTGGGATCTTCCCGGAAAAGGGCTTGAACTTATGTCCCCTGCATTGGCAGGCAGATTCTTAACCACTGTGCCACCAGGGAAGTCCCTAAATAGCCACTGATTTTTTTCTCATAACTTCAGAATATTAAATAACATGAAGCTCTATTAAGAGTGCCTATTGGTTGGAGTTTGGTTAAATGAGTTTTTACCAGTTTAGTCAAGGAAGGAGGATGGTGTATTAGCGTTAGATGCACCTGAATTTGAATTCTGGCTGAGGTAAGCATGGGGAAATTACCAAAACTCCTAGCCTCAGTTTGTCTATCTGTATTGTGGGATAATAATATCTACCTTAGATGGGTTATTGTGAAGATAAAACTTCACATAAAACTTCACTACTTAAAGTGTGTTCTGTGGACCAACAAGGGGTTAGCAATGCTAAATACCCAGAGCTCTGAATCATGATCTACATTTTGATGAGATCCCCAGGTGGTCTTATGCTCATTAAAGTCTGAGAAGCACTGATGTGTAAGGCACTTAGCAGAATGCCTGCCTGCCACATAATAGGTGTTCAATAAAAATGTTTCTTTGGAGTATTTATTATTCTTCAGCTTATAACTATTTTAGTCTTTTGGACTAAAGTAATTGGTTTGATTTTTTTTTAAATAAATTTATTTATTTATTTATTTATTTTTGGCTGTGTTGGGTCTTCGTTGCTGCACATGGGCTTTCTCTAGTTGCGGCGAGCAGGGGCTACTCTTCTTTGGAGTGCATGGGCTTCTCACTGCGGTGGCTCCTCTTGTTGCGGAGCATGGGCTCTAGAGCACAGGCTCAGTAGTTGTGGTGCACGGGCTTCATTGCTCCGCGGCATGTGGGATCTTCCCGGACCACCGTGTCCCCTGCATTAGCAGGTGGACTCTTAACCACTGTGCCACCAGGGAAGCCCAATTGGTTTGATTTCTTTTTTTTAATATATATATAGTGTGTACATATTATAGACATGAGTGATATATGATACAAATGGTTTTTTTTTTAATGTGATGATCCATTTATTTATTTATTCATGGCCGTGTTGTGTCTTCGTTTCTGTGCGAGGGCCCTCTCTAGTTATGGCAAGTGGGGGCCACTCTTCATCACGGTGCGCGGGCCTCTCACCACCGCGGCCTCTCTTGTTGTGGAGCACAAGCTCCAGACACGCGGGCTCAGCAATTGTGGCTCACGGGCTTCCAATTGGTTTGATTTTTAAAAACACATCTGACCAGTTAATTTAGTGTTTATCTTTTACTTTATTATCGGCCTAAGTAATCCTTCAACTTTCAGACCTATGGTCTAGACTCTAGAGTGTCTCTGTCCCGCCTTTTAATTTATTTATTTATTCAATACATATCAAACACCTAATACATGTTAGGGACTATGCATGACGCTAGGAAAACAGTATGCAAAACGAAGATGATTCTCACCCTTGTGACGCTCAGCTAAAATTGGTACTAAAATGAGCCAAAATGTGCCACTTGTAATTCTCAAGAAGTAAAGCTTTGTGTATATGGGGGAGTAGCATACATTTTTTAAAAACCTCCAGAGTATATTTTTTTCCTTTTCTGGGTTTTCTTAACTTTTATTAATACAGAAAAAAAACTTTATTTACATCACATAATACTTCTTGGTTTGAATTTTACGTTGTCTCATGATAATATTGCTTACCTCAGGGAATTCCCTGGTGGCCTAGTGGTTAAGATTCCGGGCTTTCACTGCCATGGCCTGGGTTCAATCCCTGGTCAGGGAACTGAGATCCTGCAAGCCGCACCGTGTGGTGTGGCAAAGAAAACGAAAACAAAAACAAACAAACAAACAAAAAATATATATATTGCTTACCTCAGATTTTTTTCACTTGCCTGCCATAATTTTGGCCATTGCTGGATTTTTAAATCTGCTAACATGTGAGTTATTTTTCCAGTACTGAAATATTACTGAAATTCTGCACCCATTGAACAACCCCCTATTTCCCTGTGACCCCAGCCCTTGGCAACTGCAATTCTACTTTCTGTTTCTATGAGTTTGACTACGTTAGATACCTCATATAATTGCAATCATATAGTATTTGCCTTTTTATTACTAGCTTATTTCACTTAGCATACGTCCTCAAAGTTTATTCATGTTGACAGGATAACATGTGACAGGATTTCTTTCCTTTTTAAGGTGGAATAATATTCCATCGTGTGTGTATACCACTTTATCTCTTCACCCATCGATGGACATTTGGGTTGCGGAAGCTATTGTGAATAATGGGAATGATGTGAACGTGAATATCTCTTGGCTATTGTAAATAATGCTGCAATGCACACGGGTGTGCCACTAGATTGATGTAGACACAAATCCATCCCCATGCCTGAAAATAGTTCTCGACTGTAAGTAATAACTGCAGGCTTGAGCTGGCAGAGAGGGAGAGGTGGGCCATTTCTGGCCAGGATTCCATCTCTGGTTATCTCTCTGGGCAACAGGAGAGGGAAGGAGAAAATAGCCTGAATCACTCAGAGCAGAGAGGGTTTCCTGTCTGAAAGATTGTATGCCTACCATATGCAGGACACCACGCTAACACTTTCATATGTATTGAGGGGGAAATGTGGGAGATTTCTTGAATTAAGATAATTATGATAATTAAGATAATTTTCCCCCCAAATTCCCATGACAATGAAAACAGTGATTGCCAGTGTCAGGAATGGGCCCAGCAGGGCAGGATATCAGGACCTTAGCATAGAGAGGGCTTGTGTTATTTGAAAAGAGAGTTGAGAATAGAATATATTCAAATTTCAAATATAATGCAAACTCTTGAAATTTAAGCTTAACAACTTTTTTTCCTGGCTGTTGTGGTGTGGGTTAGGACAATAAACAAATGTGTTATATGGCTGATGTGGCAGAGATCAGTCTCTCAAAGAGCACAGAGCCCTTGCCAGGGTTCTAACCTGATATTCTTTACTGGTTGCTGGTTAAATAAATCATTTTTGCTGAAAGTTAGTCTTTAAAGAACTTTAGTTTCACTGGGGAGCCCCAGAGTCTGTATCTGGGCTCCCAAGTTCTGCCTGTAGATGTCATTCCTATTAAAATCAGTTCATACACAGAAGTCAAAACCAACTTTGGGCTTCCCTGGGGACTAGGAAATATGCCTTCAAGGAGGGAAAGAAAAACCATTGCAAAGTTGAACCACTTAAACTGACTTCCATTGTTGTTTTCTAGTCCATCATTTCAGTCCTTAGAGTAGGGGAGAAGGATCATCACAGACTCAACTTGTTGACATCACTTGACTGGAGCTATTTTACTTGTAACCATAGCAAAATTGGCTATTTTATGGTACAGGGAAGCAGAAAAGGCACTGGCCCGAGAGTAAGAGATGGGTTCTAGTTCTAGCTTGTCCTCTAACTAGTTGGGTGCTTTAGACAAGTGCCTTCCTCTCTTGAATATGAGTATACCTTCTGTAAATTCCAGCATCACTTGGACTAGAATAGCTGCATTCCTTGCACTAGAATAGCTCTAACATTCTGTAAGTTAGGGATAACACTTTATTGTTGTGTGCATCCTACTTTTTATTTAACATTTGTTCATTTGATACATATATACATATGTAAAAATCTGTACATGGTAAAAATACAAAATAAGTATTTTTTTATAAGTTACTCAATTAAACAGCTACCTTTTTAAAGTTTAAAAACCATTGCAAGAAAAGAGAGAAGGAAATCTAGTCAGTCCTTTATATCATTCACAATAAACTTGGTATAAAATATCCATACAAGTGTACAAAATAGTGTACAGTTCACAAAAGCTGTGCAAAGACAGCAAAGGTCTATGAAAAAAAAAAATCAAAGAGGCTTGTGGGTCTCTCTCTGTTCACATCATGCCCAGTGCTCAGTGAAACCTTCCCAGAAATAATAAAAGAGCACAAGGTAGAGTGCTTGGTGCATATACTATGCATGCAGAAATAGTAAAGAAAAGGCTTTAAAACACACACTCGAAATAGAGGCCGACTCTTCCTCCCATTTACAGAACTCACTTCTTTGCCCAGAGAGCATTTGGAATATGACACGTAGAAAAGACTCAATATTTATGTGGTACCTTAGACCATAAGGCACGGGTAGATTTTTTTTTTTCTTTTTTGAAATTCTTTTTTTTTTTTTTTGACATAAAGTTACTTGCCTTTCTTTTTTATTTATTTATTTATTTATTTATGGCTGTGCTGGGTCTTCGTTTCTGTACCAGGGCTTTCTCCAGCTGTGGCAAGCTGGGGCCACTCTTCATCGCGGTGCGCGGGCCTCTCACTATCGCGGCCTCTCACTATCGCGGCCTCTCTTGTTGCAGAGCATAGGCTCCAGACGCGCAGGCTCAGTGATTGTGGCTCACGGGCCCAGTTGCTCCGCGGCATGTGGGATCCTCCCAGACCAGGGCTCGAACCCGTGTCCCCTGCATTGGCAGGCAGATTCTCAACCACTGCGCCACCAGGGAAGCCCCTCTTTTTTGAAATTCTTGAGCTTTCTAAGGGCACTGCTACGGGAAGACTGGGTTACCAGTGTCTGGAGTTGGGCAAGAGGCCCTCGCTACCTAAGGTGGGGAGGTGGAGGTATCTAGGAAGTCAGGGGTCTTGAAGTTATATGCTTGATGTTGTGACTCCTATCTCGGTTTCCTACTTCAGAAAAGGTTTCTTACCTTATAGGGTTGTTGCTGCTGTAGACCAGCAGGGCCTGGCTCACAGCTAAACCCTGGCTGGGAGAGTGAACACCCCACTGTGTTGAAAATATCTTGCAATAAGGAAGCTAGACGGGGGCCCTCGCGGCAAAGTTAAGGCTGGGACCAAGACCTAAATTTAACTTATGCGGAGAGGGCTGTTGGTAGGTGGCGTGGGGCAAGGGAATGTCGTTGGGGGGCAATGGAAGGGGCCAGGGTGCCCTCGACGAGGCGACAGTTCTACAGCGGGGAGCCGCAGCGTCTGCGCAGCGGGGGCAAGTGAACACGCACCGAATCCCACCTCTTCAATTTCAAAGCACTTATAATCGGTACCCCGGGCGCGGGAGGGCTTCTAAGACACGGTGATCTCCTCCTCCTCGCCCTCCTCATCCTCCTCGGAGTCGGAGAAGTCCGAAGGTTTGTCGGGGCTGCCAGAGTGCGCGGGCGAGTGGGGCAGCGGCCCTTCGAGGCGCGGGTCCCGCAGGTGCCGAGGGTCGGAGGACGGGTGATGATAGGCCAGGCGGCGGCGGAGGCTGCCCGGGCCCTCGTCCTCCTCCTCGTCGTCGTCCCCGGGACCCTTCTGGCCCACGTCGCTGAGGTCCGGGTGCGGATTGAGTTTGGTGGGAAGGGTCTGCTCGCGGCAGCCCCCGCTAGACAGGAGCTCGCGCTCCTTGGAGTTCCGCCACTTCATGCGTCGGTTCTGGAACCAGATTTTCACCTGGGGCGAGAGGGGTGAGAGCCGGGGAGAAGCAGCTCTTAGCGCGGAACCCCCGCCGCCGCCGCCGCAAGTGGGCGGGAAGGAGGCCCCGTTCTTCCTCTCTTTGCCGGCTCCCCACCCGGTAAAGTGAGTTCGGACCGGAAGTGGCCCGCACCCTACCCCCACCAGCTCGGCTGCACGCACCTCTCGCCCTCTCTTCCGGCACCTGGCCCAGGTGGGCGGGGGTGGGGGAGACGCTGGGCGCGGGAGCGACGGGGCGGGGAGAGTGGCGGCCTATCGCGATAAGCCTCCGCGAAGCTGGCTCGTGCACTTACTCCCTCCCTGAACCTTACCGCGTCTGTACAATGGGACCTAAGCGGTTTCAGAGAACATGCCCGTTCGTACGATGCGTGGGGGGAGGGGCTCTGGGGAGACTGCCCTCACCTGTGAGTCTTTCAAGCCCAGCTTGGCCGCCAGCTTCTTGCGGTCGGGCTTGCTGATGTACTTCTGCTTCTGGAACATCTTCTCCAGCGCCTTGCGCTGCACGTCGGAGAACACGGCTCGACGCAGCATGCCCCTGCGAGGCTTGCCGCGGGCGGCCAGTGGCCAGGAGAAGGTCCCCGGGATGGGCACGACGCTGGAGGACGCTGCGGAGGCCAGGGGTGCGAGGTGAGTGAGTGGGCGGTGGCCCGCCCGGGCCGGTGGCGTCCGCCCCACCATTGCGGCCTCCTTAGGTTTTTCTCTCTGATCCCTTCATCTCTTTAAAGCTCTCCTTTTTCTCCCCCTGGAGAACAGGCTACGAACCTACAAACCTGCGAGAGTGAAAGGCGCTTTCTGCCCAAATAACTTTCCCTTTCAACCGTGCAAACCCGGATTAGGTAAAACCACGGAAACACAGAAAAGACCCCCCACAATAGCCTATTTCGTTTTTCCATTCAACGGTCTCAGGGAAACTAACTTGCGTGCATCAGCTAATATAGCTGCAGAAAAAAGTAAATTGTAAAAATAAAGTAGCCAGCCACTGGGTTCCCCCCTAAGCTTTTAACACGTTTGTGGCTTTTGCATTCTTTAGATGAAAACGAGGTGATTTACTGATTTGATAGAGAGGAGAAAATCCGCTTTGGATTTTTTATGTTTTGAAAAAATCCAATCAGTATTCATCTTTTTTTATATTAATCTTTCCTCCCCTCCCCCACAAAACGTAAAGAATTCGGCCAGAATACATGAAAAGTGGCAGCTAATTAGCACATTGACCGCTTCCCAATGGGTATTGGCATGATAAAAGGGGGGAGAGTTTCGCTTTAAGGGAGAAAAAAAAAAACCCAAAAGAAACAGAGACTCTAATGAAGCGTGAATGGTAATTGTGTAGTAATGAACTAACAGAAAAAGACTAAGGACAAGCAGCGAAAGCCATATATTACTGGGACAAAAGAGATTTACACTTTCAAACTAAACACAACTGCAGGCCAAGACCATTGGGAGAATACTGATGGCAGAGGCTTCTCTTCCCCGAATCATTTTCATTAAATGGACATGAAAAGCTATTTATAAAGCTCGGGTTGTTTTTGTTAGCGCATTGAGATGGGGGAGAAAGGGAGCAAATTCCATTATCAGCAGTAGCATGAATGGTGAGGGGGGGTGAATTCTCTCTCCCCCTTTCAAAAATCAATTGCTTGTTTCTTTCGCTGATATTTGGAAGTGCTGTCGAGGTTCTACCCATCCCCCAACGACCATGCCCAGTCTCTCTTCCCTTTATAAGAGTTCCTGTCTCCTTAATCTTGACCAGCTGCAGAGTTTTTGAGCCATAGTTTGAGTCACCACTGGGATTCCAGGATGAAAACGTCCTGGAACCTGTTTAAGGTGATTCTCCTTTAAACCGGGACCCTATTATGGGCTTCCCTCCGACTTATTTTACGAGCTCTAGGATCTTTAAAACGGTATGGCGGTGGGGGGACGGTATGAGAAAGAGTTTGGGAAATCAGGTTGGAAATAGAAGGTTGGGGTTGTGGGAGGATCTAGTCCCCCTCCCCCTGGGCGACCCCAGGCATCCCACACAAGAGGGCACCCCATGTGGTCTTGTGAAAAGCCTGAAGCCCTGAATGAGTCTTAAAGAGAAATTAGCCCCGGCTGGTAGGTGTCTCTCGGCGGCTTGGAGGGGCGAGGGTTGGTCTGTGTGTGGCTGCCCGGAGGAGCTGACCAATTGGTCATGGTGCTGAAACCTTTGTGGAGAATCGTGGCCAAGTGCACTGACTCTGTGGGAAAACGGCGGCGTGAAGGGATGCCAACAGCTCCTCGCCGGGAAGGGGACCGCCTCAAATTTGGACCATGACAATTCCTGCTAATTTGTAGAGCAGGGAATTGGTGCAAAGTGTCAAGCAGTCACTGCTTGTGCTAAATAGGGCATCAAATTGGCGCGACGGATTCGTGAATGTTGTACGCCTTGCAACCTCTGAACCGGAGCGTAACCCCGTGGGGTGGACGGAGAAATATGGCTTCGGGGCAGGGAGCGACGGGGTGGGGCTGGGACGACGCCCAGCCTCCTGAAAGGAAGGGGGGTGAGACCTACCTGGGAAATAAGAAGATCTGATGAAAGGCTGGAAGGAGCCTTCAAAGTAGGGAAAGGCGAAGGTCTTGGGAGGGACACTCTGGAGCAAGGCGGGGGACGTTTCTGGGAGAGAGTGAGGAAAGGAGGAAGAGAAGGAGGGAGACAGGGAATTTGATTAAGTACATGATTATTGTACAGCACAGTGAATACACGACATGATTAACCTTTCGGCTGGTGTCAAAGGCATCTTACTCAATGTACTGACACAGTAAAGTAAACCTTTTCCTAACACTGTCTCTATCTGTGGAACCCCCTCCCCCAGTAGTCCTCAGCGCCCTCCCCCCCCCCCAATGTCATCCTAGGCACTAACGAGATAGAAGAACTGGTGGGGGGGGGAGAAAAGAATTGCAGATCGATAATACTTGCTAAGCTAGTAAATATATTGTCTTGGGTTTAACAAAAACTGGCTTTCAGAAGCTCAAGGACAGAAACGCAGACGTCCAGGGGCGTGCGCGCAATTTCACTGCGCCAGGGAACTGTGCGCGCTCGGACTGTAGGTGTTCAAATTCATTCTGAGGGTGGGGCGAACCTGGAGGCTTTTCTTCCCGGGAATCGTCTTAACCTAAGTCTCACATTGCTTGACAGTGGGGCCTCGGGGATCTTGCGTACGTGTGTGCACTGCTGTGAGCGTGGGTACCCGCTGCGTGTGGGAAACTGAGGTCAGAAGGACTCTGCATCTAGACCGGCCCTTAGCGTTTTGCTTTCACTTACCAGTTCTGGGCGCCGAAGAAAGGATGGCGTTCACTCCAAACTTCAGAAACGTGGGCTCGCTGGCAGGGGAGACGGCCGTCTGCGGTGAGCCGCCCCGCCGGCTGCCTGGCCCCGGGGAGCCCAGGTCCGAGGCCCCTGTGTCTGTGAGAGCCGCAGGGGCCCCCTGCCTAGGGGGCGACATGCTGGCGGTGGGCACGCTGCGGGGCAGGTAGGCGGGGGGTCGGCTGATGCGGATCAGATCCTCCACCAGGAAGCTCGAGTGGCCGGAAAATGCCGACTGCAGGGACTGGGGCAATGTTAAGGTGGGCGTGGGGCGCAAGAGGCTGGGGTACCCGGCTGGGGGCGCGAGGAGGCCGGGGAACATCATGTTAGGCGAGGGGCGGGCGGAAAAACCCTTCTTCCAGTGGCCAGAGGGTAAATGCTGGGCTTCCCGCCCCTCCCGCCCTCTCTCTTGGGCTTAGCAAATGTCTTCTAGTAACGATCCCACTTGGGTGTCTGCGAGTCCTCCTCGGTCCTCCCGTCGAGGTGATGGTTTTATAGTGGCCCGCCCGTTAAAGCGTTTTGAAAAGTGACAGCTCTGACAATGAAGTTCAACAAAGTTCTCCACTCGAGCTTCATTCGCCGGAGGCTCTGGGCGCGCTGATTGGCGCAGGGGTGCAATTTATGATTGGATTAGTCTTCATAAGCATGGCCCGCACAATGGGCTGGCAACAAAGGCTGGCGCGCATCAATTCTGCGTATCGACCGCCTCTTTGCAATACAGTGCGCCCCCAAAGCTCTCGCCGGGAGTTTTTGTTCGGAAGCAACACCCGGGCTAATTAAATGCCTATTTAGAAGTTTCAGATGACATCTTGCCTCATAGAAAAGGAATTATTTAAAGAATGCACTAAATTTATTTGCAGCTCCCCTGCTGAGCCTGGAAAATAAATCAATAAATATTCATAGAAATTCATCTCCAGGCAATCAGCAAAATAATCCTCCCCCCTTGTGGGGAGGGCAATGGAAAATTTCAAGTCAGTGAACATGAAAATATACTCCCTCTTTGGTCTCTGCCCTATACATTACTCCAGCTGAGGCATAAAGCAGATGTGATAGGTGGGTTAAATAAATGTGGGGTAGGGGAGTGCCGTTCTAATAACCCAGGGAGACTTGAAATTGATGCTTTGGGGCTATTGGATGTGCGTCCCTAGGATTGGAGGGGGGAGGTCTTGATTTGAGTTATTTCATGTTGGGAAACTAATTGAGATTGAGAGAGTTAGTGGATACCTGAATAGTAATATGACTCTCCTGCAAACTCCCAGCAACTTAGAAAACGATTTTCAGCGACGTATCTTTATAAGTGTCACTGAGGAACAAACGGCAGTTCACCCGGGGGTGGATCAGAGGAGAGCATCGAAAAGGGGCAAGGCAGCCGGATTCCATTCCCAAGGGCTTACCTCTGCTGGAAGCTGCCTCAGGCAAGGACACCTGGACGCTGTGGGTGCTCTGCTGGCTCTTTTCTAACCTCTAGAAGCCCTCGGCAGTTTCAGTAGAAACTCACAGCCTGGACTTTTAAAAACACAGCAGCGAAGGTTGGGATTTGTCCCGAGAGAGTCCTACCCATTGCGGGTGCTTAACCCGGCCAAAGTTTTGCTGCTTCTTCATCAACTGCAATGTACAAACACGTGAAAACAGCACGAAGGACGCGGTTCCCAAAAATGTTGGTCCACATCAGGAAAGACGATTCTTACTTAATTTGGTGCCTCAAATGAGAATCTTCCTGTAGACAGTACTTTGTTTTCTGCTGGGTTGGGGCTGGGGTGGCGCTGAGCCTCAATTCCGTTTCTCAGCTCGGCTAGATAACAGATGTGTAAAATGTCCCATTCATTTCTTTAGTGTGGCTGAACCTCCCCAAAGAGAAGTGTGCAGCCCGCCAGGCCGCCCTGATCCTATTAACCATGAACTAACTGTCACCTTCAGCTGGTTTTCCTTTTTTGCTTTTTAACACAAAGCTTTCTCAAAAATCTTATTAACCAGCTTTATTTCTCTCGATGGTTTTGTTCAGGGCGTTTTGTGTTGATGATCTCCATGTCGCTGCTTTAACCATTCAATAAAAGTGCATCTGCGATTTATATCACATTAAACCAGAGATGGAGCCTGCTAAAGCTCTCCCTTGATTCAGATTAAAAAGTTATTTAGGTCGGGCTCTGGAGCCGAATTAATGCTCCAACATGACGCAAGTACGGAGTTTCTGAGCCCAAGACTGTTTATGGAGGCATTCTGGGCAGCAAGCCCTGGAAAACCACTAAGGAAAGAACAACTGTTAAATAAGTGGCTATTTAAATATGGGAAATGCGTTGCTCAAGTTAACTGGAGTCCCCTGGAAACGAAAGAGACAGGTCTTTGGAGAACTTCAAATGTTCCTCTTTTTGAAGCTTTGCCATAAAATAGGGGAGAAAAAGTCGAAAGTATTTGAACACCTGTGCTCTAACCTTGCCACAGAGTTTTCATTCGCTATCACCCCTCCCCACCAACTGCTTTCTGGAAGCAGGAGGACCAGCTCTGGTTTTTGCATTCTCTCCCTCCTTGTCTTCTCTTCTTTTTCCCCTCTTCATTCCCTTCCTCCTCCTCCTCCTCCTGCACTCCCTCCCTCCTTCCTCCCATACCCCCCTTCCAGGAGCGGTTGCCAGTTCCCGGAAGGAGGAAAGCCTGGACTAGAGGTGTTGGGTTTCCCATCAAGGAAGTCGGGGTGTAGCTCAGGGGTATAGCATTTGACTGCAGTCTACTGGAAGATAGAGCCTACATTTGCAGGGTTTTGTATTGAGGGGCGGTAAGGACTCAAAGCCAGTCTAAGGCACTTCCTGACCCCCCACCTCCTTCCCTAGACCTCCTCTCCAGCTGAGGTATTTCCCTGGGTGTAGTTTTTACAGTTACTATCTTGACAATTGCCACGCTCCTTGGCTCCCACCCTTACACACACACACACACACACACCCCGGCCATTCTGCCTCACTCTAGACTAACTGCTGCTAATGTCTCTTCTTTTAAAAGGGGGGCCTGGGGCTTCCCTGGTGGCGCAGTGGTTGAGAATCTGCCTGCTAATGCAGGGGACACGGGTTCGAGCCCTGGTCTGGGAAGATCCCACATGCCACGGAGCAGCTGGGCCCGTGAGCCACAATTGCTGAGCCTGCGCGTCTGGAGCCTGTGCCCCGCGACGGGAGGGGCCGCGATAGAGAAAGGCCCGCGCACCGCGATGAAGGGCGGTCCCCGCACCGCGATGAAGAGTGGCCCCCGCTTGCCGCAACTGGAGAAAGCCCTCGCACGAACCGAAGACCCAACACAGCCAAAAATAAATAAATAAATAAATAAATAAGAAAATCCTTTAAAAAAAAAAAAAAAAAAAGGGAGGCCTGACATTTTTTGGAAGATGGGTCAACCCCTTGCTGCGATCCACGTGTTCTTGGCCTCCAGCGGTCCATCTCCATAGCCTTTTTGACTTTTTCCAAGGGGAAGAGTGAAGGCGGGGGCGAGGGCTGGCGGCCCGTGAAAAGGCAAAATAAATCCTAAGGAAGCAAGAAATCGGACGAAAGGATCTTATTTTAAGTGATTTCCTTGAACGCGTCTTTTCAAACTGCGCCATAGCCTAAGGGACTGCTCAGCCGGCGGCTGCGGCTAAGACCTGTGACTAATGCCGTTTGACCTGAGCCCTTGGGGTTTTGTTCGTCCTGCCATTCATTGTAATGTCGTTATCTTCAAGTTTATTTCAGAGAAGTCACTAGCGTCCTCTCTCCCAGAGCGGGACTTTCTGTCTGTTTCTCTTTCAGGGGAAATAAAGACGGGAGGGGAAAAGAGAGAATCGGAGGCGCCGGTTGGGGTGCAGATCCTCGCCTGTGCCGCGGGCGCCGCCGCTCGCTGGGGGAAGGCCTCAGTAGAGGCAGCCGAGGCCCCCGGGGCCTTCGAGGCCAAAGCCGCCGGAGCCTCCCTGGGAAGGCAGGAAGGGCTCCCGGAACCCGTCTGGGGTTTCTTCCCCGCCGCCACGCCCCCGGGGCCTTGGATAACTGTCGGGTCCCTGCCCGATGCGCCGGGGTCTGGCCATGGCGCACCCTCTCCTGTGTGGGTCGAGGCGTGGGCGCCTGCCCCGGGTAAGTGCAGGCCACCCATGGGGAGGCGAAGTGCCTGAGAAGTAGAGAGTGGCTTGATATATTATTCCTCGCCTTCCGAAAAGATAACGAACTTAAGTTCGGGAAGACTGGGACCCCAGGGTCGCACTTTGCAAGGGTTCAAACCCCCAGGCCGTGGCGCTTCCGACCGGAGCCGCCAACAGAGAATGCTTTGAAAGTTTGGCAGGCTGCAGGGTGGCGGTGGCGTCGGAATTAGCACCCGCCTCCTGGCTTCTGCCGTCCCAGGGAAAAAGAGGGAGCTGATGCGCGAGGCAAAGGAGGAGGGCGGCGCGGCTCGGGCTGTAAGAGCTTTCCTACAGCCCCAGCTCTTTAGGCGAGCCGCTCTATTAAGACACCTCTAAGGGGTTCACCTTCAGAATAGGCCACAGGGAGCTACCGGCCGCCCCAGCCCTTTCTAGCATCTCCCCGCACCGCTCATTCCTTTCACACTCACTCCCCCCTTTTTCCTTGAAAATCCTTCTATTGTGCCAATCAAGCAGATGGTTTGCAGGAAATATAGCTTGGCCTTGCTGACCGAAACTAATTTTAACTAGCTTTCCAAGCCTGAAACGTTTGTTTTGCTCTTACAAAATAGCCCCCAAAACAGCTGGCAAGGGTGAATTAAACCCATTAAAGACACATTTATAAGAAATTATATTCACATAGATTGCCTGAGCCCCCTTGTGCAGCCTAAGAGGGGAGAGGAGCGCATTTAAATGAAAATGTCGCTGAAAGCGCCCCTCCTTAACGTAGCCTGAAAGTCTCAAAAACATTTTACTAAATAGATTAACTTGACTATTGTCTTGCATCACATTTATCAGCTTCATTAAGTGAATAGCTGAACAAATATATTACGCATGCATGAAAAGCTCTTTTTCGAAGCGCCTCATTGTGTCCTCAGCCCTGACAGGTGGTTAACTGTGTGTTGTGTTTTTTTGTGGGTTTTTTGTGGGTTTTTTTCTTTTCTTTTTTTTTTTTTTTAACCCGAAGAAAGAGGGTGTCTTTAGAGCAGGGCTGTGCGCAGGCCCGGCTTGGTGGGAGTTTAACTGGCTGCTTGGGCCCTGCCGCCCAGTGATATTAGCACCGTGAGATGTTGGCAGAGGCGATCTGAGCCCATTCAAGATAATCAAAATTAAATTTTGGTGAGCCGAGCCTTGAGTGCTTTTTCTCTCCATCACTCCCACCTCCTTGTCTCGGAAATTAATTTTATAATGCTTCTTTTCAAAGCTGATGTCCGCCCCCCCTCCCAAAAGTAAATTGCCTTTGCGTTTCCTTGATTAACCGGCTCTCCGCAGACTGCAGTGTTAAATATCCTTTTAACTCACATTTGGATCCATTTCACTTTACTGTGTGTATTTGGGGAAAGTCCTTGTCTCCCAGGCCTCAGTGTTCCTGTGTGGGAAACAAGGGACTAGGGCCCTAGAAAGCTCTCTAAGGGCCCTTTCAGGTCTGACCTTCTAAGGTTTAAAAATTCTCTGCTCTTTGTCACCCCACTGCGGGTCCCAACCCAGCAGCTCCCAGCGTCTGGCCTCCACCTGGAGGACCTGAAAGACTGCATTTCCGGGTACTAGGGGCGAGCCCTGAGTGGAGGGAAGAAGCGCGGAGTGAGCTGGAGGCTTCAGTGCAGATCGACTGGGTTTCTGCTCCTTGGGTCTCAAGATCCACTAGGAGCCCTTAAGTGCTGGGCCCTCGCATCCCACCCAGCATCCCGCCCCGCATCCCTCCCTGCGGCGGACTTCTCTTCAGTCCTGGTCCCGCAAAGAGGTGTGGCCTGATGCCAGGTGTAAAACAGGAGGTGTTGCTCCCTGCCTCGTTCCCCTGGTCCTGGGAGTTGCTTTTCAGCCTCTTTAATTACTCCTTGCGCTCCCCGCCCCCCTCGCCCCCCATGAACCCCTTCCTCGCCTGCCCCCGCTCCAGCTTTTTTCCCCTTCCCCTCGTCTCAAGCTGAAACTATTGGTTTCCTGTCCCAGAATCTTGGAGGGGCGCTGAGTGGGAAACCACATAGGATCTTTCTCTGGACCTGAAAGAGCCGGCTTTTGTCGACGGTGGGAGGGAGAAGAGAGGGAATATATCTATTCCACCTTCTCAGCCCCCAAGGACTCAGGGATGGGTAGCAGGTGCCTCTTAGCGAGGCTGGGTTTGCGTTGGGCTGGAGGTGGCCCTAGAGGGAGTTGTCAGTCTAGCGAGTTGGGTGGCAGATCCTGGAGAAATGGATGCCACCACCTACGACCGCCACCCACACTTCAAGAATAGAGGATTCTGAGAAGACTGGTCTTGTTTACGTGCAGTGGCTGTGTGAAGTCGGTGCTGCCAGATTTATACCAGTCTTTCAAGCTATCTCTGGGGAGCTCGCTGTCTCGATATTAAACCTTAATCTTGTCCAACATTTAAGAACCCACAAGGGAAAAAGACTTTTGCCTATGGACTGAGATTCTGTTTCCCAAACCAGAATCTTGTTTCACCTTCTCCTTTTTCATGTTAAAGAAACCAGATGGCATGTTTTCAGACATAGAAGGAAGAGGAGTCATTTTAGATCTAGAGCCAGTTGGTTGCAGAAGGTGGGGGAGGTGGGGGGAGGGAGCATCTGAGGCTAAACATTCCAAATTCTTCAGCTCATCTTTGAAATGTCCCTTTTGGGACAAAGAGGTATTTTTCTAATCCAGTTACTCATGGGAGGATTAGAGGTAAGACTGCTAGTTCTTTATAATGTAGTAAAAATTCATTTTAAAAATTATTTTTCTTCTAACAGGAAGTGAGTCTTGATTTGGTCAGAGGAGGGACCTATCAGAGAGAGAGGCCGTTTGGAACCATGAGTCAATACTTGAGAGAGAAGTATTCTGATGTGTATGGGGCTCTAAGTTGCTGAAGGTTTGTTTTGCCTGAGGCTGAGATGGGTTTAGAGGTTATTGCAGGAAAGAGAGAAGGATAAGTCCACCAAGACTTTTGCCTGCTCTGCAGTTCTGCTTAGTCAGTGTAGGGAAGCAAGAGGGAAGCATGAGAGAATGTGACATTCCTCTTACTTGGGGAAGGGATGGGGGGAAATAGCCTTATTTTAGGGTGTTCCCTATACTGCACGAAGGCCTTAAGACTAACTGCCAGCTGCTGTCTACAGGAGGAAAATCAAAACATTCCCTAGCCTGCTTACCCTCCTCCAGTATCAACTTTTCCCTCTAACTGCAGAGAGAAAAAGATAGTCATCAGACAGAAATGCCTTCCATTTCCTTCCTGCCGGCTTACTCTCCATTCTATTCACATCTCCACCGAGTCAGGTCCTCTCCTGCCTCCTTGGGGACAGTGTTAGTTATTTAATCTCCGTTTGCCCTTCCAAATCCACCTCCTACTCCTTCTCCCCCTTCTTTTATCCTAAGAGACTGGCAAAATGCATCTAGGGAAATGCATTGACACCAGCATACCCTGCTGGTTGGTTTCTTCTGCTTTGCTTCAGTTAGTGGGAGGCAATGGCACCAACTCAAGGATACGAGGAGAGAAAAGTTGGGGTATTTCTTCCTCTCACTCCCTTCTTTTTTAAAAATTTATTTATTTTATCCATTTATTTTTGGCTGCGTTGGGTCTTAATTGCTGTGCGTGGGCTTTCTCTAGCTGCGGTGTGCCGGGGCTACTCTTTGTCGGCTTAGCTGCTCCGCAGCATGTGGGATCCTCCCGGACCAGGGCTCGAACCCGCGTCCCCTGCACTGGCAGGCAGACTCTCAACCACTGCGCCACCAGGGAAGCCCCCTCCCGCTCCCTTCTTGCTTTGTTGCATTTCTGTGAATAACTGTAGCTGCAGCTCCCAAGCTCACTGGGCCCTGCGATATAATAGCTTTCCACTTTTGCTAGTCTTTGGGTGCATTAACATTCCTTGTTTATTCCCTTAACCTCACCTGCGCTTCTGTTAAGTGGTTCCTTCATTGGAAATATTTGCTGCTGAACTCCTGACTGATACAAGGACCTTGTTTTTCATTGTCCTCTCTGTCTATAGCTTCAATACCCCCTTCACCACAGGTTCTTTCAAACTGTGCTCATTTCAAAAGGACCGTGTCTTGACCTTATGTCCATTTCTAACTGCATCTTTTTACAGACTTCCTCTAACTTTTGTGAGGCCTGAGACAAAACTATAGATGGAAGTCTGTGGCCCACCCTACTCCACTTCCCACTCTGACTCCATTCTACATCATGAAGGGCCATGCATCCAAGAGTGTGGACACCTGGTCCACTTATCCAAGATCCATCCATATCCCCTGCACCCTCTCCAAACAGCCAGAGGTTTAAGGATGGGCATGCCTCAGGTTTAGGGATGGGCACACTAGTGACATTGTCCACTCATGGGAAGATAGACCTAGGAGAGGCTTATGTAGTCTTTGAAAACAGGCTTGGTTCCACTTGGGTAAAGAATTCCAGAGCCTAAAAGGGAGCATATAGGCTCTAGGTGAGCACGTCCCTTTGGCCACATGGACATGGGTGGAGCTGGAGAGGAGCCAGACTGGGGCCCTTTCTGAAGTTCAGGGCCCACACAAGTTCCCTGTTTGTCCTGGTCGAAGCATGGTAGTTCTTTCACAACCAGACTTTTTTGAAAAGCAACATCTAACCTTGCTTTCTCCTATTCTTGCCACCTTCATGACCTTTCTCAACCTGCTGCCACCACATTCCACTGAGATGGATTTGTTAGTGTCATTGATGCCAGCCCTGTTGGCAGAGTCAATGATCTTCTCTAATTCTATGTGGCCTGCCTACAGCATTTGTCACTGTGGACCTCTCCCTTCTTGGCTTCATGGTTTTCTTTTTCTTCCTCAGACTGTTCCTTCTTGCTCTATTTGTGAACTCTCTTTTCTCTGCTAAGCCCTTAGATGGTAACATTATTCTGGGTTCTGACTTTGGCTCTTCCCCCAGACAGTTATTGAAATTCTGCTTATTACTTATTCTACCCCTGTTGAACTACATGCACTTCCCTAATTATGCCCCACTCTCTCAAACCCCAGTGCCTTTGTGCACACTGATCCTTTTGGATTCTTTTCACCTGGCTAACTTCCATTGGTTGGGAAAGATTTGGCTTGAGCCTCACCTCCTTTGTGATCCTTCTTTGACATGTACTCTGAGGTCTATGTCTGTTGGATATTTTCTTGTAGTACCTAACACTCACCTTTAATAGTGCATGTATTACACTGTATTTAGAGTTGCCAGATAAAAATACTGGATGCACAGTTACATTTGAATTTCAAACAAACAAATATTATTTTAGTATAAGTATGTCCCAAATGCTGTGTGGGATATACTTAGACTAAAGAAATTGCTCATTGTTTATCACAAATTCAAATATAACTGGATATTCTGAATTTTTATTTGCTGGCAACTGTACCTATTGGAATAATTTACATGTTTGTTTCCCCTGTAGACCATGAACTTCTTAAGGGTAGGCACCACGTCCTTTGGCTCTGTGTCCTAATGCCTGGCACATAGCATGCATTCAGAGAATGTGTGCAGAGTGATAAAACCTTCAAGTTTGGGAGCACTTTGCTGCCTCATTTCAAAGGACCTTTCCTGCTTTGAAATTCAGTGTATTTAGTTCACTGATCTCTCTTCTAACCTCTTCTAAAGTCTTATCATTATTAGCTCTTCGTTTTATACTGTTTGGTTCTCTAGATGGTAACCAGATGGGAAAGCTCCCAGATTTTGTCAAAAGACTGTCTGATCTTCATCTGTATCTCCTAGGGCAGTCCTCTTTGCTGATTTGAATGATTAGGTGGTGAGGTCTGTTGGCATTATTGGTCATTATTAGATATTACTGGTGAATATGCTTAGTTGACTAAATATGTTTAACAGAGAGTCAAATTCCATAGCACAGGAACCAAGCTCGATTAATACATATACACTAACTCTTGGTCTCACAGCATTAAATTAAGTAAATATTTAATTTTCACAGTGTAAATAATGAATCCACTGGCAGATCCCCACCCAGCCCTCACTTAGGGGGTATAAATATATGTGTTTTTTATACATGTTTGTATACATACATAAATATATATGTTAATGAACTCATCACTAAGAGGAATTCTGTGGTCCAGAAAGCAAAAAATTGCAGCTCTGAAAACTGGTGCCTGCCAGCTAATCCTTAGGTCTTAGGTACTAAATTGGTTGACGTGAGACAGAAAGCCAACACAGACATGGGTATCAGAATTGGTTAATTATGGTGGAGAGGAAGTTAAAGAAAGCAAGACTCTCAGAGAAAATGCAGAGATATCCAATTTATTATCAGAAAAAAAGGCAGAATGTAGAACTAGAGCTGCACTGTCCAATGCAGTAGCCACTAGTCACATGGAACTATTCAAATTCAAAGTAGTTAAATAAATAAAACTTAAATAATTTAAATAAAAATTAAATTAAATTTTAAAATTTAAATTAAAATTAAAATCTAGTTCCTCAGTCACATTTGCCACAATTTAAGTGCTCAATAGCCACATGGGGCTAGTGGCTACCATATTGGATGGCATAGATATAGAACATTTCCATCACTGCAGAAGTTCTTTTGACAGCGTTGACTAGAGTTCCTGAATGTGAACTGAATCTGCTGGCCTGGGGAAATGGAAACCTAGAGGAATATGACTGTCATATTCAAGTACTCGAAGGCCTGCCAAGAGAAAGAAAGTAAGTAATGAGTTCTAAGTTACTGGAAGGAACCAAAGAGAGGCCAGATGCATACTTTACAGCAACTAGAGATTTTTTTTTTTTTTTTTTTTAATTTATGGCTGTGTTGGGTCTTCATCTCTGTGCGAGGGCCTTCTCTAGTTGCGGCAAGTGGGGGCCACTCTTCATCGCGGTGCGCAGGCCTCTCACCGTCGTGGTCTCTCTTGTTGCGGAGCACAGGCTCCAGACGCGAAGGCTCAGCAGTTGTGGCCCACGGGCCCAGCTGCTCCACGGCACGTGGGATCCTCCCAGACCAGGGCTCAAACCCGCGTCTCCTGCATTAGCAGGCAGACTCTCAACCACTGCGCCACCAGGGAAGCCCTGCAACTAGAGATTTTAAAACATAAGTCAATTCTTATTGCCCCATCCTCTCCTTTCAATCAACAAATATTGATTGAGGTCCTACCGTGTACCAGCAGGCACTGTTCTAGGTCTGGGAACACTGGAGTGAACAAAACAGACAGAGCTTGTGCCATCTTGGATCTTCTCATTCCACTTAGGATGAAGTAGGAATGGGCCCCTGCCAGCCCCTCCCCCTCCCCCTTCCCCTCCTCTACCACAGTCCTGTCTCCCAACTCTTCTCTCTTCCTCTAAGATGCCAGGCTCTTTCTCACCAGCATACCTTTGCATATGCTTTTCTCTCTGCTTGCTTCATTTGGTTAACTCCTGCTCATCCTTCAAACTGCAGTTTAAATGCTACTTTCTCATCACCCAGTTTTAATCACCCTGCATTTTTTTCTTCTTGGCAATATATCTATATCTATATCTATATCTATATTTATACATATACAGTAAGTCCCCTACATACAAACCTTAAAGTTGCAAACTTTCAAAGATGCGAACGTGTGTTCCATCAATATCTGACGTGAGTGAAACTGCAGCTTGCCCTCTGCCTCCTAATTGCTTACGATCCTTCAGCTCTACCATCTCCCACCTCCTCTCCCTCCTCCAGTCAGTAACTCTTCTTGCCTGTTCACTCAGTGCCAGTCCTTGTATGCCAGCTGTTGTGCTGTACTACTGTACTTTTCAAGGTACTGTACTGTAAGATTAAAAACGTTTTCTTTATTTTTCTGTTTTTTTTTATAAAGTCTTTTTTATTTTTTTATTTTTTATTTTATTTTTTAATTTTTGGCTGCATTGGGTCTTCGTTGCTGCGCGCAGGCTTTCTCTAGTTGCGGTGAGTGGGGGCTACTCTTCGTTGCAGTGCGCGGGCTTCTCATTGTGATGGCTTCTCTTGTTGTGGATCACGGGCTCTAGGCGTGTGGGCTTCAGTTGTTGCAGCACGCAGGCTCAGTAGTTGTGGCTCGCGGGCTCTTTTATGTATTATTTGTGTGAAAAGTATTATAAACCTATTACAGTACGGTACTATACAGCCAATTGTGTTAGTTGGGTACCTAAGCTAACTTTGTTGAACTTACGAACAAATTGAAACATGCTCTCGGAATGGAACTCATTCGTGTGTAGGGGACTTACTGTATAAAGAGAGAGCACACATTGTCACTCACTAGCTGTGTGACTTTGGGTCCAGTTACTTAACCTCTCTGTTCCTTAGTTTTTTCAACTGCCTCATCTAAAATGGTAATAATAAAACTTACCCTAAAAGACTATGAAAAATGTTTATTGCCTAGAACAGTGACTGGCTTATATTTAGACACATAAGAAATTTAGTACCCTTTCCTCTCAAGAAACTAAATATCCTAATCCTATACCTGATTTCCTTTTAAAATGTCAGTGAAGGACATTTAAACCAATAATAATAGCAACAGCAATGATAATGATAGTTAGCTTTATTGAGAACTTACTATAAGCCTGGTACTGTGTTAAATATTTTCCAGGCATGATTTATAATAATCCTCAAAACAGCCTCATGAGGTAGATATTATTATTATCCCCACTTACCTACAGGAGGAGATACAGAAACTTAGGGAAATTTAACACCAGAACTAGGTTGGCTTTGCATTGTGTCAGCCTGGCTAGGCTGAACTCTATTTCTCATAATTCCCTGTGCAGCATGACTCCAGTTAGGGTGGGCCGCTAAACAGGCTTGAGAGATTTGGAAGGTGGAAGGAAGCAGTGGTTGGTTTGTCACTGACCAGCTGGCTTATGTCACTGGTGTGAGGCAGCTGGTCCTCCACTTTCCCTAGCTTCTCTGACTCCTGTGTTTACCCCCCTGAAGGAGGGTGTTGACTTTTGCAGGACATTCACACCAACAAGGTCAGAGGCAGTAGAGACTGACATGGATTTCAGTCTGTTCTTGTGGGGTTCCAGCTTGTGTTTGTGGATTCCAGCCTGCTCCTGATATGTGTATGGTATACTGCCTGTTAGTTCTGCTTCTCTGATTGAATCCTGACACACAGTTAATAAATACCAGAGCCGAGGCTTGGAACTCAATCTGACCCTAGAACTTAACGTTCAGAACCATTATTCTGTACTGGCCCTGAAGAAACTCTAGGGATTTTGAAGGTAGATGAGACTAGTCTGAGGTTTAAATTTTAGGTCTGGAGCCCTCTTCTGCCTTGAAATATTACAGCGATTAACAGGTCATTATATTCATGGGCCAAACTGACACTCAGAGGGCATATAGCAACTGATAAAGTTTACCTTAGTTTATAAAAATCAAAAGTTCTCAACATGGGTAATATAGCCAATGTTTTGAATAATTGTAAATGGAAAGTAACCTTAAAAATTATATAAAAATTAAAAATAAAAGAACTTCTACTACTACAGTAATAATGATGATATGAGCACATATTTAGCATCTACAGAATTTCAGGTACTGCTCGAAGTGCTTATGTATCAACTCATTTAATCTTCACAGTCCTCTCAAGAAATAGAAGCAGGAGTTCCAACACTTACTTTATTCATAGAAGTAGGTATTAGATTTCAAAAAAGTGAACTTTGTGAGGGCAAGGGATACAGAGTGAGGGGAGCTGTTAGTTCCCTGCTCTGACAAAGGGAGATAGATATAGATGAACCTTAGGTCTCCACTAGCTCCATTTTGGAGAGTGTATATCTAAAGCACTTAACACATACCTATCAGTTAGGATGATTTGGGCTGCAATAGCAAAAGGACCCATCCAAAAACAGAGTAAACTACAAAGAAAAGTTATTATTCCATAAAACAAGCATTCCAGAAGTAAAACAGGTCCAGAGTCCATTAATTTATTGTCTCATTGATATCATCAGAATCCAGGTTCTTTCTCTCTCCTCTGCCATCCTTAATGTGTTGAGTTACCCTCTTTGGCTGGCTCCCTCATGGTGTCGAATGGCTGCCCCATCTCCAGACATCACATGCAGGTGACAACATCTAGCAGAAGGAGAGTCAGTTTATTGTCTTCTCTCTCCTTTTATCAGCAGGAAAAAAAAATCTTTTCCAAAAGCCCACCTGGAGGATGTCTACTCCTGTCTCGTTGGCCAGGATAGTGCCAGTTGCTCATGTCTAAGCCAGTCACTGGCAAAGAAAATGGAATTACCATTTTTTAATTAAATGGATCTAGGTTAACCTTCCTGGAAATAGGAAGGACCTAGCTTCCTGAAATACATGGGTGTTAGATTTCTGAACAAAGAAGATACTGATTAGCAAAGGAAAAGGTGTGTGGCTTTATATAGGCAACAAACAGTGTCTGTTACTACATGTTAAATAAAGCAAAGTGTATAAAATGTGCCTTACCCAAAGCTAGACCCATGGATGTGTCCTGGTCGCTGCCCTTTACCACTGTGTCTTACTCCTGTTTTTTAAAAATTTTTACTGACCACTACAGATACTGCCAATGCTCACCAATGCCCATTCTTCTCTTTATGAGGACACCAATGCCCATTCTTCTCTTTATGAGGACACAGACAACATTTTCTAGCTTTCCTCACAGTTAGATGGAGCCGTAGACCCTGTTCTGGGCAATGGGATGTGGGCAGAAGTAATCTATATTACTTCCAGGCTTGGCATATAAAATCTCTCAAGTACAATCCTTTTTCTTTTTTCCTTCCATTGGGACATGAAGGCCACGTGTCGGGGTGGCAGAGATACAACATGTAATGAACCTGGATCCCTGAGTCATGGCTTGGAGGAGAGCCACCCATCTTGTATTGGACTGTGCCATGTGTAAGAAATAAGCTTTTATTATATGATTTGGGGGTTATCAGAGAATTTATCCTATCGTGACTAATGTACCCATCAAATCATCTTCCTTGTGCCTTGTATTTTGAGCACAGGGGCTGCAGATCTGGTATGCAGGTCTCAGGCTGCTAAGAGGGTTATCTGAACATGCATAAAATCCCATGCATGTTAAAAATAAAATCCCTTTCATGGTAGCCTTACTTAAGTACTTCCGGTGATAAGGAACTCACTATTTCTAGCAAGAGATAACCTCTGGTTAGTAAGAGATAACATATTAATGAAAGATGGCAAATACACTTCAGTTCATGTGCCGAATCTCGCTGATTAGTAGTTGCATTTAAGCTACTATTGATATGTATAGAAGGATTCTAAGATCAACTCTGGGTGGCCTGGGGAAATTTTCTGCTATTAATTAATAATGCCTTCCAGGGCTCCAGCAGCAGGAGCGGTAGACCCCATGCTCCATGTGGCATCTGTGGTTTGAGAACTATGAGAACTACGGGGAGAAAGCTCATAGGAAAGAGGTTTGCCATTAAATAACGGGACTCAAGGGGACTGGATCTTGGGATATGTTTCTAAGGATGATGATACAATTGCAACAATAATTATGCCTTCCGTTCAGCGAGTACTGTGCTAATGCTTTATATATATATATATATATATATATATATATTATATCCTTGTCTCCTCATAACAAGTCCATTTTACAGACAGAGAAACTGAGGCTCAAAAATGTAAAGTAGCTTGCAGGGCATCATGTAGTTAATTTAGTGGCAGAGGCAGATTTGGACCAGGGTGGTCTGACCCAAAGTCTGTGTTCCTACCCTGTCGCCTATGCTGTTTATGGAATTAGGGAGCGAACTGATTAAAGATTTCTGAACTTCAGTTTTTGTTGTGGGGGAATGTGTGGTACACTGTAGGAGGTTTAGCAGAATTGCTAGCCTCTACTCATTAGATGCCTGTAGCATACTCCCCCCCTCCCTCCTAGAGAAAAATATCTCCAGACACTGCCAAACTGGCCCCGGTTGAAGACTAGTGGGTTAGAGGAACGCACACCCTATGTTTGGAACATTTGTGGTTCTGGGCAGGCAGGTGATCTGGGAAGGGGCTGAAGAGCAATGTGGGAACTTAGGGGGCAAGGGGGTCCATTAGGGTAGCTTGGGAGCCTTTGTCACATGAAGAAGGCAATAGCATTGAGGAGGCTGAGTCCCCTAAGCTCATGCACTAAGTCTCCCAGATATTTCCTGTTAAGGGGCAGGATTGAGGAGGGAGAAGCTTGCAGGAGAAGGTTCCTGTGGCCCCAAATTGTAGGTAAAGGAAGAATGTGGAGTGAGGAGTTTCACCACACAGGTCACCCTGAATGCTACTGAGAGCCTGCCGCTGCGGGTACATCTCCTACTCAGTAGATATGGAAGGAGTGTTTGTTGAGTGAACGGTGACCAGTCAGACCAAAGGAAGGGAATAAAGCAGTTGCACTTATTTTTAAGTAAAACCATGGTATGAAACAGCATTCTTGAGGAGTCACTAAATCTGTTCTTGGCAGACAATAAGCAGCAAATTTTAGACATTTGGGCAAAGGCACCAGTGTTCAGGTGAAAGAAAAAGACAGTGTCTCTTTTAGTGAAAATGAATTACCAAAAGCTAACATGTTTACTCAATGCCTCTTTAACTTTTAAATGGAAGTCTATTTGATATGAAAACAGAGGTGTTCGCTGCTGGCATAAACAGAAAGCAAGCTGCTCTGAAAAAAATATGAATGGTATTTGGCAAAACCAATAACTTTCCTTGTAGGTAGGTGTTCTGAGGCAACGTTCATGTATTTCAATTCTTATTACTTATTTTGCTTTGTCTTATTCTCAAAGTGAGTAGCTTCTTACTATACGTATTTAGTTAGAATGTGTTTTAAAGGGTTTCTCAAATTCAGAGCCTCTAGAGGGATGGTGGTTACAGAAGGTATCCCTGCCTTCATCCATTCAGAAACACAAGCGTTGCTGTAGGGTCACTGTCCTCTATTTTAGAGAAGCTAAAAGAAGTTACAGAAATATTTAAGCTAATTAACTACAAAGCTGACAAACATACCAACAGCACAAGTTCAATGTCACATATAATTTCTGCCCTTTTCTCAAAAAACCAAGTACTACAATCAGTTGGGGTTGCTTTTTAACAAATAAAGCTGGCTTTGTTTTCATCCTCTCTCATTTCCATTTTTAGCATAGTTCACAAATTCATATTTTTTTCTGCCACCATTCAAGATATTTTTCTCTGGGTTATGTGCACTAAATGGTATATAAAGCATGAAGGGAGAGGGGACCGTTGTGGTCTGTGCTATTCACATTTTGCCTGTTAATCTAATTACCAAGGTAGGGGCTCCAGAAACTGAGCTGCCCACATAGAAAAGCTTTCCCCCCACCTGGTGGATTGTTTAGCCAAGCTTCTTAAATGGGCAGAGTTTGGGGTTGGGGGGCAGGGAGAGAAATGAATCTTTTTTTGTTGTTGTAAGTTTCTGTGCAGAGCAACGGAAAGAATTTAGTGGTTGTCAACATGAGTTTAGTACAAAGGTATGGTTTAAAATGTAGGTTCATTTTGACTGAGCTTCAGGTCACGCAAGCCTAGGGAAACCTGTGCTGCTATTTGTTTTTTGTGTGTTTTAAAAAGAGTTCAGAAGACGCCAGGGAGGGAGATGAAGCGGAGATGGGGGCGGGGGCGGGAGCGTCCCAAGGGGATGACGTCCTTTACAGGGTGGATACTTCAGGGGTGTTGTTTCCAGAGGCTCTCAGTGACGGATTGTGTGAAAGGGCAGCTTTGAATGAACAGCCCCAGCCAGGCCTGATTTTGAACTGGTTTTCAGTCCTTGATTCCTACACACAAAATAAAATACCTTGTCGAATAGAGCCCATTGAGTGAGGATGATGGGCTAAGAGCGGGGGTACGAGGTGGCAGCGTGGGTGCTTGTTTATCGAGGAGGAGTTGTCCGTTGTTCCTGGGGCCGGTGAAAGGAAAGACGCCAGAATCCGATGGCTGGGGTAGCATTGATGTGAGGTAACGGGGTAATCGGATTGAAAGGGTGCCTTAGTATTTGTGTCAGTTCACATCTCGTCAAAGGAATAATATGAGGTGCTACCTAGCTGAGGCTTTGGCCCGGGGGGGAGAGGGGGGAGTTCTGTTAGCAAGCATCCAGGCCTCATTGGATTCAAATATAAATTAATTCTCACAGGAGCATTGCCTGATTAATCTATTTGCATAATAGTAGAAAAACTACAGAGTGGTTACTCTTTTTTTTCCCCCCCTCTGTAGGGATTTGGACAAGAAAAGGTTTAAATTCATTTGAAAGAAGGGTGTGTGAGAAGTCAGCAGAAAAAGCCCCCTCTGGGGCTCCCAGGGCTGTTTTCTGGATGGAAGGGGTTGGTAGTCGAGGCAAGGCCTGTTCACCCAAGAAGTTTAACTCTGCCTGGGAAAAATCACCTTCTTCCGAGGCCCTTTCCTGGCACTTGCTTTAGGGGACTTCGCTCTTGGCTCAGATGATAGTCTGAGGTTCAGAGGAGGAACGGGCCCCAGGTGAGCTGTCCCCCTTGTTTCAGATTCTGGTCCAAGACCATGGTAGTTTCAGAAAATATATAGATAGGTTCCCTTCTGACTTACTCTGCTTCATGTGTGTTTGTGAAACGAATCTCAGGTCTATTTGCCATTCCACAGAGAAACAAAGTAATTAGGTTTCTAAAACTCATGCCATTTGCAACCTGTTTTGACTAAGCATGTTGATTCAATAAGCACCTGCTTAGCCCTGCCTGGTTCAGTATGTGATGGTGGGTGTGCCGATGGGATCGGTGTTACCTTTTTAAGAAACCACATTATAAAAACAGAATGTGGGGCTTCCCTGGTGGCGCAGTGGTTGAGAGTCTGCCTGCTAGTGCAGGGGACACGGGTTCGAGCCCTGGTCTGGGAAGATCCCACGTGCCGCGGAGCGGCTGGGCCCGTGAGCCACAGCTGCTGAGCCTGCGCGTCTGGAGCCTGTGCCCCGCAACGGGAGGGGCCGCGGTGGTGAGAGGCCCGCGCACCGCGATGAAGAGCGGTCCCCGCACCGTGATGAAGAGTGGCCCCCGCTTGCCGCAACTGGAGAAAGCCCTCGCACGAACCGAAGACCCAACACAGCCAAAAAAATAAAAAAATAAAAATAAAAAAAAAAAAATAAAATAAAATAAAAACAGAATGTGAAAAGGGGGCTAAGGATTCCTGAGTTTCAGATTTTCAATGTCAAACATTATTTTTCCTGCTGACACTTCAATAATAGAAATTTTAAATGTTGCTATAAACATGGCTTAGCAAATCCAGCTTTGATTACTTCCAGCCTCTGCTCAAGAATAAAGAGCCTTCTTTCCATAGTCCTATAGACACTATCTTCAGTACTTCTTCCTCATTCTTATCACCTTTATTCCCTCATCTTCCATTGTTGTGATAAAGAAAGCCGCAAGTCATTCAAATGAAGCTGCCATGTTGGCTCAAAATGCTTCTGTTTCTACAAGTTCCAGATGGAGATACTTTAAAAACAATGGCAGGGCAAATCCTACTTTCTAACTGATTGCATGGTTAATTCCAAATTTTATCATGAAAACTTCCTGCTATAAGAGAAATGCCTATGGTAGGTGCTCAACAAACGTCACTCTCACTTTCCCTTCACTTGAACATATCCAGGACGACAATGAGAAAATTCCCTTGTTTCTTAGGAACATCCAGGAACAAGAGCCTAATACAGCAGAGAGGGAAAATGATGTTCTGGGAATGTCAGCTGCTTTGGGGGTGCCCACCCATCTAGGATCCCCTTCTTTGGGATCTGTACTCCCTCAACTCCTATTAACAAGGGTGAGCCTCCAACAGTTCTTTTTTTAAAGACTTTTATTTATTTATTTATTTTAGAGCAGTTTTAGTTTTACAACAAAATATCAGCATCACTTAACCAGAATGGTACAATTTTGCCAACGATGACCCTACAATGACAGGTCGTAATCATCCAAGTCCATAGTTTACCTTAGTGTTTACTCCTGCCTGGTGTTGCCTTGTCTATGGGTTTGGATAAATGCATAATGACATGTATCCATTGTTACAATGTTATACAGAGTATTTTTACTGCCCTAAAAATCCTCTTGCTCTGCCTAGTTATCTCTTTCCCTGATCCACCCCGGACAATCAGTGATCTTATTGTCTCTATAGCTTTGCCTTTTCCAGAATGTCATCTAGTTGGAATCACACAGATTGGCTTCTTTCACTTTGTAATATGCATTTAAAGTTCCTCAGTGTCTTTTCATGGCTTGATAGCTTATTTCTTTTTAGCACCGAGCAGTATTCCATTGTCTGCATGTGCCAGTTTATTTATCCATTTACCTATCGAAGGACATCTTAGTTGTTTCCAAGTTTTGGCAATTGTGAATAAAGCTGCTCTAAACATCTATGTGCAGGTTTTTGTGTGGATATAAGTTTTCAGGACATTTGGGTAAATTCCAAGGAATACGATTGCTGGATCGTATGGTAAGAGTATCTTTACCTTTGTAAGAAACCTCCAAACAGTCTTCCAAAGTGCCTGTACCATTTTGCATTCCCACCAGCAATGTATGTAAGTTCCTGTTGCTCTAGAGCCACCCCAGCATTTGGTGTTGCCAGTGTACCAGATTTTGGCCATTCTAATAGGTGTGCAGTGGTATCTTATTGGTGTTATAATTTACATTTACTTAATGCAAACCAAGGAGTATACTTACGTTCAGAGTATACTCAATATACTTACTCCGAAAGAGTCATCAATTTTTGTATGTAGAACTGTGCTAGCTACCGAGCCAGGGAAGTTAATCCACTCTCATGCATCCAACATCTTATTATCTATCAGGGAAACAAAACAAACACATTCCCACCCACAAGCTCATGTATTCTCACCAGTTGAGCATTACTGGGAAGCCGTTGTGATTGAGGGGCAAAGTGATTATGTTGCTTACCGGGTGAAACTGATCAGACAAGGAGGTCCCTGGGACTGCGTAGGGCAGGAACTTGTGAGCAGCAGTATTGCCAAGAGAGGAGACCGCTCATCCTGGCCGCCGCTGGCGGTAAGAAAAGGATCTCAGGCTCCAGGCATGGAACCCAGCACGCTCTGGTTCGCTCTGGATGGGTCTCAACTGTGACACTGCACTCAGTCCTGGATAAAAACTGCTTGTGAGAGGTGCTGAGCCTAGTGGAGGGGTTCTGAGGACAGCATGGAGTCTCAGAGAAGGAAATCAGACTCATTCCACACGGCTTCAAGTTAAGTACAACTGGGACTAATCAAGGAAAACTTATTTGGCTGAATGCAAGTAAGACCTTTCTAATAGCTCACTCTGTAATCCATGCAGTCTCCACCTAGCCATCACAGTGACCTTTTTATACATAAATTGCTTCAAGAAATGCCCCTGCTTAAAACCCATCCACGACCTCCCATCGTGGCCTCCTGTGCCCTGCTTCATCAGCCCCTGCCCACCTCTCCAGCTTCCTCTTACCGAGTTCACTCTGTGTTCACTAAGCTCTAGGTCCCTTCACCTTTTGGTTCCTGGAACCAACCAAGCTCTTCTGTGGTTCAGGGCCTATGCAAAGGTTATATTATCAATCCTGGCTAATTCCCCCCCATCCTTGAGATAGAGCTTAAAGATGGAGAATTTTCAGGCTTTACTCTCCAAATGCATCTGCAAATCTGATCTTCTTCTCACTGTCTCCACCACCACCTGCTATTCCTCACCCCCTTCATCTCTCACCTGTTTTATTGAAATAGTCTCTGTTTCTAACCTGGTACAAAAGTCTCTGTATTCAACACAGGAGCCATAGGGTCCCTTTTAAAATGCAGGTCAGATGATGTCATTTCTCTGTTCAAAACCCTCCAAAGCATCCCATCTCAGAATAAAAGCCAAAGTCCCCGTCACCTTGCCGTCTTCCCCACTACCCTATGATGCCTCAAACCTCACCTCCTGTTACTCCTCCCGCTCTCTCTGCCCCAGAAACAGCAGCCTCCCTGTGGCTCTTTGAACTTGGCAGGCATATTCTCAACATGCGGCCTTTGTCTGACTGTCCCCTCTGTCTGAATTGCTCACCTTCCAGGTATTCATTGTCTCACGCCTCACCTTTCTCAGTTCTGGCCTCCAATCTCACCTTAGTTTAATGAGTCCCTCCCTGAACTCCCTATTTAAAGGAGAACATCCCCACCCCCTCCAATCCCCAAGGTGGAGGTTTGGAAAGATCCTGACCCCCTCAGGGGTTTGTGATGGTTCTGGTATGGCTGGAGCACAGGGCTGAGACCGTGGGAAGTAGATGATCACTTTGGATAAACTGGCTCCTGTCCAACTGTGGGACGTGTTCAAAGGCAGACTAAAGATGCTGGACTTTTAGCCTATCAGAAGCAGAGAACCTTTGGAAGTGTTCAGGCGGGGAGAGTCTTGATGAAGCAATTGTTTTGGACAAGTTATTCAGTTGGTGGGGAATTAACCAGGCAAACAGCATGTCTATGGATGAAGATCGGAGCTAAGTCAGGGTCCTGTGAGACGCATACTCAGAGAGTCTATGTCACTGGCATTTATTTAATTTACTACAAGTAGGTTGTGCATATATTACAGAACATCTATTCTGGGGCATATAAAGAAAGAGGCAACAAGGCCTCTTCCTTTGCAGAGATGGCAGCACAGCGAGGATTCTGAGAAATGAGGAGTCCTGGCTTGGTGATGGGTTTTCCATTTCCGGGAAGCATTCTGGAGTCTCCGAGCTTCCCTTGGTGCTGGGCACTGCTGTTGTCACCTTAACTGCACGTCCTTTCCCCCAAAGTGTGCTCCCAGACATCGTACCGAAGAGGAAAATCTTCATTGGCTATAGTTTCTAAAGTAAATTTATTATTCATTATTCACATAGATTAATTTGGGTCTGCAGAGCCAGCCCTTCAGGGACTAACTGATTACTTATTTCCTCGCAGGCACACAGTTTTCTCTGATGTGGATTCTGCCTCTGTGAGACCAAGGGTTAGGTCATGGCTCCAGCTGTTCTTTTAATTCACCGTGGCCTTGGGCAGTCACTTCACCTTTGCCCCTTGATTTTATCATCTATAAAGTGGAGACATTGATATCATATCTAACTTTCTCAAAGGGATATTGTTGCAGAGAAATTAGTGGATTTTTAAAGGACTTAAAATATAGAACATATAAATATTAGTTATCATTGGTATTATATCACAATCCCCAGAACAACTACTAAAATAACTGGTGCTACTACTGCTGCCTATTCTTTTTTTTTCTTTTTTTTAATGAAATTATTATCCATTATTTACTTCATGGATCATGACTTTAGTGTTGTCTCTTATAAGTCATTGCCATATCCAAGGTCATCTAGATTGTCTCCTAGGTTATCCTCTAGGAGTTTTATAGCTTTGTTGTTTTACCTTTAGGTCTGCGATCCATTTTTGAGTAAATTTTTGTGGAGGGTGTAAAGTCTGTGTCTAGATTCATTTTTAAAAAATATTTTTTAAATTTAATTTTGTATATTTTTTAAAATTTAATTTAATTGTATTTTATTTATTTCATTTAATTTTGTTATTTAATTTATTTATTAAATTTAATTTCCCACCCCACCCCCCAAGGCAACCATTGTCTAATTTTTTTTTTCACACCAGATTATGATGCCCATTTTTAAAATTTGTTTTAAAGTTTATATTATTTATTTATTTATTTTTATTTTTGGCTGCGTTGGGTTTGGGTCTTTGTTGCTGTGCGCGGGCTTTCTCTAGTTGCGGCGAGCGGGGCTACTCTTCGTTGTGGTGCGTGGGCTTAACACTGCGGTGGCTTCTCTTGCTGCGGAGCACGGGCTCCAGAGCGCAGGCTCAGTAGTTGTGGCGCACGGGCTTAGTTGCTCCGCGGCATGTGGGATCTTCCTGGACCAGGGATCGAACCTGTATCCCCTGCATCGGCAGGTGGATTCTCAACCACTGCGCCACCAGGGAAGTCCTGCCTAGTCTTTATTCTGTACTTCTTTTTCTTTTTACAACTAGAACTGAAAAGCAGAGAAATATCAGATCATGCCCACATCCCTGGCAACAAGTTATTTTTTCCTTTCAGAGAAAGATCCCTCTGCAGGTCCCTCTCAGTTGGTCCTCCAAAGCTCGTCACAGTGTGTACCAGTCACTCTGCATGGGATGGCCATGGATAAACACTATGTATTAAGTAGCCCAGGTATGATTACCTGTGACCAGGGGATGATTTTTCCCTTCAGGGAACTTTTGGCAATGTCTGGATACATTCTTGGTTATCACAAATTTGGGGAGTGGGGGGTACCAGAAGAATGCTACTGGCATCTAGTAGAAGAGGCCAGGGATGCTGCTATTTAATGTGCAGGACAGTCCCTCAAACTGTTGTCTGGCCCAAAATGTCAATAGTCAAAGGTGAGAAACTCTGAACTAACCTAAGGATTTTAATTTTCTTCTAAATTTGTTTATTATTAGCAGGTTTCCTTTTCTCTCTTTCATTTTTTACTTTTTTTGGTTGAGGAATAATTTACATATGGTGAAATGTGGATATCTTAAGTTTAGTTACAGTTTGATCACTTTTGGCAAATGCAAATATCCTTGCAATCCAGATTCCTATCAATACATAAACCATTTCCATAACCCTTAAGAAGTTCTCTTCTACCCCTTCCCAGTCGGTTCCCACCCCACCCCCCAAGGCAACCATTGTCTAATTTTTTTTTCACAACATATTATTATGCCCATTTTTAAAATGTGTTTTAAAATTTATTTATTTATTTATATTTTTGGCTGCATTGGGTCTTTGTTGCCGTGCGCGGGCTTTTCTCCAGTTACGGCGAGCGGGGGCTACTCTTTGTTGCGACGTGTGGCCTTCTCACTGTGGTGGCTTCTCTTGTTGCGGAGCATGGGCTGTAGAGCACAGGCTCAGTAGTTGTGGTGCACAGGCTCAGTCGCTCCACCGCATGTGGAATCCTCCCAGACCAGGACCCGAACCCATGTCCCCTGCATTGGCAGGCAGACTCCCAACCACTGCACCACCAGGGAAGTCCCCCCATTTTTTTTTTTTTTTAATAAATTTATTTATTTATTTATTTATTTTTGGCTGTGTTGGGTCTTCATTTCTGTGTGCAGGCTTTCTCTGGTTGCGGCGAGCGGGGGGCTACTCTTCATTGCGGTGCGCAGGCTTCTCATTGTCGTGGCTTCTCTTGTTGTGGAGCACGGGCTCTAGACGCGCAGGCTCAGTAGTTGTGGCTCATGGGCTTTAGTTGCTCCGCGGCATGTGGGATCTTCCCAGACCAAGGCTCGAACCCATGTCCCCTGCATTGGCAGGCAGATTCTTAACCACTGCGCCACCAGGGAAGCCTCCACCCCATTTTTTAAAATTAAAAAAAAATTTTTTTTTTTGGCTGTGCCACACGGCATGTGGGATCTTAGTTCCTTGACCAGGGATCAAACCCGCACCCCCTGCAGTGGAAGCGCGGAGTCTTAACCACTGGACTGCCAGGGAAGTCCCTGCCCATTATTTTTGAATGTTAAAGATGTCATATCTGGAGCATGGTAGTTGGTAGGGCTAGTTAGAGCAGAGATGATTAGATCCCAGGGACCAGGGAGCTGGCCCATAAGAATAAGGCTTGAGAGATATGAAGGGCAAGTCACATGCAATAAGCAGACAAGCAGGTAGCTGGCATCAGAGAGATCTTGCAGCCAACAGCTGACAGAGATGGTCAGGTGGGTAGGAGAGAAATAAAGGAGAGCCAGGGACAGGAAGCAGGGCCCTAGTCTTGGGGATGCAGGTGGAGGGGCTGGGTGAGGGCTGTTGGCTGACTCAGGCAGAGCCAGGCTGCTTGAATAGAAGCACGTGTTGAGAATCTTGTCGGGGGAAGTGTATTTGTTTCCTTGGGCTGCTGTAACCGATTACCACAAACTTGGTGGCTTAAAATAATAGAACTTTATTCCCTCACAGTTATGGGGCTGAAAATCCAAACTCAAAGTGTTGGAGCGCTAAGCTCCCTCTAGAAGCTGCAAGGGGAAAGTACGTTCTTTGCTTCTTCCAGCTTCTGGTGGCTGTCTGCTTTCCTCGGCTTCCTCGGCTTGTGGCCACATCCCTCCAATATCTGCCCTGGACTTTACATTGCCTCCTCCTCTTCTGACTGTTCTCCTCTGTGTGTCTCTTATAAGGATTGGATTTGTCACTGTCAGTGTCACTGGTCATTGGATTTAGGGTCCACCTGGATAATCCAGGATGATCTCATCTCAGAATTCTTAATTACATGTGTAAAGACCCTTTTGCCAAATAAAGTAACATTCATAGGTTCCAAGGATTTGATGTGCACATCTTCGGTGGGAGGTAGGAATTTTTCAGCTTACCACAGGGAGCAAAGTTTAGAGAGAAGTTTTTTGAATTGGGCTGTGAAGTCGGAGTGAGCCCACTGCAGGGCTGGCTGAAGGCCAAGCTGAAAGTCCACAGATCTCAGTTCCTTTATATTTCTCCAGTCTAAGGTTGGGATTCGTCCCAGGGAATGACGGACATTAACATTTGTTGAGCATCCAGTACTGCCAGGCACAGTTTTAAGTGCTTCATTATCAGATTCCTTTAATTCTAACAGAGACCCTCTGAGATAGCTATGCCATTTTCCCCCCTTCATCTCTTTGCATTTTGAAAATAGTCAAACTTAGAGAAAAGTTGAAAGAAAAGTACAGTGAACACCTATATATCCTTCTCCTGGGTTCACTAATCGCTGCCATGTTGCCTCATCTGTTCTCTGTGTGCTTACGTGTACATCTGGGGAAGGGAGGCTGAACCATTTGAAAGTAAGTTATAGGTATCCTGATATTTCAACCCTAAATAAATCAGCAGCATCCCCTTGATTTGACACATGAGAAATAGTTACTTTTATTTGACAAACGAAAAAATGGAATCTCAGCAATGTTAGGTACATTTCTCAAAGTCTCAGAACCAAAATACAAAGCCAGTGTTTGAGTACAAGGCTGTTTGACTCTCAAATGCATGCTCTTTCTGCACATTTTTATTCATTTATCTGTTTATTCATTTAGTGGTTTTGGTGGGGCGGGCAGCTATATGCACTGAGGATACACTGATTAAGGCATGCAAGGTGGAAAGATAATAGCTTGGTAAACAGGTAAATATAACTAAGATAACTTCAGGGTCTGTGATGAACAAGGACTTGTAGGGGAATAGTGGCATACAGCCTGGGAGGTTAAAAAATGTATATAGGTCATGGCCCCTGCCTTAAAGGAGATTGTAAGGGAGCAGGATTCTTAGAATTGAGAAGTGGGAGTCTTAACAGTAAGGAGACCTCTCTTCCTCTTCTCCCTTTCTCAAGAAGCTTCAGCAGGAGATGCTTTACCAAAAGAGAGGATAAACCAAGAAGGGAGAAGACACAAGGTCCTGGAAATAAGAGATCCAACCCAGAAGAGAAGCAAAGGGAAATCTGGGGCAGCAAGACCAGAGGATGCAGCGAGGAGCAGGAGGATGGAAGGGTGCAGGAGAAGACAGAGGACTGATGATATATCTGATGCACTTGAGCACAAAGTAAAGGGAAGAGTATTTAGAGGTGTTTTAGAATTCTGAGGGAAAGTTTTAGAAGAACTTAATAGAGCTACACAGAGAGCTATGTAAAGAAAAAGAAGAAATTATTAGCTTCAGGAAAAAAGAAAAACACAATAAAGGCAGTGTAACCATTGCCTACTACTAGCTCATCAGTGCACAGTATTTGCATACTTGTAGTAAAGGACACATGTAATGGTGCTTGTACCAAAAGTAGAGATAGAATTATTGTGGGAGAGTGGTGGGAGACATTGAGAGTGAGGGGTAAACCTTCACCGTCTGTTATGGAAAGTCAATAGCTAATGTCTAAAATGTACTAGTCAACAAAACAGAGCTAGAAGCAAACTGTTTAGAAATATGAGGGTAAATAGCAGAAGAAATTGTTAAAAATATAGGAAAATAGTTCTATCTGGAAAGTAGGAGGAAGGGGCTAAGGATTATTATTGTAACCTTTGTAGTATCATTTAACAATTAAATGATGTGCATGTACTACTTTGATACAAATAAAAATGAACAAAAGCTGGTAAAGGGGAAGGAAGAGAGGGAGGAAGAGAGAGAAAGCAAGAGATAGAGGGAGGGAGGGACAGAGGCTGACTGAGTTGAATTTCCTTTTCTCTGCCGGTCTGGAAGAAAAGAGCATGGCTGGGTTAGAATAAACGAAGATTCAGAAAAAACAGCCTCGGGGTAGATGAGGACTGGAAAAGGATTTTGATTATTCACAAACTGGATAATCAGACCTTAAGTTATTTAAATTAGATGTTCTAGAAAGAAGGCTGTGTATCCAACAGAAAACAAGGGATCAATACTCTTTAATGTTGAAACCAGATTATCTAGAGTTGATCAAGAATTCCTTATCATATGAGCTCTTCAGATTGAATGGTTCTTAAGACATTTTCATCTTGAAATTGTATATGCTTTTTCCTCATTCCTAACTTTTTTTTTTCTCATTCCTAACTTTTATAACAATTTTATTAAGTAATAATAGCTAAGTATAAATGAACTCCCAGATTGTGTACTTCAACTTTTTTTTTTTTAATAAATTTATTTATTTATTTATTTTTGGCTGCGTTGGGTGTTCGTTGCTGTGCGCAGGCTTTCTCTAGTTGTGGTGAGCAGGGCTACTCTTCGTTGCGGTGCACGGGCTTCTCATTGCGGTGGCTTCTCCTGGTGTGGAGCACAGGCTCTAGGCACGTGGGCTTCAGTAGGTGTGGCACGTGGGCTCAGTAGTTGTGGCTCGCGGGCTCTAGAGCGCAGGCTCAGCAGTTGTGGCACACGGGCTTAGTTGCTCCGCAGCAAGCGGGATCTTCCCGGACCAGGGCTCGAACCTGTGTTCCCTGCATTGGCAGGCGGATTCCTAACCACTGCGCCACCAGGGAAGCCCTGTACTTCAACTTTTAACGATTTTGTAATTCATCCAAGATTTTTTCCAAATGCCTCTTATTTTCAAGAACTTCCAGAGTCTAGAGATAAAAACAGAAATAAGACCTCAACGTTGCCCTTGATCTACAAGGGATATTTAAAATATTTTAAGTTAGGCCACAGGGTATAATATTTATATTTTTCTATATTCTATCTAATTTGTCGGGGCAATCCATTTTGTATTTTTAAAAAGTTAACATTCCAAAGTAACACTAAAGTTGTTGTATTGGCCTATATTTTTATTTCATTAATAATATTGCTTGCATTTTCTAGACCTTTCCCTAAAAGCACATATTTAATTTTCCTGAGTTGTTTTGGTTACAAATTCTCCTGACTGTTTTTAAATTTTCAGCTTTTATTTGTCCACCTCCGGCATTCTGAACTGCTGAGTTTCATCATAGCTGTGATATGAAAAGGGCTATTTCCCTAAAGTCTCTTTTAAAAATTGCCTTTTACTCTTTAACCTGCTATAGAGTTTATGTAGAATAATGGAACCATTTCACAGAGTCACTCCTGTGAATATTTGCCTTGCACATGGTAGATAATAAATATTTCATTGAACAAATTTAGGATTCATGACTGTTCTTATTTGGGGTCATAATAGGTGAGAGTTAGTCAATTTGAACATATGTAGAATTTAAACACAATCTGATCGGAAATACGGTATTCTTAGTGCCTTCCCTTCAATCAAACACCAATTCTTTTAGCTTCGATTTGAAATACTTCTGAATTATTTGCCCAGTGGTAGGGTTTAGAGAAGCCTTCCCCTATAATCCAGTCTCCTGTTTCTTTGCTATTATCTTCAGTGATTGAGTCAGATCCAGAAAACCCCAAACTGGCTTTCTTTGAAGTTAAAGACTTTTGGCTCCACCCAAGCTTAGGATGTCAAGTGAGAGTAACAACCATTACTAAGACAGTAATAGGGTTAAAAAAAGAAAAAGGAAGAAAAGAAGGGCATACAGAAGGTAAACATTCATTATTATTTAGAATATGTCAAGTTTTAGGTTCATGAATATATAATTGAATCAATATGATATACCCCTAGTCCTCTAAAAATTTTCCCATTCCAATAAAAGTCTTTATAAATCTAGAAATTTTAGTACTTGGATTATATTCATTTAATAAAATTGGATTGAATTATATGAAAATATTTGGTCTAACTTATCTACCATAGTTTGATTATGCTACATAATGAGATAGAAATCCCTAAGATAAGTCCTGACTCTGCAGCTTCTGGCTTACGATTAGGCAAGTCTCTGCATGCTTTTTTGGCCTGTCTATCCCTCTGGCTGCATCTCAAAGCAAGCTCATCCTCACTCTCTATGCTCCAGCTCTATCCCTCTCCCTCCACCCACAGGGCCTTTGCACAGGCAGCTCCCTCTGCCTGGAATGCTCTCCTGTACCCCCCAGCGCCCATCTCATTCCTACTCATTCTTCAGGTGTCATTTAAAATGTCATTTCCTTAAGGAAGCCTTCCCTGACCTCCAGTCTACATGAGATCTTCCCACCATAGTGTTGGTCACAATGGCAATCAATTTATTTCATGATTGTTTGGTTTTTATTTTTCTCCTCCACTAGTTGAGACAGAGATTATGGCTGGTTTGTTTACCTTTGTTCCCCTTTGAACACTTTGTCTGACAGAAAGTATATGTTTAGTACGTATTTACTGAGTGAATGAATAAAAGCTGTCACTCAATGCTTTTATTAATGTTCTGTACCTCAGTTTACTCTAAAATAGGGATCATAAATCCTACCTCTCATGCTTGTTGTATGGGTGAAATGAAGTCTAGAGCTTGAAAACTTCTTGAATGGTGCCTGCATGTAGTAGACATCAATAGATATTGAATAAAGAGTTTAAAAATAATAGTACTTCTTCAATATGTGAAGCAGCACTTAAGTGCAAAGCCTTGAGTGTTAGCAACACCATTCATATGATGATTTATACTTCATAAAGTTCTTTCCTTTACACAGAGTGGCAGATTATATTTTCCAAAGATGGCCCTACCAATATATGTCTATCACCTCCCACATCATCATCTTACAATGGCACTGACACTCCTCCTGTGGAGAGGTGGGGGCTCTCCTTGAATCCCAATGGGACTTGTGACTAAGGGAAAATGGCAGAAGTGATGCTCTGTGACTTCTGGCTTGGTGATCTGCCTAATCAGGCACTTAGCCCTAACCTGCTGCCATGTTGTGAGGAAGCAGTGAGGTAGTCAAGAGTCAGCACTGACCATCAGTCGTGTGAGTGCACGAACCCTCTGAGATTCCAGCCCCAGCCATTGATTGGCCCCAGCTGATACCAAGTGGAGCAGAGATAAGCTGTATCCACTGAGCCCTGTCCCAGTTGCAGATCTGTGAACAAGGTAAATGTCATGGTTTTAAGCCACTCTGTTTTGGAGTGATGGTTATACAGCAATAGATGACCAGAACACATGGTCATCACCGACCCTGCTGTACTATGCAGCAAGCAGGGTGGGTATGATCATTTATTCCCATTTTTGAGATGAGGGAGCTGAAGCTCACAGGGGTTCAGTGACTTCTCCAGGATCACATAGCTAAGTGGTAAAGTCCTAGCATCTGGATTTCTAGGATTTGTCTTCCCAGTACCCCCAAAGTCCTGACTCTCCTTACATGGGCCTCAGAAGTAGGGTGGGTACCAACCCTCTGGGAAATCCCACCTCCTGTTTAAATGGGCTTGGGAGGCTTGGGGCCCCCTTCTCTTAGAACTTAGGTTCCTTCAGATATTTGAGTGTCCTGGTCACACACTTTGGAGAGAGGAAGGATAAAAGTGGAGCAGATTATAGCCTTAGATAGTACTTAACTTTTCAAGGCGCTAGGCATCCCTTATGCCATAAAAGTTCTCCACTGAGGCTTGGCAGGTGTTACTTACACACACACCAGACAGAGAAAGGTTCAGAGAGATAAAGAAACCAGTTGGAGGTGGATCCATGCCTCTTGACCCCAAATATGGGTAGAATTTTTCAAAAGGTTTATCTGCCACCCACCCCCTCCCCACACACCCATACACAAACTTGGTTCACCATTTTTCATCACAAGGAACTCAGTGGAAAGTCAGCTCCCACAGTGACATCAGCTTTGATTACCCTGACTAGACAGAGTATCACAGCGATTGAGCATAGCACATGGTACCTAGTAAATGCTCAGTGGGACAGGCATGTTTTGAAGGCTCCTGGTGATGATAGGATAAAATCTAAACTCCTTTGTATTGGGCATGCACAGAGCTCTTTCTGATTCGTTCCTCTCCCTGCTCAGCCTTGTCTTCTGCCGCATGGTCCTCGCCCACCATACATCAGCAGCAGTAAGAGTGCTATCACCTGCCTCTCTGGCCTTCACGTCTGCCTGGGGTGTCTCCTTTCTGCTAGTCTGCTGACAAACTTCTCCTTCTTCAAATCTCAAGTGCTGTCTTCTCTAAGAAGCCTTCCCTGATGCTTCCAAGCCAACTCAGTCAAGTCTTGCACCGAAGCAATTTTATTTTCCTTTCTAACTGGATGCACTAAAATCAAAGATAGAGACTTCACCCTTCAAATGTTTTCTTTCCCAGTTCTAAATGCTGTGCCTAATGCAGAGAGGGCAGTTAGAAAAGATTGACTTGATGAATAAATTATCTCATTTAATCCTTATGACCACTCCCTAAAGTCGGTACCTTTACAGTCCCATTTCACAGACAGTGAAACTGAGTTCAGGAAGATGAAGGGACTTAGGGTACCATGGCTAAGCAGTGGCACTAGGTATCAAATCCAGGAATGTCTACTGCCAAAGCCCCTTTTCTTTCTCCCATGCCAACGCTGTGGCTGCCTCACTGTTCTGGGATGGTTGGATTAACAACTAGGGAAACAACAAGAAAATCCGCTATGGACCAAGGCCACCCTGGAGCTCTCTGCGCTGCTCTCAGGAAGTCCCCCACCTGCTCTGTGAGTCAACACAGCTCAGAATGCACCTTTCAAATTAGCTGGTATGATTAAAGGTCAGTGCCCTTTGTCCCTCACGTGATTATTTTTTTTAGAGACATTTTCCTGATCATATGATCTATTATTTCCACGCCCTAAACTCTCTAGAACAGCTTTAGGACTTGGGCTGCACCTGATACCCTTCAAGGTTTTTATGTTCCTGTGGACCCCCTCTCTCCCCCTCCAGATTAACCTGGGTTTGAAGTTTTGATTCATTTCATTCTGCATTAATGAGGGATTCTGAACTCTCTGCTGCTTTGAAACAAGCCCTACTGGTTCTGTTGGCTATATGGTTGCAGAGGAAATGATCTTCTGCCACGTAGCTATAGAAAGTCGAGTGGCAGAAGTAAATTAACCTACCGTTTCCACAAAGGGATATGCTGAGAATTGCCAACAATATTTATGTGGGCATTGTGCTCCCAGATACACTTGGATGGCAGTGAATTGTCAGTTACTATGACAAAATAACTGAAGAAATCAATCTGCCAAGTATGAATAGCTCTCAATGGGCTTCAAGTTTCTCAGGTTAAGGGACCCGCAAAGCTGACAGGGGTTGGGTCTCACATCGATATGACCTCCATTGGGGAGCATGTAAATTAGCGGAGATGGAAGCAAAGAGGTCTGTTCCCCCTGCCCCTGCTCCCAAGAAGGGCATTTTCCAATATTCACATGGAAATGAAAGACCATTTTAGAAGGCCTGGAAGTCCAGCCATGTTAATTGATTCAAATCAGGCCTTTTCTCCAGAAGAACCTTGAAGACCTTTCTAAAACACATACCTGCCCAATTCCATAGAAGAGACATGAGTTTCACCTTCGCATACGACATTTTCTTCCTCCTTATTCGTCCTCTCCTCAGTCTCTAGCTAAGTCACATTGGATTGCACAAAAAGTAACACACTGTGGATAAATCAAGTATGAGTCTCTCTCTCTCTCTCTATACATACATATATATATATATAGGCACACGCCCAGTAAGAAGTGATTTTTCAGATTCTTCTCCATTGGATTCTAGGCCATCCCTGGGGTCCTCTCCATTTCAAAGAAAGTGATTTTTTTTTTAAAGTTTTCTAAAAAATTAATTAATTAATTAATTAATTTATTTTTGTCTGTGTTGGGTCTTCGTTTCTCTGTGAGGGCTTTCTCTAGTTGCGGCAAGCGGGGACCACTCTTCCTCGCGGTGCGCGGGCCTCTCACTATCATGGCCTCTCTTGTTGCGGAGCACAGGCTCCAGACGTGCAGGCTCAGTAGTTGTGGCTCACGGGCCTAGTTGCTCCGTGGCATGTGGGATCTTCCCAGACCAGGGCTCGAACCCGTGTCCCCTGCATTAGCAGGCAGATTCTCAACCACTGCACCACTAGGGAAGCCCAAAGAGAGTGATTTTTAATAAAAGCTTTTTATGGGTGAGTACTGGATAAATTCCCATCCTGTGGATAATAAAAAGAAAGATAAAGCTATTCATTGGAACATTTGTAAGGACTTGACTTCTGGAGCAAGAGTTGGGAGGAATAAAATATTGAAAGCCATAGGCTGTTTAATTTCATTTCTGTTATCATTGCTGATTTGTGATGTGATTTTAGGGTGACTCATGTAAATCCTTTATGTATAAATAACCCATAAAATCAAGTTCTGAGGAAATTTGATATTCTTTGTTCTAAAGGCAAAGGATTATTAAAGTAATTATGATCAGAAAAAGAATAAAAGAAGTCATTTTTCTGTACCAAAAATCTAAAATATCAGATTTGGTTCTATTTCTTACCAACTAAGTCTTCTTTGTGAGCTCTATGAATTGTGTTCTATACATTTAAAATAAACTAAGAGAAAATGTTAACATAAGATTAACTCAATGTAAACTTGCTAACATGAGAACTGGAAGAAGCACTGCAGGAGTCAGAAAGCCTGGTTGAGTACTTAGGATAACCACATAGTAGCTGGCAAAACCCCAGTTCCATCACCTGTTAAATGGGGATAATTACAAGCAGGTCATAGTTAATGACACTGAGAATTCAGAGATGTCAAGTTGGTCATCTTTGTAGTTGTTGAAAGACATGAAGTCTCCTCTGGAAAGGTATTATGGAGGACAAAAGAAGAAACTCTAAAGAATTGCAAACAGTGTATAATTCAGTATTGAATATTGTATTAGGATTTTAGAAGCAGGAGACTTGCGTATGGGTTGGAGGAGTCAGGAAAGGCATAATGAAAGATGCAGAACTTGGTCTGGGCCTTGAAAAACAGGTCCAAATGTAGTTTTATGCAATTATTTAATATTCTTTTTTTTTTTAATTTTATTTATTTATTCATTTATTTTTGGCTGTGTTGGGTCTTCGTTTCTGTGCGAGGGCTTTCTCTAGTTGCGGCAAGTGGGGGCCACTCTTCATCGCGGTGCGCGGGCCTCTCACTATCGTGACCTCTCTTGTTGCAGAGCACAGGCTCCAGACGCGCAGGCTCAGTAGTTGTGGCTCACGGGCCTAGTTGCTCCACGGCATGTGGGATCTTCCCAGACCAGGGCTCGAACCCATGTCCCCTGCATTAGCAGGCAGATTCTCAACCAGTGCGCCACCGGGGAAGCCCTATTTAATATTCTTAATATGTAAAGAGCTCTTTAAAATCAACAAGTCAAGCATACCAATAGCAAAAAAGGGAAAGGACATAAAAGATAATTCATAAATGAGAAGAATGTTAAAATATTCAACCTAATAATGAAGGAACTTCAAATAATAACATGCTTTCCTCCCTCCATTTAGTTGGTAGAAATTAAAAAACAAAAATCCTTACCCAGCAGTGAAAAGATCGTTTTTGCATCTTGTTCATGGAGGGTAAATGAATACAACCATTTTGGAAGACAATATGGCAGTATAAAGAACATGAAAAGTGTTGTTTGATCTTGATGAAATCATCAGAGATGTCCACAAAAATACAAAATACTTGTACAACATGGAGCTACTTATAGTAGTAAAAAATGGAATTACTAGATACCTAACTATAGGGAATTGGTTTAATAAATTTTGATATGTAATATTAAGAAGAATGTTTTCGAAGACTTTTCAGTGGCATGGGAAAATGTATCTGGCATAATAAGTGATTAAAAAGCCAGGTTAAAAATTATACATAAGATTAATTCTATTAAAAATGTCCTGGGGCTTCCCTGGTGGCGCAGTGGTTGAGAATCTGCCTGCCAATGCAGGGGACACGGGTTCGAGCCCTGGTCTGGGAAGATCCCACATGCCACGGAGCAACTGGGCCCGTGAGCCACAATTACTGAGCCTGCGCATCTGGAGCCTGTGCTCCGCAACAAGAGAGGCCGCGATAGTGAGAGGCCCGCGCACCGCGATGAAGAGTGGCCCCCGCTCGCCGCAATTAGAGAAAGCCCTCGCACAGAAACGAAGACCGAACACAGCAAAAATAAATAAATAAATAAATTTATTAAAAAAAAAAGTCCTTATATATGTGTATTATATAGGTATATTTAAATGTATATTACAAAAAAAAAATAGTGACTATTTCTGAGTGACAGGACTATGGATGATTTTTATTTTCTATTTTATAATTTTTCTAAATTTTCTATATGAACAATAAATGTTATTCCTTTGTATGTATTGTGGTTTTGTACTTAGTCGAACAGAGAAGTACTGATGTTATTGTTTTGCTTTGTAGAAAATCTATTCCATTTTCTTGGATAACTCTTTGTTGCTTTCTTCCCATTGGGTCAGTGATTTATTTTTGCTACTCTAGAATCTTGCCCAAATGCCATATTTCTCATGAGTTAGGAGGTGCATATCCTCTTGTCATGACCTTTATACAATGTTCTTTCCTCCTTTTGGCCAGATCATCTATTTTGCAAGAGGCAGTAAGAATGGTGCTTAATGAAGAGCATGGGCTCTAGTCTGATTGCCTGGGTTCTGTAAAACCTTAAGCAAGGCATTTAACCCATACCAAGTATCTTTTGGGAGTGGTGGTTAGTAAAAGATGCTTAATGAATATTTATTACCTTGTTGAAATGAATGATGCAAAACAGATAACAGGAGAAGAGAAGCCTTATATCTACTATCCTATGTATACTACCTTCCATGAACATTTACAATGTGCCTTCCTGAGTAGAGAGGCAGCATATTTTAAAAGAGTAGTCTTGAAGCAGAATTTCAGTCCCACCAAATAGTTGCTGTCTTCCTTGTGCAAGAAACTGAAACTTTCTAAACTCATTTTACTCATCTGTAAAAATGGGGACTAGTAAGAGTTCTTGTGATGATTACCTTTGTAATAGCACTGTTCAATAAATATTTTCCTACACTTCTACCTCCAAACCCTATTTCTCTTTTCCCAAGGCAAATGAAGTGTATCTTTCCAGGCACTTCATTCCTGTAGGTCCTGCAGTATCTTCTATGGAACTTGGTTAACCTAATTGCAATGACAAACTGCCTTCTGATCAGCAAAGTTACAGTGACTGATGCTATATACAAATAGTTCCCTTCGATTTATTCATTTTCAGACTTCTTTTTCTTCTGTTACACTTAAACATTTCCCTGTAACTCTCCATTTGAACTTAATTGGCAGAATCAGCTTCCGTTAAACATGAAGCTTTCCTGTCTGTGAGAATGTCTTTTTTTTCTCTGCAAGTTCTGGGAAAACTTAGCAGATTCATTCTTTTAAGGGAAGTGATTATGTGATAACTGGCTGCAACTTTACCCTAAATGTGTTCATATTTAGTGTCTTTCTTGCTCATGTCTTCCTAAAAAAGAAAAGAGTAAAACTAAATAAGTCGTCCCTCGTTGAATTTGACATAGATGATTATGAATGACTTCAGAAACAAACCCCAGTGCCCTATGAGGCAAATTATTTGAGCCCACCCCATGTGACCTATAATGTTTATGGTTTTTAAGAATATAAGAGATCTGGTTTAGGAAGTAATTATAAGAAAGCCAGATTGCAGAGAAAGAAAGTGAGAAAGAACCCAGTGGCATTGAATTCTAAAAGTCTGCCTAGCAAGAAGCCAGAGCAGGAGATGTGTAGTTCAGAAAAGGGTTCGACTCCTTTTGAACCTTTATATTCTCTAATCCTTGAAACAGGTTTGCTCTCTTGTTCACATTCACTAAAGATCCAAAACAGCTGGGTAAAATCTGGAATAATATAGGGTTACTGTTAACATGTTTAAATTGAGATCAAATCTTAATCTTTTTCTTTTCTGTTTATTTGCTTCAAAGGGTTTCAGGGGCAGTGATGTGAATTATTCTGCATGTGCTTGATAGATTTTAAGCTTTATGAGAGGCAAGATGCCTGCTGACTTTGTGAGCATGAAAAGACCACTCTGACCAGGGTTTTCAGATTCGGTTAGTCTGAAAGTAGTGACTCATGTAGGTCATTATTCCCACAAAGGCAAAAGACTTGTCTAATTGGACTACAGGTGGTTTATACCAGGTTGTCTCTTTACCTTAAGACAAGTGGAGAAAATGTTTAGGTGAGAAATGTTATTCCGGTTTATAACAAGGCTCACAAATTAATTTTCCAATTGCTGAGTTCTGAAGGAGATTTTAGTGTTAGAGGACAAAAACGCAGATATCCCCATATCCAATGACTTTGTTCCTCTTCTACCTTGGCTTAACTGAAATTTATGAGCAGTTGCATTAATTTTTTTTCAATTTCTCCTTCTCTGAAACTTCTGGAGAAAGCATCAAAATCAAATGAAAAGTTTTCCTCAAAGAGCCACATTTAATTAACTTACATAAAAGATGCATTACTCATAATTCAGTTGAAATTTAGAATATTTAAATTTGATTATCTTATTTCCTCTTCATAAAGATGTAAATTTGAAACACATTTATTTAGTGGAGGAGTTAAAAATAGTTTTGTTCTCTGACTTCTTTTTTCATTGCTCAAACGGATATCTCTAGGTTTTATATCTCTTGTCATTTTCCTAATGAGAAAAGATGTCAAGTGTCTTTACAAACCTTTCAGTTTGCATTTGGTTCTGGAGAATTTTTAATTTAAGTATACTATGAATATAGCCATACTGCCATCTAAGGAAACTATGGCTGGTTTTTTTAAAGAGATCTGGTTTAAGAAAAATCAGACATATGAAACAGATTAACAAGGGGGTGTTTATTCGCATTAGAAAAGTCTTCTTCACTTTACAGAATAATTTACACTTGAGTTCCTTTAAATGCAGCAGTATTTGTGCATTTGAAATATGATTTTATATAAAACGAGTTTTTTCCAGAAGTGTGTATTTATTAGTGTTAAAATTAGTACTTAAATTTTATTGCATTAGTCTAATTACCCACATAATTATGGTTTTAAAAAAGCTGTACTTTCACGTGAACTACCCACAAACTGAGAAATACTATTTATAGAACATTAGAACTGGAAAGGAACTTAGAAACACTTTAATAGAGCCCTGTGTCCATTTGGTTTTTCATTGTTGAGCTCGCAGTTAGAAAGGAGATGCAGAAAAGTTGGCCAGCATTATCAAATTATTCCTGCTCTCAATTTGGAAGTGTGTATGTATGTGTGCTTGTGTTTGGTGTAAGAGGTTGGCCAAAATTTCACAGCTCAAAAATGATCAAAGGCGCGTTTTCTACAACCCTGTATTCAGCAAGTGGAAATGAAAAGGAAGGGATTTTAAAGTCTTTATGTGTGCTTTTTATTTTTAAAATACATGTCATTCAGCACAGATAAATGTAATAATTTTTAATGCTATTTGGCCTTTGTTCACCTCCGCGCTACCGCCTTCTCATCTCTGTTTCTTTAAACGTCTGAATTTGAGAAATCTTTTGAAATCCTCCCTCTCTGCCCCCCTCTCGCTATCCTGAAGACAACACACACTCCAAGTCACACACACCAAAAAGACTCCAAGTCACACGCACTCTCTGGCCACACACACTGGCCAGAGAGGGAAAGGGGAGACATTTTACAAACATTTTAAAAAGGAAAAATATCAAATCAAAGACAGTTTTGCCATGGGCAGTGGCAACGTATCTATCCGGCTATGACCCTCAATAAAAATCATGTTCAGAAATGGTGAAAAGTCTAGCGAAGCAAACTGCCAAACAGGAGGAAACAGAACCCTTGAGGAAAGGGGCGCGTTCATCGTTTTACAGATTTAAGGAGGGACCGGCAGGGGCTGCTTTAGAACCGCTCCAGGCTGCCCCTGCACGCACTTTGCGCAGAAAGCTGGGCGCTGGACCCTTTGAACTCTGGCCGCTCGACAAAAACACCCGTTTGAAAAGGTGGCATTCACTGGGCTGTCAGAATTAAGCGACACCGAATTAAGGCGCTCATAAGACCGCGTTGGGCTCAGAACAGAGCCTCCGGTTTTAATCCCGACATTTTGGATTAATATCAGGTGTTAATTTCAAACAGGGCAGCCCTTTGGAGGAGATAAAGAAGGGAACGTCATACTTACTAAACTTTTTTTTTTTTTTTTTTAATGCTAGAAGAGCGTGGGTGGGGGGGGGCGGCGTTGCGTTTCTTATCACAAGAACCCCAGTAGCATTAACTGCGTGCGGAGGGAGTAATTGTGAAGTCAGGGAAAGATCGAAACAGCACTCTGCGTTCCTCCAGGTCCCCTCGGGAACGGCGGGTCTGCGAGGGGGAAGCGCCCTCCGCGCAAAGGCGTTTTGCAGAGTGCGGGAGCCCCTGTTCCCGGAGTGGCCCGGAGTCTGCACCCAAAGGTAGGAACCTAGAGGCCGCCGCTATCTGCTTCCCAGCAATCAGCCAGGGTCTTGTGAACACCCCCGTCCGAGATTCTCCGCAAAGGGTGGCTTGGAGAGGGTGGAACTTTGGAGTGCAGTTCTTTCTTCTTTCGAGTGCAGTGTGAACACAAAGGGCCAAATTGGGCCTCCTGGTCTGCGGGTGCTGGTGCGTTTCAGACCGGTGTCCTAGCTGCGAAATCAGCCACCCTTATCGCACTCTCACGCCAGACTCCGCACTGTTGAGAGCAGTGGGGCCCGCGGCATACCGTACTCGTTCCATTAGGCCCGTCGGTCGAGAGGCCAGAGCCCGGCGTCAGCAGAGACGCGGGCACCCTCGGTCCCCCGCGCGCCCCACCATGGGTTGCTGCTTTCCCGCCGGTTGCTTCGGGCCGGCCAACCCTTCTTCTTTCAGCACAAAGGGTTTGAGGTGCATTGCTTTCTTTGGCGTAAAGCCCTCGCCGGGTCAGAGTGAAATCTCCGCTTTTTTCAGGAGCATGGCAACACAAAAGGTTTAAGGGGGGAAATTGTTAAAAGGAAGCCCTTTTCTCTTTAGGCTGAATGCAGTGGGGAGATTAAAACTTTCATTTGAGATTTTGCAGTATTCATGGTGGTGGGCCCATGAATGGGACTGAGTCAAAGCCCCCAGCGCTGCTGTGTGTGCCCTTTTATCTCCCGCACATCTTCAGACACAGGTTGTTTTGCACTTGAAAGAGGGGAGAGAGGGGAATGTGGGATTTTGACAGCTGATATTGGCCTCTGAACTCTTGATGGGGATTTTCTAATTAACCCCAAGTACCCATCAGGTGGCCAACACAGAATGATTTCTGTCAGAGAGGGCAAAAAGTTTCCCATTTTGATCAGATGGACGGGAGAGTTTTTAACATTAAGAGGAAGGAAATTCAGGAAGAGTCTCTGAGCACCGAATTGGAAAAGCCTGATGGAGCAGGCTGGGTTAGGGGAGGCAGCCGTGAGGACACCGGTAACAGAGGCTGTGTGCGGGCCATCTAGACGTGGCCACCGTCAGATCATTTGGGGAGGGTGGATGGTTGCCGAGACTCGGAGAAAGTGATTCTGTGTGCTTTGAGAGTTAGAGCAGCTAAGACATTTGGGTGGAGAGCTCTAACTTGTAGTTTGACTTATGTCTGGACGTAGGAATTCCCATTTGTTTATTAGGTGATTTTAATTCTAGTTCAAACCCAGGACTCTTTGCCAAGACCCTAGCATTCGCTAAAATCAATTCCATATGGTTTTAGTAAATGCACCTCCAGTTGAAGAGATGATGGAAATGGTGTATCAGCCTTTGTCAATGAAGAGAGAACTACTGATTCGTTGGTTCAAAAGCAAAACTGTGGTGGGTTGTTTTTGAACAAGTCCCAAGAAGAAATAATAAGTTTGGATGATGAACTTCCAAATTCTAAGTCCCTTGGGGATTCAGTTTCAGTGTATTTGGGGGTGAGGTCTCTGAAAAGCATGTGTTTAAAAAGGGCCCCAGGCAGGTGATTCTTCTGATTGGGCCAAGCTCCAGGGCAGTGTTTCCCAGGTTTCTCTGATGATAACAAGACTAGGAGTGCTTGTTTAAAAAAACCAACCAAACAGACTTTGGGGTTCATCTTCATACTGAAAACTCCAGTGGATAGTTCTGAAAGTGTATATTTTTTAACAAACTTCTCAGCGTGCTTCCAAGGCCCCCAAATCTCTTGTTTTTTCTTTTACACCACTGGGTGCTGCTTCCCAGTCTTCTTCATAGGTTTCTTTCCAGCTCCCTGACCTTTAAATGTTGAGAGAGCTCCACTGCCCAGTGTTTGGTCCTCTTCTCTTTCTAAGCCCCCTTCCTTAGTGATCTCACCTAGTCTTGCGGCTTTTCTACTAGACCCCTAAGTTACAGCTCCAGCTCAGATGTCCCTTGAGCTCTAGACTCTCCATCTATCTAATTGTTTGCCTGGTATCTCCACTTGACCTTGACCTTTGTCCTAGAATTATCTCTCAGGCATCAGAGAGAAGGCCATTGTGGCTGGAGCATGCAAGGGTGAGAGGGCAGTAGAGGTGAGGTTGGAGAGGAAGGCAGAGTCAGATCATTAGGGCCCTTTTAGGCCATAGGAAGGGGTCTAGGTTTTATTTAAAGGGCCATTGGAAAGCTTTAAGGGTGTAAGGAGTTGGGGAGACATAACGGGATCTAATTAAGTTTTCACAAGGACACTCTGGCTGCCATGTGGAGAAGGAATTGGAGAAGGGCAAGAAACACAGGAAATGGAAGCTCAGATAGGAGTCTTTTGCAGTAGTCCAGGCAAGAGATGATGGTCGCTTACTGCAAGGAGGAGCACTGGAGAAGGAAAGAAGTGGACAGAGGGGACAATTTTGAAAGTAGCAACATCTGGACTAGCTGAAGGATTGGATTTAGAACATGAGGAAAAAAGAGAAATCAGGATAACACCCAGGTTTTAGGCTTAATAATTTTGATAGTGGTGCCACTTACTGAGAGAAGTAGAAGGCAGTGCTTCCTAACTTTTTTCATGTTGTAACACATAAAATATGATGCTATTTGTAGGATTCAGTGAGTAAACTAGAGGCGATTTGCAGATGTCTATATGAGGCTTGGTGAAATTTTTCTTTATATTTTCTTTGTATATTATTTTATTATGATAAGAAAAATAGAATACAAAGCATTAGGGAAGATATAGCAAATACATTTTAAAAATACCTCTTGGGGGCTTCCCTGGTGGCGCAGTGGTTGAGAATCTGCCTGCCAATGCAGGGGACACGGGTTCGAGCCCTGGTCAGGGAAGATCCCACATGCCACGGAGCAACTAAGCCCGTGAGCCACAACTACTGAGCCTGCGCGTCTGGAGCCTGTGCTCCGCAACAAGAGAGGCCGCGACAGTGAGAGGCCCGCGCACCGCGATGAAGAGTGGCCCCCGCTCGCTGCAACTAGAGAAAGCCCTCGCACAGAAACGAAGACCCAACACGGCCAAAAATAAATAAAATAAATAAATTAATTAAAAAAAAAATACCTCTTAAATAAAATTTTTTAAAAAAATTTAATGAGGAACTTGCTTTGGAACGCTTCAATGAACATGACTTTTTAATGTCAGGTTTTAAACTTGAAGTAGCTACACACAATTCTGATCAAGACTGTTTAATGATAAGCCCTTCCAATTCTTGAAAATCACAACAATGAAAACCTTTTTTCACACAGGAGACAAAATTAGAAATATTCTTCTCACCATTCAAAAACTTCAAGAATTGCAGTTAAATGTAAGGACTTTTAATGTTGAAATCTCCTGTAATATTTCTAGTGGATTTCAAGTCCAATCAGATATTTTCATTTTCATTATTTGTTCATTCAACAAGTATTTATTGAGGCTTGCTAAGTGCCAGGTACTGTTCTAGACACCTAAATACCAGGTCTTTCAAAATAATGATTAAGGGGCTTCCCTGGTGGCGCAGTGGTTGAGAATCTGCCTGCTAATGCAGGAAACACGGGTTTGAGCCCTGGTCTGGGAAGATCCCACATGCCGCGGAGCAACTAGGCCCGTGAGCCACAACTACTGAGCCTGCGCGTCTGGAGCCTGTGCTCCGCAACAAGAGAGGCCACAATAGTGAGAGGCCCGCGCACCGCGATGAAGAGTGGCCCCCACTTGCCACAACTGGAGAAAGCCATAGCACAAAAACGAAGACCCAACATAGCAATCAATCAGTCAATAAAGAAATCTTAAAAAAAAAAAAAAAAAAAAAAGTTGCTTATATTTAAAAAAAAAAAAAAAAAAAATAATGATTAAGCCCTAATTTGCAGAATCTGCTTGCCTGCCAGTAGCTCATCTGTCACAATATGTCATCTGATTTATGTGAAGGGAGAGAATAAAAGCCACCAGCTGGAGCCCACCTGTGTGGCCCCTAACCTCTGTCTCTTTGTCCTGTGCTCTGTGCTCCTTGGGCACCTGAAACTCCTCCAGTAGCTCTGAGGGTGTTACTTGCCCAAATAAGTGAGGGCCAGGCATAGCTCATTTTGTTTGCTGATCTGGGGGTTCATGAGACTGCTGGGCATGGCATCTGGCCGTGCTCAGTGATGCTGCTTTCAAAGGGTGCTTGAGTAGCTGCATAGGGCCGGAGACAGCTATCCCAGGGCCTCTGATGGCCCCAGAGTCCAACTGGCCACCCTCACAACCTGATACCTCGTGGCACACGTGGGTGCTACGGCACTTTGGGTAAGGGGCTCTAAATCAACCAGAATTGTGTCTCCTGCCCCGTTCCCCCTCTCCCCCGCCCCCATTCACATATGAAGCCCTAACCCCTAATGTGACTGGCCTTCATGGAGGTAAGTCAGGTTAAATGAAATCATAAGGGTGGGGTCCTAATCCAGTGTGACTGGTAAGAAGAGAGAGGAAGAGGGAGAGTGAGAGAGACACACACACACCTTGGGATGTGCAAAGCACGGAGGAAGGGCCATGTGAGAACACAGTGGGAAGGCAGCTATCTACAAGCCAAGGAGAGAGGCCTCCGGAGAAATCAAACCTGCCGACATCTTGATCTCGGACTTCCAGTCTCTAGACTTGTGAGAAAATTAATTTCTGTTGTTTAAGCCACCTGGTCTGCTGTATTTTATTATGGAAGCCCTAGCAGACTAATGCAAGAACTGAGCCAAATGCAGAGGTTTTCAAGCTTGGCTCCTTGTTGGGACCATCCGAGGAGCTTTAGACAATATTAATGCTTGGGTTCTCCCCTCAGAAATTCTGATATGATGGGCTTGGTGTGTAGCCTGGGTATCAGGACTTTTTTGATAAGTCCTAAATATCAGCCAAGGTGAGAACCACTGGGGTAATGGGTAGAAGTTTCGAGGAAACAGTTTAATTTGACTGAAAAACAAAAACAAAAATTTTTTGTTTCGGGTCTGCTTAATGAAGTGGTTAGATAACCCCCCTCCGCCCCCACTTCACATCACTGAAAGTATTTAAGCAGAGGTTGGAAATGGTGCGAGGGTTTCCTGGGAGAGGTTGCACCAGCTCACCAGAGTACCGTCGTCCTGGGAAATGGAGCGTCCACCCTGACACCAGCCCCCCAAGCATCCAACCTCACCCTTGCCTGACCCCGCACGTGTGGACATTCTACTAGGGCACCCTGGATCTCTCTCACCTGGTAGTTTCTGATCCACACCACTCACTCTCTGATCTGTCTTATTTGAGTGTTTCTCTGTGACCTTCCAGGTCCTCACCATCAAATGAAGAGGCTAAACTTGAGGTATTCTAAGCTTCTTTCCAGATCTCAGATTTCTTAATTTTAATCAAGTAAAAATATAGCTTCCTGATTGTAACAGGAGATGGGAATTAAGTGAGCAACTTCAAGCCATATCAAGTTCCTCTGTAAGAGAAAGGCAGATTTAGTCAATGAGCTATGCTTATTTCTACACAAATTGAATTAGTAGGAAATGAAAGGGTCACCTGCTAGAGATGTCCCTTTGGCCCTGGCGGATAAATGCTTTTCTAGACTGACTGCCTGGGAAAGCTTAAATTTGTTGTGGGCACACCTGTCAGCCTTGCTAGTGTTTTGTTTTGTTTTTGTTTTTGTTTTTTTTCTGCTAGATGCTTATTATCCTGCAAACTGGTGCAGTAAATCAGCACAGAAGGGGGTGGTGTGTCAGGCATTCAGGCGATCTCTATATACCCCCTAACTGCTGGAAATTATGGGCTCCTGGGAGAGGGGAGACATCAGAGGCCTTTCTGCTCTTAAGCCTTAGAACCTCAAGTGGGATTTGCCTTCCTGTATGCTTTATTCCTCCTCATCGTGGATTTTGGGACTCAACCTGCTCTTGTAACTTTGGGTCCTGCCCCAATTCTCCCCACTGGCATTCTCCCCTTGCTAAGTGCAGCTAGGGAGTAGAGTACACCTGCTCTGCGGCCCCTTTTATGCCACCTCTGAAACTAGCTGTGACACTTTGGCACTGAACCATTTAATGTCTGATAATGTGGGAAACAGGCAGGAAGTAACAAAAGTGGATGTAACAGTGATTTTAAGCCCTACAGAGTTTTAGAGTCAAAGCCCCTGGCCTTCTCTTCTTGCTTCTTTCTGATGGAAACTAAAAGACTAACATGAGAATGAGCATCATGTGTGTGTACATGTGTTGTGTATGTGTATATATACATATATAAAGATACTTATTTTAAAGAATTGGCTCACATGATTGTAGAGGCTGACAAATCTGAAATCTGTAGGGCAGGCTGGCAGACTGGAAACCCAGGTGGGATTTGATGCTGCAGTTTTGAGGCAGAATTCCCTTTTCTTCAGAAAACCTCGGTTTTTGCTCTTAGGGCCGTCAACTGATTGGATGAGACCCATCCTCATCAAGGGTAATCTCCTTTACTTAAGGTCAACTGTTAACCATATCTAAAAAACACCTTCATGGCAACACCTGTATTAGTATTTGATTAGATAACTGAGTGCTCTAGCCTAACTAGGTTGGCACATAAAATTAACCATTATAGACACTAAGAGGCCAGCAACCTCTGGGCCCAACTTTTGATTCAGTCTCTGCAATCTTCTAGGTTTTGGGGGGAAAACCCCATCATTTTTGACCTTGGTTTCTCTCTAAAATGATCTGACCTATCTGTGGACGTTGCCCCCACTGAAAAACTAGTTTGAAGGTCAGTGCCAAAGAGGCATAATAGACTTATAGGATGATATTGATGAAAAGGGCTTGAAAGATGATCTGGTCAAGCCCCTCAATTTACAAATAAGGAGATTGAAGCCCAGCAAAGAGATGCTATTTAAAGCCAAGAGATTGTGACCCATGGCTGCAAAATGTCACTACAGCCATCAAGTGTATTGTGACAGTAATTGCTGTATTTTCTTAAAAATGGCTCTCAGTGACCATGTGCTGGCCTGGGCGTGGGCAGGATCCTGCATAGACTCAGGAATATTCGTCAGGTGCCTGTAAAGGAACCTTCTGGAGATTAGACCTTAGTAGAGTACAGTCCGTTGGCATCTAGTAAGTGTCCATATACTGAGAAGGCATGAACACACTGGGCCATCTTGAGGTAAAAACACATAAGAGAAAAGGTGGAAACCCTGTGAGCAAGGAGGAAGACAGAAGGGTGACTGGGTGAGGAGATAATGCCAGAACTACAAATAGAATATATCTGGTTTTCCTCTTCCCTCTCTCTGAAGGCTCCTTCTCACTCTCCTTTACTGGCTCATCCTCCCTTGCCCAAGTCCTTTAAATGCTGACGTTCTGCGAAGTTCAGAGCCCCCTTCTCTTCTAACAGTATCCTCTCTCCCTAAGTGAAGCCATCAACTGCATGGCTTCCGTGTCACAAGTGATCCTCCAGTATGAACCTGCAGCACAGATAACCTCTGTGAGCTCCGGTCGTGTATATCCGACAGCCTGCTAGCATCTCCGTTTAGATGCTGCCTCAAGCTCAACATTCCTAAATTTGATCCCACGCATCCCCACAGCCCCTGTCCTTAAAACAACAGCAAAGCACGAATGAAAACTCATTTCGTCTTCCTCCAGGGTTTTTGTTTTCTCTGAGTGAATGGTATACCACATCCATCAAATTGGACAAGGTGGAAACTTAGGAGACATTCTTCACATTCCTCCCTGTTCCCCATCATCATTTCTTCAGTAGCTCTCAAATCCACCCACTTCTCTACATCTCTTATTCCTAAAAAGCACATCATAACTCAAAAGAATTTTCCCAAACTGAACCCACTCGTGCAACCAGCATCCAGATTAAGCAACAGTACATTACCTGCTCCCAGAAGCCCCCCTCGTGGCCCATTTCAATCACTAACCTTCCCTTCAATTAGTTATTCACTAGTTATGAATGGTATCGTTCAGTATGAACTCTTTTGCGTTTCAGACTGTCCTGTGTGGAAAAAAAAAATTTGATGATGTCTTGTCATCTGACTCTCTTGTTTCAAACCTTTACATGGCGTTTTATTGCTCATTAAAGACCACATTTTTCAGCCTGCTGCTTCTCTTACCATACTGCCTTGCCTTTCTTTCAAATACTCAAATATGTGTGACCCTTCTTGTCACTAGGTCTTTATATATGCTGTTCCTTCTTCCTGGCATGCTTTTCCCACCCCCTTCTTTACTCCCCTGGGCTAATTCCTTCTCATCCTTCGGATCTCAGCTCACCTTAGTCTTCCCCAAATAGATCAGGTTCTTCTATGATCTCATAGCACTTTTCCCTTCCAGCCCTTATCAAAGGATGCTGTTGATAACCGTCATTTTCCCTGGCCAGCCTATAACCTCAGTGAGAGGTGGCAGTGACAGCATGAGGTCGATGGGGCCGAAATGGGGGAGACCACAGAATGAAGTGGAGGAGGGGAGCCCCAAGGACAAATACTGCCCACCTTGGTTTTGCTTAGACCAATTGAGGATAGTTGTTTCTCACCCCCTAAGTTCACTATTTGGGGAAGGGTTTGCCTTATTTATTTGTTTGTTTATTTATTACATGAGTAATAATCACTGTAAAAATTCAGTCAGTATAGATGTATATAGAGGGAAAAATAAGTGAAACCCACTTTCTATTGTAATCCTAAATCTCTGCTCACCCCAGAAGTGACCACTACCAGGAATGAGGTGTACATCCTCCCAGACATCCTTCCCATGCATTTACAAGTGAATGTATATAGATTTCGGGGGTTTCTTTTCAATTAAGTGGGGGCATATTATGTATATCTTTCCATGACAGTACATACAGATCTACAGAGCACCCTTAAACAATTTCCACTTCACTAATTCAGATAAACCACTACTTTCCATTCTCTTTATTAAACATACAGATGCATGCTTGAGGCCCCATAAACATTCTTGGCTAATAGGTCACTCTGTAGCCACCGGGCATGTCTGTGCTCATGGGTTGAGTTGTATGCTTACCAAGAGTGAGTTGTTTGTTCCCAAACCTGTTTATGCCAGTTGTCCTTGCTACTGGAGTTATATGATTTAACTAAATATGAGGTAAATCAATGACATTTCAGTGCAAAGTGAAAGAGAGCTGTTGTTTCTCCAAAAACTAAGTTTGATGTTTTGGGATTAAGTTCAAAGATGATCACTAAAACAAATTGCTATCCAAGTAAAGAAAACTGGGGCTATTGGGGAAAAAATAGTAAAAACGAAAGGTTTTATACTTGCTTCTCAAGTGTCTTTAAGTTCTCTGTACACTTAAATAAAAATGAAGCTGGAAATGATATGTGATGTATTACGGGTGTGGTTTCTGTAAGAAAGATGACACAGAGCACCGATTATAAGACTTGTCCTCAAAGAAAAGCATAGGCCTCATTTCAGGAGCTTGGCAGATTGATGTTCATATACATGTTTCAGATTAAAATAACATGTTTTAGGTCAGTGTGTATTATTTTGCTTGATCCTCTGCTTTTTTTTTTTTTTTTTTTTTTTTTAGTATTTATTTATTTGGTTGCACTGGGTCTTAGTTGCGGCAGGTGGGCTCCTTAGTTGTGGCATGCAGACTCTTAGTTGTGGCATCCATGTGGGATCTAGTTCCCTGACCAGGGATCAAACCCGGGTCCCCTGCATTGGGAGCGTGGAGTCTTAACCACTGCGCCACCAGGGAAGTCCCTGATCTTCTGCTTTAACTGCTCCTTCAACTAGCTAACTAACTCCCAGCCCCGCCTGTGGGAGCTTCCACTATATGATAGGATAGGAGAGGGTACCATGCCATATCATCCCATTCCATACCATGCTGTAATATACTATTTATGTTTTACTTTTTTTCTTCAAACTAGATAGTAAGAGCCAAAGTGTGTCAGGACAGCACATAACTTTTTAAAGTCATTTAGTGACTTTCTCTGTCTCTCTTCCTGTCTCCACCCTCCCCCACCCCCCCATAATTACCATGTCCCAGGCACTGTGGCAAGCACGTATATAGCCTATTTTATATATTTTTTAAATTTTTATTTATTTTTGGCTTTGTTGTGTCTTTGTTGCTGTGCACAGGCTTTCTCTAGTTGTGGTGAGCGGGAGCTACTCTTCATTACGGTGCGTGGGCTTCTCATTGCAGTGGCTTCTCTAGTTGCGGAGCATGGACTCTAGGCATGCGGGCTTCAGTAGTTGTGTCTCCCGGGCTTCAGTAGCTGTGGCATGCGGGCTCAGTAGTTGTGGCTCGCAGGCTCTAGAGCACAGGCTCAGTAGTTGTGGCACACGGGCTTAGTTGCTCCGCAGCATGAGGGATCTTCCCGGACCAGGGCTTGAACCTGTGTCCCCTGCATTGGCAGGCGGATTCTTAACCACTGTGCCACGAGGGAAGTCCCTGCCCTATTTTAGATTGACAGTAGCCCCATGGAATAGATGGCATTATTCCCATTTCAGAAGCAAGTAAACCAAGGCTCATATAACCTATACAACATATTTCTAAGTGGCAGAGGTGAGATACAAATCCAAGTCTGCCTGATTCAATGTCTGTGTGTTACCAGTCGGCTCCACTGCTTCCCCTGGTCCTTGATCCAAGAAATTGAACTCATCGCACTCACACTAGATCAGAGACTCTCAAAATGAGATCTTGAAACTCCTGGGGGCTTCCAGGACTCTTTCGGAGGCTCAAAATTATTCTCATAACAATACTAAGATGCTATTTGATTTGTTCACTCTTATTCTCTCATGAGTGTATAGTGGACTTTTCCAGAGTCTACGTGACATGTGATATTGCCACGGATTCAAGGCAGAAGTAGCTCTGAAGATCCAGCTGTCTTCTATTAAGCCAGACATTAAAAGGGATTTGCAAAAATGCAAAACAATGTTAACTCTTCTCCCTATTTTTTTGTTTTGGAAATAGAGTTATTTTTACCCAAATAGGTTATTTATGTTAACAAGTTACAGTTTTCGGAATATTGAATTAGCAAATATTTTAAAAATTTCTCAGTTTAAATTTCTAATAGAATGATAACTGACAGATATAACACACATAAACAAAATCCCTTTGGAGTTCTCAATACTTTTTAAGATTGTAAAGGGATCTTGAGGCCAAAAGGGGGAGAGTATATGTGGGCATTTTGGTACTAAGTGATGAGTAGGATCCAGCCACGCAGGTGGACCATAGCACCCAGAGGCTGTGGGGACAGATGTGACGTAATCCAGGAGAAGGATCAATGTTAAGAAAGTCCAGCTGGTTTTGCCATCATTTTCATATTTCTGTTATAGGGATGAGATCCTAAAAGTTTGTATACCTCACTATGGAGGGTGAACTTTATCGTACGATCATTGGGAAGCCAGTGGATGATTTTGAGTTGGAGAGTGACATAAACAGAAGCCAAGGCAAATGTTAAAGGTGTCGTTGGAAATTGAGGTGGTTGGATAATGAAGAGAAGATGGATTCAGTGCAAGCTTCTGGCTCGGAAACTAGGAAATCAGAACGTTGCAGGGACTTGCCTTTGGTCACACAGCTTGGTGACAGCAGAGCAACTGTAATAAGTGTTCCCGAGCTCGTTTGCTTTCCACTGTACTGAATAAGGCATTTTTCATCCTTCTCCCCTGGTTTCCTTCCCCTCTAAACCTCAACCAAAGAAAAAGAAGAGAGAAGTGGGCACGCTCTTTCCAACTCTGTGCTCTCCCTGTCGAGGGTGCACCACTGGAATTCAAAAAACATTTCGAGTAAAGCTGCTCTTTGGTGGGTGTCTCTCGTCAATTATGATGGTGCTGCTGTGTGATGTTTGGATTGTACATGCATAAATAGAGCCACATGAGGCTCGTAATAGGGCAGGATGGGCAGGGTGGTCATGTCACAGGGAGACGCTGTTGGCTGAGCTGGGCTGTCTCCAATGGCCCAGGTGAAAGCGAGTGCTGGGGGCTTGCAAGACTGTGGGTTCTGACTGGTTATCGCTCCCCAGCCCAGGCTGTAAGAAGAAGGCACAGTCATCGCAGTTCTGATGGGTGCTGGAGCCTTAATAATAAGTCGAATCAATCTTGCTGACCCTTCTTATTTCAGCTGTTGCTGTGACAAATTGTTTCTTTGCTGAAGTTCAGCCCAGGTATCAGTGGTGTGTGTGTGTGTGTGTGTGCGCGCGTGTGTGTGTGTGTGTGTGCCTGCATGCCTGTGTGTGTATTTGGGCAAGGGTGGGTCTGGTTAAGGAAGCATGCTAAATTTTAGGATGCCATAGAGTGCATGTGTGCTGGAGGTCTTGAAAGAAACTTGTTCTGTTTATCTTATGTCATTCTTCTCATTTAATTTTAAATTCAGAATGTGAAAAGTGGTTATTTTTTTTTAAACAAATTAGATTTTTTTTTTAAAGATCAAATTTATAGAGAGAATGTTTTGCTTATCTCTTTTAAATTTTATTTATTTATTTATTTATGGCTGTGTTGGGTCTTCGTTTCTGTGCGAGGGCTTTCTCCAGTTGTGGCAAGTGGGGGCCACTCTTCATCGCAGTGCGCGGGCCTCTCACTGTCGCGGCCTCTCTTGTTGCGGAGCACAGGCTCCAGACACGCAGGCTCAGTAATTGTGGCTCACGGGCCCAGCTGCTCCGTGGCATGTGGGATCTTCCGGGACCAGGGCTCGAACCCGTGTCCCCTGCATTGGCAGGCGGATTCTTAACCACTGTGCCACCAGGGAAGCCCCGAAAAGTGGTTATTAATCACAGTCTGTGAACATTTCCACTTTATGTTTTGGCCTCAAGTGACTAGATGAAAAATCAAAAGTTCCTCTATTGAATTATTATCTATAATTTAAATCCCTTCTCTGGGACCCTGAGTATGCTGATGTTTGTAAAATATTCCTAGGCAAGCAAGGCAGGAAGCTTTCCATTGGGAAAGGATTTGGTAGCAGAAACTGACTTCCTTTGTCAGTGTCAGTTGGTCAAATCCATCGGTTTTCCTCCCTCCATGTGTTGCGGGATGTACCATCAACTTTCTACTGGTGATTTTCAGCTTCTGATGTAGAATTTCATACAGTTGAGGATTAGAGGAAAATTTTAGGGGGAAGAATTATGTAACAGTAGCAGTTGGTCTCAAAGTCTCTTATGGTCTTTCGAGTTACAACATTCTATGCGCAATATTTTAGTATATTTTAACTATTTACTTGGTAATTTCCCATGAGCACCTTCAAGCCAGTATGTGATAATCTTGTTATTTTCTGGCCCAAACTTGCTCCTTTTGTGTTCTCTACATTAGTAATGGGAACCACGAAGCTCGGAGTTGTCCAAAACAGATCCCAAAGGATCTTCATTCTTCTCTTTCCTTTGTGCCCTACACCTAGGGTAACATATAATTAATCACTCAAATCAAGGCACTTTTATAAGTGCAAGGGGGCACTATTAATAATTAAGCCAAGACAATGGTATAAACTGAAATTGTCTTGGGCAAACTGGAACATATGGCCTCTATACGTAACATATAATCTCCATTGTAATCCTTAAATGTCACTCAATTTCCTCTTTCAGTTGCCTTTGCCACTGCTTTGGTTTAGGCCCTCACCAGCCACAACCTGAACTACCTAACTGCCTCCTAACTGGTCTCCCTGCTTCCAGGCCTCTCCAGTGCACCCACCGTTCCCATCCAGGTCGCTCCCTGGCTTAAATCCCTTCAGTGGCTCTGGGTGGGAGGATGAAGACCAAACTCCTTAGTGCAGAACGCAAGGCCCTTCTTGGTGGCTTCTTCCCCTTCCAGCATCCTTCCCACCCATTTCTTCTCTACACCCACTTCTCTAGTTTTTCTGACTTGCTTGCAGTGCCTGACATTGAACCACCATGTGTCACGCTTTTGCCTGTGCTGTTCTCCTGCTCAAAATACTTAACCTTCTTGTCTGTCTGCCTGAAATCGTTCAAGATTTGGCTCAAATGACCCCTACTGGGGAGGACTTTTGCAATGTAATAACTATGGGTTTAGCCTAAGAGAACCCTGAGGGTAAGAGTTGTACTTGATCAATATCAGGAAGCTTTGGACCTCAGGTAGGATTGCTACTGATTTTTGTGTGAACCTTAAATGGGGTCCCCCTCTGGGCAGTTATAACCCCCACAGGCTCACGGTTGGCGAGCAGAGCTTAGCCTGGGTTTTAGATCGCCACTCCCATCCATCCTTTGTTCTGCACACAGACTGCCTGCCAAACCAAAGGTGCAGGCCACCCAATACTCTGCACATAGTGGACCCTGGGTGAATGACTGTTGGATGCATGTCTTCTAGGATGTGAAATAGCTTAGTCTCATCATTGTTACACACTTGCTACCAAAGTGCACGTGCTATAACCCTGCCCCCTCTGTCAGCCCCTCCCTTCTCTCCTAGGACACCTTAAACACTTGCTGCTACCAATCCTTCTGCCCCATCACACTGGACTCTTCCCAGTGAATCCTTTGGTCATTTATTTCATTTTCTTACTGTCTCTTTTGGCTGGTAAATGCCAGTTCAGATTGTCAATGTCTTTTTTCAGAGTGACATTGGCTTATGTTCACCTACCTAACTTTACCTTCTTGACCTGCTCACTTGATGGGCACAGCAATTTATAGCCATCATTTATCCATGTGCCTTTTTGACCAAAAACAATGTGCTTTTATGGTATTCTTAAGGTTGCAAGTGATAAAAACTCAATGTGAACAAACTTAAGAGAAAGGGGTCTTTAGTCTGTGGATTCTGCTGTGTCTAGTGGATACCAAGGACAGGGCTGCATCAGGGCCCCAGAACACCTGGACCGGGCACAGGAATGCAATCAGGACACGCTCTGTCTCTTGCATTCTGCTCTAGGTACATCTGCTTTATTTATCTCTTCGAAAATTTTTTATCTCTATTTTTCTGACTCGTGGTGGACAACAAAGTCATTGATAGCCCATTAAGTTTTTTTTTTTTAATAAATTTATGAATTTATTTATCTATTTTTGGCTGCGTTGGGTCTTCGTTGCTGTGCGCGGGCTTTCTCTAGTTGCGGCGAGCGGGGGCTACTCTTCGTTGCGGTGTGCGGGCTCTAGGAGCATGGGCTTCAGTAGTTGTGGCACACGGGCTCAGTAGTTGTGGCTCGTGGGTTCTAGAGCACAGGCTCAGTAGTTGCAGTGCGCGGGCTTAGTTGCTCGGTGCCATGTGGGATCTTCCCGGACCAGCGCTCGAACACGTGTCCCCTGAGTTGGCAGGCAGACTCCTAACCACTGTGCCACCAGGGAAGCCCGCCCATTAAGTTTTTATGGTGCAACTTTATCTACCTGAGAGGGATTGAAAGACTCTCTCTCAATCCCAGTTCCAAAATCGTGAGGCAGAGGCTCCGTGTTCTGATGTGAGACAGATGTACTGTCCTGGACCAGTGAAGGTATGTCATGTATGAGCATGGCAGCTTCTGCAGCAGTCATATAGAGGCAGACCAGGAGAGGAGAGGTCATGAATTCACTCTCAACGAGGACTTACTATGTACCCAATGTGTGTTCACTGTGCTAGAAGAGAAGACACAGGGGTGAGCAAGCTGACCTGCTCTCCCGGAGCTTCTGTTATGATAAGGAAGAGAAATCATTAACTAGGAGCCAAATGAACACTCTAATTATGAGATTGATGATGGGTATGAATAGGGCCAAGGAGGGCTGCTCTGAAGAAGTGACATTTAAGCTACAGGTTAAAGGGTAACAATGAATGAGCTTTTGCAAGAACTGGAGTAAAAGCTTTCAAGGCTTCTCTGGGACGAGGAGAGGGCAAGTGCAAAGGCTCTGACCTGGGGAAAGGATTGAGGTGTTTCAGAGTCAGAACCAAGCCCTCTGTACGTAACAGAGAATAATTGAGGATGAAAGTGTTCTGAGATGATGTTGGACAGGAAACACAGAGGATTGTGGGCTGTGGTAATGATACTCAGCAGTGGGAAGTTATTGAAAGACTTTGAGAGGAGTTAACATCTCCTGGTCCAGGGGCTATATGGGAGGCATGGGTTGGAGAGATGAGTGCAAATTCTGGGAGACTGGGAGAGTTTGTCACTAGGTGGTTTGAACTATGGTTATACTAGCCCCTTGGCAACTACTTGGATATGGAAAGAGAGGAAAGGGGAAGAAGAGTCAGCAATGTCTCCTGGAATTTGGCTTAAGTAACTGGATGGGTAATGGTGGTATCATTTACTGAAAAGCCTGGAAGGAGACATGGGCTGGTGTGGGATGAGAGGAAATCAAGGTCCATTTGATGACTAATTTTGAGATATCTGTAGGATATCCAAATAGAATTGTCAAGCAGCCACTCTGATATGTTAATTTGCAGCTGTTAAGAGAGATCTAGACTAGAGACATAAATTTGAAAGTGCACAGATAGACCACTATTTCAAGCGGTGGCACATGTAATGTGCTTGACCTCCAAGTCGTTCATTTTAAAACACCCCCTCCTCTATATGACAAAATATTTTTCATAATAATCATGTAATAATAGGTAATATTCAAATTTTCTTTAGCTTTAAAAGAAAAATTAACAATTAAAAGCAATACATTTTCATTTTAAAGATAGTATTCAAATTTAGTAAAATATTTCAGTATGAGTTATATATTTTACACTTACCAACAGAAATATTACACCTTGAAGTTCACACTCAGTTTCACTGTATTAAAGACAAATAAAAACTCCAAATGTTCACGTAGAATGACAGGATTGAAAAACTCAAGTTTAATTTTACCATTTTACAATCACTGTGCTGTCATTGTTTATTTATTTATTTATTTTTTTTCCGGCCACACCACTGGCATGCGGGATCTTAGTTCCCTGACCAGGGATCGAACCTGTGCACCCTGCAGTGGAAGCACAGAATCTTAACCACTGGACCGCCAGGGAAGTCCCTGTCATTGTTTATTTTAAATCTACTGCCTAACCACGGGAATATGTAGTGCTACAGGGGGAATAGACATGAACTGTACCTGACACAAGATTGAATAATTTCAAATTATTACTAACCTCTCTTGAAATGAATGCATGTGTCAGAGTCTGCACTTGTCCTGTGGAAGAGCGGGAGGGCTGACTGCATAAATGGGCATTCTCCATATGAACTTCCATGTCCAGTACAATGCTTATTAAAGAATAAGTAATTAAAATATGCTAATTTGAAACTTACATATTTTTATTAAAGCTCAACAGTAACTGCAGCCATTGTTTACAACTTAAATCAATAAAAGATATGCCCTCCCACCTTAGAAGGGGTATTTTGTTGCTGACACTGTTTAGAATTGGTGATAATGAAAATTAGACCCACACATAGCTGGTCCTATTGTTGTTTTAATAATCTCTACAGACCATGCATCCCCATTGCCTGTACCACAGATGGATAGCTCTCACCGCCCTGCCCTTGGTACCCCTCTGATTATAAGCTATGGGAATGGCTGAGATAACCTGGGAAGAAAGTGCAGCTGGAGAAAAAGGACTAGGACCAAACTTTGAGGCATTCTTATATGTAGAGAGTTACAGGGAAAAAAAGATGAAACAACAAAGGAGACAGAAGGAAGAGCCATTGAAGTAGGAGGAAAATCAGGAGTCTAATTTCACAAAAGCAAAGGAATAAACGCGTTTCAAGGAGAGTGTGGTCGGTGGGGCTCAGTGTTGCTCAAAGATCATATGAGATGATAACTAAAAAATGACCTTGAATTCTGCAGCCCATATCTGGTGGATGACTTTGACAAGGTCAGTTTCAGTGGTGTGGTGGAAACAGAAGGCAGATGGAAGTGGGCTGAAGAGTGATTGGGGGATTAACAGGAGTACATCTAGACAACTGGTTTGAAAAGTTTTACTACAGTTGCCTGAATTTCCCAGTAGTAAGTATAAGAATGAGATTGGAGTGGGGAGGGGGTTTAGAATCCAAAATACATATGTTTGGTGGACAGGGAATTGTGGGGCAGTAGGTGGTAAAGAAGGGCATGGAGACAAGTCACTGCTAATTTTCTCACAGGTCGCTGACTATCTGATGATTCAAAATATCCATATAGTCATCGTCCTCTAATGAAACTTGCTTTTCTAAGGCACCTTCATCTGAAAGTAATTTCTGATTTAATGCTGTTGATTTCCTCTTTGTTGTGATTTTCCTAGCAAATACATTATTAATTTTTATATTACATTGCCAATGCATGGTTGTTCCTTCAGCGTTGTGGGATAATAGGCTCATTGATTAATTGGGGAACCCAACTTAACATTTGTGGCTTTAGGAATATGTGTCCCAAGAGTCAAACAATGGAGTATTAGTGTACTTTTGCATTTCAATCTGTTTGTATATTGGAGGCAGTCCATTTACAATTAGATTGTTATAGTGGCTTCCATTCTTCCCCTTGGCAATGTTATTTTGCAGTTCCTCTCATCCAGAGACAGTCTCTGTTTCCCCACCTTTTGAATCTGGACTGATCTTATATCTTATTTTTGGACAGTAGAATGTAGTACAGACCATGTGTTAGTTCTGAGTCTAGACCTCAAGAAGCCTTGATTGCTTCTGTTCTTTCTCTCAGAACTTTGCCATTGCCATGAAAATAAACTTGGACTAGCCTGCTGGAGGATGAGCCGCCATGTGCAAGCAGAGCTAAGTCATGCCATCCTAGACCAATCTGCCCACAGTCAGTACACCAGCTGACCCTAGGACGAGGCCCAGTTGAGATCAGCCAGGTCTCATCCAGATCAGCAGAACTCATGAGCATTAATAAGTGGTGGTTGTTTAAGCCACAAAGTTTTGAGTTGACTTGTTTACCAGCAATAACTAACTGATAGAGTCATGTAGCCTTGAACCTTCGGAGATGGTACTTAAGATGGAAGCTGAATGCTCTATGATTAGATACAGCAATACTTCTTTCAATTACTTGGAGCTTCAATATAGCATATGCTAGAAATGCATTACTCTGAACATTGAGTTGTGGATGTTATTAGCTCATAAAGAAGTGATTATTGGGCTTCCCTGGTGGCGCAGTGGTTGAGAATCTGCCTGCCAATGCAGGGGACACGGGTTCGAGCCCTGGTCTGGGAAGATCCCACATGCCGCGGAGCGACTAGGCCCGTGAGCCACAATTACTGAGCCTGCGCGTCTGGAGCCTGTGCTCCGCAACAAGAGAGGACGCGATGGTGAGAGGCCCGCGCACCGCGATGAAGAGTGGTCCCCACTTGCCACAACTAGAGAAAGCCCTCGCACAGAAACGAAGACCCAACACAGCCATAAATAAATAAAAAATAAATAAATAAATAAAAATAATTGCAGTCCATCTATTAAAAAAAAAAAAAAAAAAGAAGTGATTATTTTTAGTGTATTCTGATGAAAAGCGTTCATGGGAAAGGGCCAGGTTAATTTTACTTAGATTCTTTAACTCTGATTTTCTTCATGCCCATCCCATGACCGTCTCAAATCTTAATGTTATGGCAACATAATCACATTCTTTTGCTCATTAAGTAGAAGGCTATGATTTCAATTTGGCTTTTTGTTTGAGAGAAGAAAATTGCTGAAATGATACTAATGAAATGCTCACTGACTTACATGCCCTTAAAAATATCTCAGTTATTTGTGTCAGTCTCTTTTTTTCTTTGACCTTTTTCCATAAGCATCTACTTGGCATATCTACAAAGGGATGTCTTCCTGCAGAGGGGAAAGAAATGTTCACCGGTTCTAAAAAGCTGCTGTCAGGATCCTGACATAGGTGAAGATTTTTTTCTCTCATCACTACATTATTTCCCTGAACAGACTGTAATTTCATCAATTTTCCATGCTTATGGTCATGAATGCTTGACATTACCACATCTTCACGTTAGCAAAAAAGAAATTTCATGGCTTCAGTTTTCATTTGAAGACAAAGAAGACATGAAGATCTCATTAGAAATATGGTGTGTCTCCTGTTGGCTCACACCTGCTTTCCTTTGCTTTTCCTTTCCTTCGTGTTGATGCCAATGGCAGACATTGCTCTCCACCTGCCCATCCCCTTGCCCAATCCCTGCTGGTAACAAGGAGGTCAAAACCTTTTCAGAAGCCAGTTTTTGTGATACCTACACATGGTGGTGCTTATAGAGTCTGGACTCTTCTTTCCTTTCAGTATCAAAGAAATAGCCATTTATGGGGAAACTTAGGTAGCATTTATAACAGATTTATTTCCCTTTGTATTTCTTAGACTACTCATGTGGTTTTGAAATGAGATGAATGCATTTTTCTTTCAAAATTTGAAATTGTAAATTATGATAAAACCTACTAAATTTAGAAAGAACTCTATCATGTGGGGAAGTTCATTACTCCTTCAAGTTTTTTCTGAGTCTTCTACTTACTAGGTGTATGACTTTGGGCAGGTTATGTAACTTTTCTGTGCCTCAGTTTTCTCACATGTAAAATGATAATACAGTCAGCCCTCAGTATCCATGGGGGATTGTTTATAGTACCCTCAAGGATACCAAAATCGGTGGATGCTCAAATCCCTTATGTAAAATGGTGTAGTATTTGCACATAACCTATGCACATTCTCCCGCATACTTTAAATCATCTCTAGACAACTTATAATACCTAATAGAATGTAAATGCTATGTAAGTAGTTGCCAGTGTGTGGTAAGTTCAAGGTTTGCTTTTTGGAACTTTGTGGAAATTTTTTTTTCCTGAATAGTTTTTTTTTAACATCTTTATTGGAGTATAAATGCTTTACAATGGTGTGTTAGTTTCTGCTTTATAACAAAGTGAATCAGCTATACATATACACATATCCTCATATCTCCTCCCTCTTGCATCTCCCTCCCACCCTCCCTATCCCACCCCTCTAGGTGGTCACAAGCATGGAGCTGATCTCCCTGTGCTATATAGCTACTTCCCACTAGCTATCTATTTTACATTTGGTAGTGTATATATGTCCATGCCACTCTGTCACTTCGTCCCAGCTTACCCTCCCCCCTCCCCGTGTCCTCCACTCCATTCTCTATGTCTGTGTCTTTACTGAATAGTTTTGATCCATGGTTGGTTGGATCTGTGGATGTGGAATCCACAGATACGGAGGGCCAACTATAGTAATACCTACTTCACAAGATTGTTATGAGGCTTAAGTTTGCTAACACCTGTGAAATGCATAGGTCAGTGCTTGGCACACGAAGCATTCAATAACTGTTCATTTAGTTGTTATTCTTAGTTTTTATTTTAAAATTATTTATACATATTTTGTTTTTAAGATTATACTCTTCCTCATAAAAACCTTCTCATAATCTCTTGCATGAACTTGATGTTTACCAAGTTACAAAGGAGTTCTTATCTGGTTCGCAAAGCCCCACAGGTGTGGACAGAGCAGGGATAATCATACTTATTTTACAGATGAGGAAAAAATTAAAGAGAATAATCACATGATCCAGCAATTCCACTTCTAGGTATATACCTGAAAAAATTGAAAGTGAGAACTCAAGCAGATATTTGTACAAAAATGTTCAAAGCAGCATTAGTCACAATAGCCAAAAGATGGAAGCAACCCAAATGCCCATGGATGCATGACTAGATTAAACAATGGGGTATTATTCAGCCGTAAAAAGGAGCGAAATTCTGATATGTGCTGTAACATGGATGAACTTTGAAGACATTATCCTAATGAAATGTCAGACACAAAAGGACAAATGTTGTATGATTTCACTTTATGAAGTACCTGGGATAGTCACATTCATAGAGACAGAAAGTAGATTAGTGATTGCCAGGGGCTAGAGGGTGGGGAAATGGGGAATTATTGTCTAGGGGATACAGAGTGTCAGTTTGGGATGATGAAAAAGTTCTGGAGATGGATAGTGGTGATGGTTGCACAACAGTGGGAATGCACTTAATGTCAATGAACTGTATACTTAAAATTGGTTAAAATGGTAAATGTCACGTTACGTATATTTTTCTACAATAAAAAAGTGAAGGTTTCTACACATATCATAAGTATGAATAATAAAAATACTCGGAAAGAATAGACACCTTCCTATCTTGTATTTTAACTGTATCATTTAGAGAGCACAAGGCAGGTCTTTGAGGACATTAAAGTTTTAAAAATTTATTTTACTTTAAAACTAATGTGGACTAATTGAAAATTTGAGAAGTATAGACAGGCATAAAATGAAAATAAAAGGGCCGTCCCCCTTTCCTCTGATGCTCTACAAAGTAACTTTTGACGTGCTTTTTCTCTGTATCCATTCTGTCTGGCTATGTATAAGCAAATATATATATTTGGGTGGGGGAGGGGAGGAGACTACTTTTTAGAAAAATACATGGGCTCAATGGTACTATTCAATAACTTTCATTTTTCACTTGATATCATATATTTAAATTCAAAAATAGATATCTACCCATTCTTTTTAATAGCTGCATAATGTTCTATAACTTCTCCCCTCTTTTCCTTCCCTTTCCCTTTTATTAAAAAAAACTTTGAGTTATAATTTAGGTAAAATACACCTATTTAAAACGTGTAGTTTATGGCATTTTGACAAATATATGTAACACCCTGCTAGTCAAGGCGTAGAACATTTTTATCACCTCCTTAAATTCCCTCACAGGTATTCTCTCAAGATTATATATATTCTTTTGTGAAATGACAGTCAAATATTTTGGCAATTTTAAATTTATTTTATTTTTATTTTTGGCTGCGTTGGGTCTTCGTTGCTGTGTGCAAGCTTTCTCTAGTTGTGGTGAGCGGGAGTTACTCTTCGTTGCGGTGCGCAGGCTTCTCATTGTGGTGGCTTCTCTGGCTGCGGAGCACGGACTCCAGAGCACAGGCTCGGTAGTTGTGGCGCACAGGCTTAGTTGCTCCACGGCATGTGGGATCTTCCTGGACCAGGGCTCGAACCCGTGTCCCTTGCATTGGCAGGCAGATTCTTAACCACTGCACCACCAGGGAAGCCCGGCAATTTTAAAAATGGGTTACTGTCTTCTTACTGAGTTGCAAGTGTTCTTTGTATTTATTCTGGAAATAAGTCTTTTGTCAGGTGTATGTATTGTGAATATTTTTTTCCTCTTTGTATGAGGCTTGACCTTTCTCTTAACAGTGTTTCTTGAAAATCAAAGTTTTTAATTTTGATAAAATTCAATTAGTCAATATTTTTCTCTTATTGCTAGTGCTTTTCTATCATGTTTAAGAAATCTTTGGGCAGGTTCCCAGATGTGGTGGTGCAGTCAGTGGTGGCTTGGGCTTCCACACCCGGCTGGGTCGCCAGTTCACTGGGGTTGGCTGGTGGTGTGAGCTCCTTCAAGGGGCAAATGGCCAAGTATCCAACAATCTCCACTGACTTCTTGGACAGGGAGAACCTGAGGGCCCACACCTTCTTCCTGTCCCGCTGCCATAAGGATCACATGAAAGGATTAAGAGGCCCTACTTTGAAAAGAAGGTTGGAGTACAGATGAGGAAACTGAAGAACCAGAGAGGTTAAATTAGTTGCCCAAGGTCACACAGCCAGTAAATGGCAGGACCAGGATTTCCACCAGCTTGAAGGTTTACTTATACTGTTCACTGTTACTAAAGAGTTGTCAACTAGTTGTTGTTAACTAAAGATTTTGGGAGAAACGAATTATATCAACTGAAATTGAAACTCCCACCCAGATATCTTTAGTCAATGAAGCATCAAGAGAGGAGGGAGAGATTGTTGTGACTCTCTTACCAGCTGGTCATTGCCCAGGATCAATTACATTTTTATTTCAGGGCAATAACAGAACTGTCTTGTACATGGGAGACTTCAGACTCGCAAAGGGAGAAGCTGCTAGAAGCTTGCATTCTGGGGGCAGACTGCAAGACATCTTAGAGTGTGTACTTATATACTACTTTCTGCAGTCCAAAATATTATTAAATTCCTAGTTGGGTGGAGTGTCTGAGTGAAATATCCGAGCTGGTTTGAAGCTGGATCGTTCAGAGTCTGTACCATGATGTGTGGCTGAACTGCTAAGCAGCTTACGGGTAGGAGTATTAATCAGCCTTAGTGAGGAGTTAGGAGTCCAGGTTCTTGTGGATAAACGAGACATTTAGAAACATCTGACATTCTTCATCATCTTACAACAGACGGTAGCACTCAGATCCACACATGTCGGCATCCAAAAGCAGAAGAATATTTTCAGTGGAATAAGTTACGCTGCAGAATTACTTCCAAAAATAGAATTCCACTTCACACAGTCAGCATTAAGTCATCCACTATGTGGTTTGGAGAAAGAACCAGAAAAAACAATGTCATTGTGAGGATTGGAGAGAGTTTGTACAGAGCTCACTTTTTTTTTTTTTAACTCCTCCTACAGTGAGATTAAAGATATTTTGGGCCACATCTGTCCAGTGAATGTTACCAAACTCAGGTCCGGCTGCTCACCACTCAAAAGTCAGTACCCGAGAGGCAGTTGTTGGTAGAAAGGAAAATTGCTTTTAATCAGAATGCCAGCAATCTGGGGAAAAGGTGAACTCATGTCCCCCCAAACAACCAACTCCAAAGATTTTGCTCAGCCATGAAAGTTTTTAAAGGGGAAGTAATCTCAATTAATCATTGAGATGGGGGATCAAACTCGTAGCCATCTCCCACTGTGTGCAGGCTTGTCGACGCCTTGTGATCTTTCGTTAGATGCTATCTTGTTCACACGGTTTGTGAGATTACTGAAGGGGAAGCTACTAGGAAAAAGACCTGGTCTTCAGTTAATTACTTACTCTTCATCTCTACTTCTTTGATCTAAGGGAAGAACCAACAGGTTAGGCAAGGTATTGTGTGATCAAAAGATTTGAAAGGTGTATTTGGGCCGGAGATGAGCAGATCTTGGGGGTGCCTGTTTTAGAAGTTAGTTACAGGAGTCTCTTCTTGGACCCCCTAGGTGCACCCTTTCTCATTTCTTAGATTAAAATGAGAGATCTCTTGGAGCTCCTACTGTCTGCACCGGTGCCTAATTCTGGATTTTTGCATGCCTCTGGGTCCAGGCTGGAGATACTGGTGGGAAAAAAAAAATCCCAATAATTCACTGCTGAATTGGTCTTGTTTTGAGTTTTATTCTTTTTCTTTCTTTCTTTCTTTCTTTCTTTCTCTTTCTCTTTCTCTCTTTCTTTCCCTTTCTTCCTCCCTTCCTTTCTTTCTTTCTCTCTCTCCTTCTCTCTTTCTCTCTCTCGCCCTCCCTCCCTCTCTCTCTCTCCCTTTCTTTCTTTCTCTTTCTTTCTTTCTTTCTTTCTTTTCTTTCTTTCTTTCTTTCTTTTCTTTTCTTTTCTTTCTTTCTCCTCCTTCTTCTTCCTCTTTTTCTTTCTCTTCTTCTTTTTCCAATCAGCCTGCTATGATTTCCTTTTCAGAGTCCTCAGATGATGTCCCATGCATTCTTTACAAGGTTTTTAGTTGTATAGTGTAGCAGAGACAAGGTGCACTATAAAAAAAAAAGAAAAGTTAGTTACAATGTAGACTTTGCTAAAGTGATGAGCAAAGGGGCTTCCTGCTGAGGGCAGTTTCCTGCAAAGAGCTGCTCACCTGGATGCTTATCCAAATGCCATTCCAGAAGGCACAACTATGGATAAAGTTAAAGAAATCTTCAAGCCTTCATGCTGGTCTTCCCCAAAGTATGGAGCCAAAGTATAAACCACTTGGAAAATTGAAGAGAGCTAGAACAATCCACCTAGACTCAGGAGGAAAACAATGATCTCTTTGATGATCCTCTCCCTGTACTTTTAAGGCACAAGGTTCCAAACCAGCAAACTCTTCACCCTGAGGTATTTCCCATGGTGACTGCAATATCACAAAATCAGCCTGACAAACTGAGAAAGGCACAAGATGCCTCAAAGCAGAAAGTACGCCAACCTCTCTTTGGGCAAATGTTACAGATTATGAAGAATCCATCAGTGAAAGTGAAGAATTAGAAATCACAGCTTCATCTTAAGGATTTTCATTTAGATTGCTTTGAATTATATAGATCAATTTATGGAAAATAGACATTTTGGTAATATTGAATCTTCCAATCCATGAACATTTGGGTCTTCTTTAATTTCTACCAGTACTATTTTTTTATTTTTACTATACTGTTCCTAACTATATTTTGTTAAACTTATCACTAGGTATTTCATATTTTTTGATGCCTTTATATGTGATATTAATAATACAGAGTCATTTTTTCTTTCCTTTCAGCATTGAAAAAATGCCATTCCATTATTGTTTGGCTTGAGAAATCAGTGATAATCCTTATCTTCATTCTACTATATGCGTTGTCTTTTTTTCCCTTTCTGACTGCTTTTAAGATAGTCTCTTTATGATTGGTTTTCAGCAGTTTAATTAAGATGTGCCTTGATGTGTGTTTTTATGTTTATTCTTCTTGGAATTCATTGTGATTTATGGATCTGTAGATTGATGTTTTTCATTAAATCTGGAAAATTTGCAGCCATAATTCATCAGATTTTATCCTCTCCAGACACTCCATCTCCTTTCCTTCTGGGAACCCAATTACCACTTGATGTATTTCCACAGTTCATTGAGGCACTGTTATATTTCTAAGCCTATTTTCTCTATTGCTTTAGTTTAGATAACTTATGATGCCATGCTAAATTCACTAATATTTTCTTCTGCAATATCTAATCTTCTATTAAGTCTATCCAGTGAATTTTTCATTTTAGAAGTTGTATTTTTAAGATCTAGAGGTTCCCTTTATTTCATTTTTATAGTTTCCATCTGTCTCCTCGTTGTTTGTTTTTATAAATCTGTGAACATATTTATAATAAGTTTTTCAAGTCTTTTTTTTTCAACTTATTGTTTCTCTTATTTTTGGTCTATTCTAATGATTTAGTTTTCCACAGGTCATATTTTCCTGACTTTTCATAGGCTACTAATTTTTAAGTTATATTCTGGACATTGTAGGTTCTAAATCTTTGAGAGTCTGGATTTTGTGATCTCCCATTAAAGCATGCTGAATTTTATTGGGCAGTTAATTTTCTGGAAGATCAGATTTATTCTGTAAAGACTTTCGAGGGACTTTCCTGGTGGCGCAGTGGTTAAGAATCCGCCTGCCAATGCAGGGGACACGGGTTCAATCCCTGGTCTGGGAAGATCCCACATGCCACAGAGCAACTAAGCCCGTGTGCCACAGCTACTGAGCCCGCGCTCTAGAGCCCGAGAGCCAAGGCTACTGAAGCCCGCACGCCTGGAGCCCGTGCTCCGCAGCCGGAGAAGCCACTGCAATGAGAAGCCCACGCACCGCAAAACGAAGAGTAGCCCCCGCTCGCCACAACCAGAGAAAACCCGCGCGCAGCAACGAAGACCCAACGCAGCCAAAAATAAATAAATATATTAAAAAAAAAAAAAACTCAAGTCATCTTGAATCCTAAAGACTCAGGACTTCCTACCTCATAACTTATATCTTACTGCCACCAGAGGGCGCTATGCAGGGAAGATGAGCTAGGTTTTTATTCAGTACCAAAAACCCTTCTAGGATTTTTGTGTTAACACTTCCAGGAAAACTTGAGGCTTTCCTCACACTTAGAAGTATGCCTTCTACAGAAGAGATGCTTGATAAATATTTGCTGATGATAAGTAGGAAGAGGCCAGGTGAAGAAGTGGAGGAGAAATCCAGAGAGCTGGGTTCTGGGTGCTTACCCCTCTCCCAAGTGGCTGTGAGATCTGAAGCACAGCCGCACAGCCTGATGGGGCTTTGTAACTCTTTCTGTAAAACGAGAATAATGGGGTTATTGGGGGAAATAAAATAATCTATTTAAAAGGATCTTGAAAAATATAAAATGCTATACAAATATGACAGGTAAAGAAATGTCCCTATGAAAACAAACCTGCAAAATGTTCTACTCACGGGTACATTATCCTCTTCAGTAAATGATGCCCCAAGCCCTAACACGATGCACTTATTGCCAAGGGCCTCTAAATGTGTGTGTCTGCTTCCCCTTCCTGATGTTGATGCAGAAACAATTTTTATCCTGGTTAGCACGTTCCTGGACACGGGCTGCTCATGAGGTAGTTGTATGTCATGGTTGGGCCTGAGGTGTATCCAGGTTCCTGCTGTGATAGGGAATTACATACACCCTTGGCGTGTTTTTTTTTTTTTAATCCATTCAGTCCCTGGCATTCAACACACACCCAGAGATCTCACTGGAAAAACCGGGGAAATTGGTCTAACACCCACTGGGTCTTCCACGGTTCCTTGAAAAATTACATGTTCCACAGTGGCACCTCTCATTGCTTTTCCAAATTAGCAAGAAGTGACAGTCTTGGGCTTCCCTGGTGGTACAGTGGTTATGAAACCGCCTGCCAATGCAGGGGACATGGGTTCGAGCCCTGGTCCGGGAAGATACCACATGCTGTGGAGCAACTAAGTCCATGCGCCACAACTACTGAGCCCGTGCGCCTAGAGCCCGTGCTCCGCAACAAGAGAAGCCACCGCGATGAGAAGCCCACGCACTGCAACGAAGAGTAGCCCCCGCTCGCCGCAACTAGAGAAAGCCTGCACACAGCAACGAAGACCCGACTCAGCCAAAAATAAATAAAATAAAATAAATAAATTTATTTAAAAAAAAAAAAAAAGAAGTGACAGTCTTGAAATTTAGAGACACGTAACTCATAAATATGCATTCAGTACTTTCCGGCCCAAGAACACAAATCTCTACAGTTTTGCTGTCCTGAAATATATTCTGCTGAGATTATGTTTTCTTCTTCCTCTTCTAGGCTGCCCCACACAGATTAACCTTCTCCAGTACCCTTACATCAGACTGTTCCTGGAATCCAGAAACTCCAGTGTTTTCCCACTTCCCATAGAAATCAATCAGATTCCTCCAGATCCCATGATGTCTAGCCCACACTGCTCCTATGTTGGTCGGCTGCACTGCCAGTCAACCTGAACTTGTCTCTGCCTTCTGCACGTACTCCAGGCTTTCCTATCTCTGCTCGTGCCCTCCCATCCCCACCTGCATCTGGCCGAGTCCTGTTCGTTCCTCCTGGCAGAATTTAAATGCCAGCCCTTTTTTGGAGTAATTTCTTCCACCTCTCAACTCTCACTTAATACTTTCTGCTTTGTGCTCCAGGGAGCTATGACTCTCTTCTTCTTGTGTCCGATTTATCTTTGTGTTCCCACAATATCAGCACATGATAGGCCCCCTATAAATATTTGCTAGGCAACATAGATGAATGGAATTTAATCTAAAGGGTCTTTAGGGAGTACCCCATTAGAATATGTATCTATCCAAAATTAAAGGTTGTCTTTTCTTTAGAAGTAGTTATTTGTAGCCATTTCTATTGTCTTAGTTCCCCAGCTGACCCCTTCCTGAGATCTGTGCCTGTTTTTGCGAAGTTTTTACTTTTCTCCATATTAAATTTACAGTTTATATCAAGCTCACTTGTTTAAGTTTTTTATTTCTGTTCCCACTGTTCTCATGTCCCTTTACAATGTATGCAATTACATGAGCTGCCTTTGAGAGCAAGATTAGATTTTAAATCTTGTGATTAACCTTTCACTTTGCGAGATTGCCAGCTCCAAGTTTCTCGCACACTTCTCTTGTTTTGCTCTGGACTAATTTCTCTATTTCATCTCTTTTGTTTTGTGTTACTTTGTAACTCAATTCTTGGCTGCATAGGCCCCGCTTGGGAGAATTTCCTGCCTCCCTAGGTTTTATAGAATGACTCCTCTGCATAAAATCAAACAAATCTATAAATGTTGGAAAACAGCCTATCTAAATCTGCCCGGTTAAGAGTTCCAGGTGGCTACCAGAGTTGCAAAGTTCTTGTTATTCTGATATTTTGAACACAAGATCTTCAAAGAAGATGTTTTGAAAATTTACCGAAAATACAAATTGCATGTATTTACACATGGAAAATTTTCCTAAATAAAAAACTACTTAGCTTTAAATTGGAACATTAGATTGGAAATCTTTTCAAATTCATAAACTGCTGAGGTTTTGGTCTACATTTGTTGAATTCTTATTTTTTATCCAATTTGTTTTAATTAAAAAAAGAAAAACACTTTTGAGCTTAGAAGACCACTTTAAATTTTACAGTGCAGTAGAAAAGTATTTTGCCAGTGACCCAACAAAAATGATAAAGGTGTGTATTTTAAAAAATACTTACAATACATTCCTTCAGGAAATAACTAATTTACAAGTAAACAAGATATTTGATGTTTTAAGATCTTTCTCTTAAGATCATTGCAACAACTTCCAAGAATACTTGATTTCCTGGCAGTTTGAATACAACTAACATGAATAAACAATCAGTATTTAGACCTACAAAAGAGATTCATTTATAGTAATTGGTTATAGACAACATCCTAGGCATGAAATTAATTCCAGCCTGATCTGAAAACCCTGATAGTGTTAAAATGGATGTTTGATGTGTTATTAGTTAATGATATTTCATCTGAGGACCTTATCAAGTTGCACACAGCAAAGCTGTTGTCATTATTTTTTACTCTCCCAAAGTGACACTTTAATGAAATGTGTCAGCACACCAGTGTTAGGATACGTTTCATTAATGCCCAGCACTTTTGTTCTATGCTTTACATTTGGAAACAGATTTAAGTATTAAGTGCCTCTAATGTCTGCAGCCAGGGAATCCTTTCCGAATTTGTAACAGTGACCAGAACAGACCGCATTACACTCTCCAAATGGTGTGGTTTTGCATTTGAATGTCTGAATTATCCCGGTTTCTTAGAGACGACCAAAACGCCAACATCTTAAATCCTCAAAATACTGTCCGCTTCATTGAATGCTCGTGATCTAAGCATATGTGTAATTATTCTGTAATTCTCCCCAAAATGTGATTCCTTGGAAATGCATACTAGGTTTCTCCTATTGTAAATGCAATGACTATTTCTTTGTGGCCACTTCTTTAAATACGGTAACAAGCAAGTCTGTGTGTCTGTGTGAACCGCCTTGATAATGATGATTTCTTCCCAAGCTCTCCTTGGGACACCCATCGGGGAAAATACGCCCTGCATTTGTGTAAGAGAGAGACCCTGATCACAAAAAGACCATTTAAGATGGTATACATTACAACTAGAGGATTTCTTGCCAGAAACAGGCCTAATGTCATTCACAATAGCCTTAGAAATAGTCTCAGATAGTAAGTTAGACTTTGCACATGTTACCAGGGCCAGCTGTGGTAATCCATGGCTGCATATAGATTTTAGAGAAGAATAGAATCCCATGCTCCTTTAAAAAAGCTTTGGTTGTGGTCAACCATGGAAAATTAAAACATACACTTTAAAAACTGACAGCTGGAAAGAAAAGTGGTGGTGGAGGGGGGCAGGATGAAGTAGAAGGGATGGTTAGGGTATATTTTAACTTCGGTTTTTACTTTAAAGTTTTGCACTTTCTTTGGGAAAACCCATCGGTGGCACCTTTCCCTGGAAACCACCTTAGTGGGCAGTTATTCCCAGCTGTGAGATCCTGTGTGTGGAAGTCCTTTGCAAATGGTTAATGTCTCCTTCAGATGTGGCTGGGCTGTTCTTATTACAGCCCCTCATTAATTCCAGTGTGAGTCGTTTAATTTGGCCTTTTGGTTTAGCAGAGTGCAGTGGGTTTGTGGGTGTTTACTGGTAAATACAAACGACCATGGAATGGGGGGGCCGGAGGGGAAGGAGAGTCAACTTGCAGGATCATAGTTACTCTGTGAATAATTTGATAATCACTCCGCAGCAGGTGCTTGCATTGAGTCATTCCTCCTCTTGGCATAATTTTGCAAATAGCTTGGCTTTTACAGCCTGTGCCATTCCCGCAGCACCATTTCTAATGGTAGCTTTCAAAATGATTTCAGCATCATGTGAGCTGGGACATTAGTTTCCTACTAGTCCATCTCAGTTACTTGTTTATTCTTGGCAATAAAATTTTTAGAAATTTTAAATCTGGGAGAAAATACTGGGAGACAGTAGGAAAATCAGTCTTATTGATCATTTAAAGGAATTTTAAAGTTTGAATTAAAGGAAAGCCGTTTTAATCTTTTCAAAAATACGCAAGCAACAAGTGAAGAAGTGAAAACGTTGGCAACTTTTGTACTTGAGAGGAGGATAGTTGCTGGGGGTGGAGGGGAGTCAGGCAGTGGGAGAGGGGTTGGGAAACAGCCCCCATAGTGAAGCCTGTCCTCTGTACTTGCCAGGCCCCCATGAGTGATGCCTCGGCTGTGTTTCCATTAGCATTAGAAAAGACCAATTTTATGTTGCAAAGTCAATTTTAGAAATTTAAAAGAAATGACAGAAGTAAGAACTCAGGATGCACTATGTTGCTAGGAGGTTTGGATCTCTTCCCAAGGACAGAATGATGTGCATAAAATCAGCAAAAGATTTCTGAGTTCTTCATCATGTTTATATTTATTTTTAAAGTACTGTACTGTATCATTTATCTGGATGTTATTTATTTGCCAGTCTTATGAGAAAACAAACTTAAGAAGGCTTCTGAGCAATAAAAATGTGTCCCTAAGTCTGCTCACTAACTTTATGACTAAGAGAGCCCCTCAATACTCACTCAGAGCCTAATTACTCGTATGTTACAAATACTTCTAACACACATGGATATCCGCTTCTCCAGCTCATAAAAGATTAGAAGCAGCATAGCAGATGGGGAACAAATGAGGAGAGGATCTCGGACTTACTGGGAGCAGCAAGAAATAATAGCTGACAGCTTGATTGTGAAGGGGGAGACAGAAAATCCATATAAAGCAAACATAACACTATGAAAGCTTAGCAGTCTGGAGCCATTCAGGGTTTTACAGTTTACCAATCCCAGAAGGTCGCACTGTGTCATAGCCTAGAATAAAAACTGATGCTCATAATCATGACTTTGAGTCATCAAGAAAAGATTGTGTTGTTAAATGTGCCTGTCTTTTTATTTATTTTTTTAATCTGAGGCCTATAGCCAGTGTTTATGAGGCACTTAACTTTATAGAAAAAGGAACTCAGTAACTGTCATCCTTATGTATAGCCCCCAGAGTCATGTTTCAATCTTGCCCACGTGCAGGCATTCATTTTCCCATATATTGCTGTCATGAATGTGAATGTGCCTGTGTTTAAAAAGGCATATGTAGAATAATTTCCACTGGAATTGGCTAATATTTGATATTAAGATACAAGTCTTTGTGCTTAAAAAGCTGACCTTTAGTACTTTGGAAATTACTATTTATGTGGAGATTATTTCTCTCTCCATAATGCCAAATAATTAGTATATAAAAATTCCTCATGCTTTGAGTTTTGGCATAGCTAAATGTTCTTACTCAAATTGAATTTTATAATTATAATTCTTTCTCTAGTGACACAGCTGGTATAGTGAGAAAAAAAAACACTAAAATGAGAATCAGAAGATTTTCTTGGTCCCTGCTCTACCTCTGAGATGCCAGGCGTTATGGGGAAGTTAGTTACTCTCTGGTGCTCAGTTTTCTCACCTATTCAGTGGGGTTCTCAGACCCCATCCAGTCTGACAAACTATGATTTTTTTTTGAAATGGTAGCTCAGTAAGTGATAGGTGATTCTCTTTGTGCTTGATGCAGGGCTGAACCACAGAGGCTGCCTTCCATCCTGTGGGGATTAGAGGGACTAACCTCAAACTTTACGCTCACCAGCATCCTGTTAAGGTATTTTAAAATGACTCTAAAAGGACTTAGAGCCAAAAATGTTAATAACATTTACCTCTCAGTGGTGAGAACACAGAAGATTTTTCTTTTCTTTTCTTATGCTTTTCTCATGTTTCCAACATTTCTAAAACAAATGTGTATTATTTTTATAAGGAAAAAAAAGCAATAGAAGCTATTTTAAAAATATAGACACAAAAGAGAAAAACTTGAGGCCTTCTAAATGCTTAGAGAAGTTCGGTCTTAAAGGCAGAGCATGTATGAAATAGAAGGTGGATAATGTTACATCCCCGGAAGTAGAAAATCCACTCGGCAACTATTATGTCTGCCACATTCAGGACTCTCAAAATGAGTGGTAATTTTTCAGACTTGAGGAATAAAAGTAGCATCCAGCAAACCAGGGGAATATGGCATTAAAAGAAAAATCCCCAAATAAACAACTACTTATAATCCTGGGCTCCCAGCTGCCTTTTGTCTTCTAGATGATTATCATGGCAAAATATCCTCCTTGCCAGGGACAATCGCATTGTGATTTGTCAGATGCTAACTGGTTAGACAGGAGCATTTTTCTAGACTCTGAATCTCTGGGTACTTTCCCCAGGATCATCTCCTTGGATAATTGTTAGAAAATCTGCAGCCTACCCAAAACCTGTCTAAAAATACTGGAGAAATAGAGAAGGATCCAGGAGGCTGATGAAGCTCTGAATGTGTAATGTCCCAGGAAACTGGCTGCCTGGATGCTGCCAGCAACTAGGGAACCAGTCGATTGCTGCTCAGGAAAATGGGCCTGGCCCGGACAGCCCCAACTTGGCAACAGCTTGTGGGGAGTAAATCCTCTCACTGAAGGTTTTGCTTAATCTGAATACATTCAATTTCAAAATCTGCCCTTGATCTAAGCCCCTTAAGCTTCTGGGGGAGGACTAAGGGCCTTCAGGGTCAATGCCAATAACAAAAGGTAGGAAAAATCCACCTTTCCTCATATCTCATTGCTGCATTCTATAAGCTGTTAACTCACTGCAGAAAATGTTTCCTTTCAATGAAGTTGTCTTTAGAGAACCCTCCTCCCTTCACTTTAAAGATGACATTCAGTGCTTCCTTTTTTAGATGTTCAACATGTTCAGTAGAAGGAACACCAGACAAAATGTTAGGAGGCCTGGGTTATAACCCTGAATGTGCCCCCACCAGCAGTGGGATTGTGGCAGAGCAACTGCTCTGAACTTGTGTTATCAGTACAGTGAGTTGGTTGGGCCAGATCTATTTTTCTCTTAACTGTGGTCTTTGTAACACTTGTCCTTATAAGTGCTTTCCCAGGGGTGGGATGATTATAATCAAATAAGCTTGGTGAACACTGAAGATCACATCCCTCCTTGGAGATTCACAATGTCCATCAGTATATTAAAGGCTCTGAGAAGTCCTGTAGTAGAGAAACTTTTACAAATGTTTTCAATCCAGTATTTCCCAAACTTCTTTACTAAACCAAGAAGCCCCTTTTGTCTGGTAATTCCTATTTTGAAACCAGAGTCCCATTCTGACAATATAATAGATGGTCCTGTGTCTGATCTACATTTTAGCAGTTACATGAGTATATATGTAGAGGGCATGATCAAGATCAAGGCATGATATCTTTTACATTGCTAGGGGCTTAAGATTGGGAGATATAATTTATTCATTGGTTTAGGGAATTAGGATCCAAAACGACTCAGCAGTTTCATTAGTTTCCTGTGGCTGCTGAAACAAACTACTGCAAATATGGTGGCTTAAAACAACAGAAATATATTTTCTCACAGATATTGTACTGGTGTTGTATAGCCATCTATACAAATGCAATATGGTGTAGAGTTATTACCCAAGTTCCTATATGTAACGTAAGACCCTGTGTCCCAGGCCATAAAAGCAGTATTATGTAGTAGTGAATAGAGATGAATTCAATTAGATCAAGATATGAGTGCAGACCTATCACTTAATATCTACATCACCCTAAGAAGTTATTTAATCTTCAAAGCCTCAGTTTTCTCATCTGTAAAATGGAGATAATAATAGTACCCATCCCAGAGAGTTGTTGTGAGGATTAAATGAGATGAGGCCTGTAAAGAGCTTAGCATGTTGCCTGGCTAATAGTAAATGCTTAATACCTTCTGGCTGTTATGGTAATGCTTATAATTGTAGGGTGGGAATGTATTCTGGGAGACCCCCAAAGGAGTAGGAGCACTGTGGTAGAGATCTGGACCCATGGCATATGAGGAGGACTGTCCCTGGGGGACACGAGATCTGCCTTCAGTTACGCAAATATGTTCTCGTTATTTTTCAAGGGATAGAAATCCAACTTAAACTAAATTAAAAAAAAAGGAAATTAGTAGTTTAACACCCCTAACTTAAAAACTTAGGGAAATACTGGCTTTGGACCTCATTGGATACAGGGATTTAAACAATGTCCTTAGGGGAATTCCCTGGTGGTCCCAGTGGTTAGGATTCCACGCTTTCACTGCCGAGGGTGTGGGTTCAATCCCTGGTCGGGGAACTTCCCTGCAAGCCACATAGTGGCGGCCAAAAAAAATAATAATAAACACTGTCCTTAGGATTTATCTTTTTCTCTTCAGCGCTCTATCTGTTCTGCCTTTCCTCTGTGTCAGTTCCATTCTTAGGTAGACTTTCCTCTCATAGTGGAAAGATAGTTGCCAAGGGCACCAGGCTTTCCCTTAACTTCTCAGCAGTTCAACCAGTTTCCAAAATATCCTGGAATTGATTTTCAAGTTTGTCAGGTATCCTGTAGCAGAGACAGGTTTTCTGACATGGGCAATCCAGGGTTGAACTCTAAATGGCCAGGCTTAGGTCACATGTCTCTCCCTGAACCAACCCCTGTGACCAAGGATTTGAAATGCTGTTATTGACCAGCCTGGGTCCCCCGTTTGTCCCTGAGGCCCCCTGGCTTAATAGTGAGGGGAGTGGGGTTTCCTAAGCACACTCAGGGAGCATTCCCAGAAGGTATGGGAATGAATGAAAGACAAAGCCGTAAATATCCCCTATGGCTGTACTGGGGACCTGGTGGCAAATAGTGAGTAGAATCTTTCCTCTGCCTGGCTGACTGCTCATCTGTTGTTCTGGCTGGCTCATTGTCCCCTAGGCAGAGTCTAGGTGGAGAGAAGCTGAAATTCATCCAGATACCACCCTTCACGTTCCCTGGGGCTGCCCTGCTCCTATGTCCAATGGACCCTAGAGCTTCTGAGCACATAATGTATTATCCACCCTGGGACAATTGTGAGAGTGAAAGGGGATGCTATGAATAATTGTGCTAGGACAACAGGCATAAGCCAGGGCTGTACCAGGAACTCTAGGACATGTAATTATCCTATTGCGAGCCAACCCAATGCAATTCCGCCCAGTTCTACCAGTAGTGACAGAGCCCTTACTGTGCTGGCTCTGGGGCAACAGGTGAAAAGGTATCAATTTGGGATGTTTGTTGCAGTTTTAGCAGCTCTGTCTTCTCTTTCCTTCCCCAACTCATCAAACCGTGTTTGCTGGCAGAGGTGTACTTGTCTATCATGCTCCTCAGCGGGAGAATGAAAGACCTGTGTTGACCCTTTCAGAGACATAATAAATATAAAGCCTACTCTTTCATTCTGGAATATCAGACTCTGGCTCAGGCTAAGGAATTCAAAGTATGAGTGAGTAGATGGGTGTGGTGAGCTTGAGACACAGCCCCTCCCTGGCCTTTAAGGCCATACCCCAGTTTTCCTAACACCATTTATTGAAGAGACTGTCCTTTCCCCATTGAGTATTCTTTTTTTTTTTTTTTAATTTATTTATTTATTCATTTATGGCTGTGTTGGGTCTTCGTTTCTGTGCGAGGGCTTTCTCCAGTTGTGGCAAGTGGGGGCTACTCTTCATCGCGGTGCGCAGGCCCCTCACTGTCAGGGCCTCTCTTGTTGCGGAGCACAGGCTCCAGACGCGCAGGCTCAGCAGTTGCGGTTCACGGGCCCAGCCGCTCCGCGGCATGTGGGATCCTCCCAGACCAGGGCCCGAACCCGCGTCCCCTGCATTGGCAGGCAGACTCTCAACCACTGCGCCACCAGGGAAGCCCCCCATTGAGTATTCTTGGTGCCCTTGTCAAATGTTAGTTGACCATTTATGCATGGGTTTATTTCTGGGCTCTCTATTCTGTTCCATGGTCTTTGTGTCTTGTTTTTGTGCTAGTCCCATTACTGGTTGATTACTTTAGCTTTGTAATATAGTTTGAAATTAGGAAGTATGATGCCTCTAGCTTTGTTCTTCTTTCTCAAGATCGCTTTGGCTATTTGGGATCTTCTGTGGTTCTATATGGATTTCAGGATTTTTTTTTTCCATTCCTGTGAAAAATGCCACTGGAATTTTGACAAGGATTGCATTGAATCTGTAGGTCACTCTGGGTAGTATGGACATTTTAACAATGCTAATTCTTCTAATCCATGAATACAGGATCTTTCCATTTATTTGTGTCTTCTTCAGTTTCTTTCATCAAAGTCTTAGAGTTTTCAGTGTACAGATCTTTTACCTCCTTGGTTAAATTAATTCCTAAATATTTTATTTTTTTGATGCAATTGTAAGTGGGATTTTTTTTAAATTTCTTTTTTGGTTAGTTTGTTCTTAGTATATAGAAACACAACTAATTTTTATATGTTCATTTTGTATCCTGCAACTTTACTGAGTTCATTTATTTGTTCTAACAAATTTTTAGTGGAGTCTTTACAGATTTCTATATGTAAGATTATGTCAAACAAAGATAATTTAACTGCTTCCTTTCCAATTTGGATGGCTTTTATTTCTTTTTCTTGCCTAATTGCTCTAGCTAGAACTTCCAGTATTATGGGGTTTTTTTTTCTTTTTTAATGTAGTTGACATACAATACTATGTTAGTTTCAAGTGTACAACATGGTGATTCAACATTTAAATACATTACAAAATTCCAGTGCTATGCTGAATGGAAGTGAAACAGTGGATACCGTTGTCTTGTTCCTGATCTTAGAAGAAAAGCTAAAAAAAAGAAAAGAAAAGAAAAGAAGAGCTTTCAGCTTTTCACTGTTGATTATGATGTTAGCTGTGAATCTGTCATATATGGCCTTTATTATGTTGAGGAACATTCCTTCTATACCTAATTTGTTGAGAGTTTTCATCATGGAAAGGTGGTGAATTTTTCAAATGCTTTTTCTGCATCAGTTGAGATGATCACATGATTTTTATCCTTTATTCTGCTAATGTGATGTATCACATTTGTTGATTTGCATATGTTGAATCATCCTTGCATCCTAACAATCCATAAACAAAAGAATGAAATTGGACCTTCATCTTACACCACACACAAAAATTAACTTGAAATGGATTAAAGACTTAAAATAAAATGTATTAACCTGAAACCATAAAACTACTAGAACAAAACAAAGAAAAAGTTCCTTGAAATCAGTCTTGGCAATGATGTTTTTGAGTATGACACCAAAAGCCTAGGCAACAAAAGCAAAAATAAACAGGTAGAACTACATCAAACTGAAAGGCTTCTGTACAGCAAGGGAAGCAATCAACAAAATGAAAAGGCTACGTACAGAAGGGGAGAATATATTTGCAAACCATATATGTGATAAGGGGTTAACGTACAAAATATATAAGGAACTCATATGACTCAATAGCAAAAAGCAAACAGCTCAATTAAAAAATGGGCAAAGGGCCTAAATAGACATTTCTTCAAAGAAGATATGCAAATACCCAACAAGTATGTGAAAAGGTGCTCAATATCATCAATTATTAGGGAAATGCAAATCAAAACCATAAACCTTGCACCTGTTAGGATGACTATTATCAAAAAGACAAAAGATAAGAAGTATTGGTGAAGTTGTGGAGAAAGATACTACACCATGCTCATTCCTACCTTAGTACCTTTGCTCCTGCTATTTGCCCTGGTTGGCCCACTCTGCCCTCAGATCTTCCTGGGGAAGACTGTTCCTCTGGATCAATCAGATTTCACCACAGATGTCATCTCCAAAGATCTCTTTCCTAACCACTCAACTTAAATATCTCCCTCACTTCATATCTCACACTGTTGACATTATTTGTTGTGGGGACTGTCCTTATGCATTGTAGGATGTTTAGCAGCATCCCTGACTTCTACCCACTAGATGCCAGTGACATGCCACCCCACACTCCCACCCAAGGTTGTGACAACCCAAATATCTCCAGACATTGCCAAATGGCCCCTGGGGGCAAAATGGTCCCCAGTGAGAACCACTGGTGTGTTTCTCTCATGATCTGGGGGCACCAGTAACTCCTGATTCAATTCCTTGCTGGCTTCACTATGATTTCCCTCACCATTTACATTCCTCTTGTTAAAGCTCATGCTCTGTTTGACTCTTTGGTCACACAGGGCTATCTCTCAGCTTCTCTTTATTCTAGATTCCTCATTGAGGAGAAATCATTTCCAGGAACGGGAACTAGAAGTGGTTGGGAAACTAACGACCCTTATCTGGAAACATGAATAATGGGCTGATGAATACGCTTTTCTGTGGGCCATTCTCTGCAGGGCACAAACTGGCTACAGGATAGAGAGGCAGATTTGGCTTGCAGATGTGAAATATTGGGTTGGGATGGTGCTTTTGATATTTTAAATAGTATGCTATTAGGTGAGACATGTACTCTCCAATTCAGCATGGCATCACCACATCAGTGCATCAGTGTCTTATATCTGTCCAGTTCACACATCTATATGGCCTGCCTGGCCACTGTAAGCAGTTGAAGTTCATGACCAATCATGCTTTAGACATAAAGTACTCATCTAAATGGAATATTCTAACTCTAACCTATTCACAAATAGAGAATGGTGCCGTTGACAGTGGAAGATGGGATAGCTCTGTAGACAGTTTTATTTGTATTTCTACTGTGGGGTCCAGCATCATAGACTCAGACTATATTTATTTTCTCCCTTAGGTAGAGAACTTTGGACTCTAGATGGAAAGTGTTCTTTTCTTCTTCACATTGACACCTGCCTATTTGCATTTGGAATTGTACTCCTGAGTTTAGGGGACCAAGTGGGAGTAGCTAGAAGAATCCTGCTGCCCTCATATGATTTTGGTGACCTTGTGCTATTTGAAGACTCTTCAGATTCTTTCTTGGGTATTTCACCTCCTAAGAATGGATTGCTGATGCATTTAATTTTATCTTTTTTTTTTTTTTTTTTGACAAATATGGGGCTCACAAGGTTGGGGCTTAATTTGACAAGAGCATTCCAGTAAATAAAAGCTAAACTAAAATACTTTCTATTTCCTAATGAGAAGGTATAGCATGTACAAACTCTAATCATATTAAAGTATTTCTGCCAACTGCTTATTACCTCAACAGTAATTCTTGTGGGATTTAATAAACAGTTTATCTGTTACATCCTCAGAGAAACTTCCTCTCTTAACTTCTATGGCAGCTCATTTGTACTGTTCTAAGGATCTTTTTGTCATTACTGCCTTGCTTTGTATAAGGAACAATTTTTCCTTCTAGACTGTAGGGTCCTAGAAGCCTGTGATCATGCTTCACACCTTCATGTCTCCACCATGTCCAGCAGAGGGTAAAGATGCACAGGAGATTCTCAGTATGTTCTGTTGGATGAATGAATATGTGATTTGAAATTTGGGAAGGGAATGCTGCAATTAAAAAAAAAAATTCTTAAAAGAAAATTTGCAAAACACAGATATAAATAGAAAACAGACATTATCTATACCCCTATTGTTGACAGTCACTGTAAATACTTCAATGTCTTTTTTCTTTACTATATATTTAGATAATATATTTTGCCATAAAATTGCAATTATACTTAAATGCATGTTTGCGTCGTACTTTATTTTTACTCCTTACGACGTAGTTTGAGCACTTCCTAAGTCGTTAAATATTTTTCCAACACACCATTTTGAATGGCTATGAAGCATTTCAATGATGGCTAGATAATGATTTACTCATGGACATTGGATTGGTTTTAATATGGGCTATTGCAGATACGCTTTGATGAACGTCTTTATGCAAAAATAGGATATATAATTTGATATGTTCTTAGAAGTCAAATTATTATACCAAAAATTTAAGAGCTTTTGGTACACGTGTTTGCAGCTCCCTTCCATTTTTCTCCATAGGTGTCCCAAAACAAATTTATTAGATGGTACTTTACTCACAATAGTGATGCAGAGGATGACCAACTTCTGCGCAGCAGCAGCAGTAGTAATAACTGTAATAAAGATAATAATAATGGCACCTGTAGATCAAGTTACAGCTTAGAAAGTGCTTATCTCTCACTTATCTTCTTTTGTACTTAAGACTTGTTTTCTCTTGTACTCAGATATTATTTCTGTCTTACAGAGGAACAAAAATGAAAACTTGAGAAGATTAAATGGTTTGTTCAAAATCACATAACTCATTGGAAGTCTTACATGTTCTTTCAACCACGCCAAGAGGGTTAGAGACAAAAATGAAGAGGAGATGGGGATATGGAAGGACAAACACAACAAATGTAACGAAAAGAACCTTTGAAGTTTGGATATAGCCTCAAGAAAGAGAGTGGCAACATTTTGTGAATAGATTTGGAGCTAGGGCTGAAATTTTAAATTCTAGGAACATTTCAAAAAGGGTAGTCCCTTAAGCTCCTAAAACTCAGAAATACTTTCCTAAAATACCCTGATAAATTTGTACCTTTGTGGCCCCCTAATTGTGTCTGGTTGGAGATAACGTTCTAGGCTGGAGGTGATTTTATCAGGAGAAAAGGATGTCTAGAACTTGTTTTAGGTGCCCAGACACTGTCAGAGCTAGAAGGGACTTTAGAAATCATTTTCTCTGATTCCCTCCTATAAACTAAGTCTCAGGAGAAGTAACTCACTCAAGGTCACACAGAGATTCAATGTCAGGGTTGAGGCCAGACCTGAGAAATACAGTGTAAATTTGGACAGAGTACAGAGAAGGAACCAGGTTAAAATAAAGCAAAGCAATTTTTTTAAAGTTCTGGACCAAAGGAGTTCTTAATTCATTTAGTATGAGTATTCCTATTGTGTTACATCCAAATGCAGTTTCAATTTACACATAATGCAAGGAAAAACCCTTGTAAATCACTCAAATAAGCTTTCCTGTTTATTTTATTATACTTGTTTTTTTACCTTTAGCTAAGTAATTTATTTATTAGGATTGTATGAGTCATACAAATAAGAAAGCAGAATCATGCATTACCAGGCATCTTAGTAAAGTATAAGTAAATCAGACCAATTGTTTCTGAACCTGGTTGATTCTCAAAATCGCTTGGAGGACTTTTTGAATGTACACATTCCCAGAGCCCCACCCCAGGGATTCCAATTTAGTAGATCTGATGAACTTGACTACTTCCTCCTAAACTTGCTTAAAAAAAAAAAAAAAAAAGATTTTCAACTGTAACTGAATCCTTGAAAATAAGATCATGAATTCTCAGGAATTCTTAACATATAAACACAGAATGCTTTTCTGGAAATGTCAAAGTCAAGTGACCATTCCTGCTTAAAAATTAATTTGGGGAGGTAAACCACTAAATCTCTATTCAGAATGACCCTATACTTAGAAATGTCTGAAAAAATTAAGTTAGGGAGGCAGTAATAGGCAATAAATGGATTTTCTGTTGTGTAAATGTTTATACAGATGTTGTAAGTGAGACTTTTCAAAAAAAAACCCATAGGTTGCTGACAGCAGACAACTTTGCATATGTGTGTTAACAGGAGAATGTGCTGTGTTTCAAATGAATGGGGAAGCTGGTCTAAATGACTTTCAGATTAGCTGGAACAGATGGAAGGGTCACAGTTGAACAACTTGACACACCAGCATAAAGGCAACATTGGAGTGGAGTTCATTGCCTCTGACAGATACTGTCAATCAACCCCGGCACTCTCTCAAGTTAACCAACAGTCTGGACCTTTAAAGATTTAAAAAAGAATTTTTTAAAAAAAAAGTATTTTGAGGCAAGAACTGGAATTTATCTTTTTTTCCAGGACCAAACTCTATCCCAGACTAACTACGGTTTTTAGACAGGAAGCAATAGATTATAGACATTTTGGAAACTAATATGATATAAACTTGGCATTAGGGGCTTTCAATAATAAATTAAAAATTTAGTCCACATGATGGCTTTTGAGGGTTATTTTGTCACACTAATTAGAATACAGTGCAGAATACCAGAATGAAGGAAATGCAAGTGTTTTTCTTAACTATTCAGTTTGGATTTTGATCAACTGTTGTTATAACAATATGTACAAGCAAATATTAAAATATACTATAGGTTATTTTTTCTAGGTCTAACTTTGTAACTTGATATGTGTTAAACTTTTGCCTGCGGCGCAAATGGTAAAAAAAAAAAAAAAAAAAAAAAAAAAAAAAAATCTTCCATTGTGACCTGCTCCTCAAGAACAGGATGGGGCTTGGGAGGTAGCTTTGTCCTCTCAGGCCACTAGGGGACCCTTGAAGAGTCTGAAGACCCTTCCGGACCATCAGCCCCAAGTGGACTCTGCAGAAAGCTACTGTTTTCTTTCCTGCCTCAACATAGCTGATTAATCCGAATTAACACATTGGTTCCTATGTGCTTCTATGCCTGTTGCTAGAAGGTTGGAGTCCTGGAAATTTCAGAAAGGGGATTGCAAAAAAAAAAAAAAAAGAAATGTTACCATTTGCAACAATATGGCTGGATCTAGAGGGTATTATGCTAAGTGAAATAAGTCAGAGAAAGACAAATACCATATGATTTCACTTATATTCACTTTGAATTCACTTTGAATCTAAGAAACAAAACAAATGACAAATGTGATACCACAGAAACAGACTCATAGATACCAAGAACAAACAGGTGGTTGCCAGAGGGGAGGGGATGAGGGGATGAGTGAAATAGTTGAGGGAGATTAAGAGGTACAAACTTCCAGTTACAAAACAAGTCACAGGGATGAATGCACAGCTTGGGGAATATAATCAATAATATTATGATAACTTGTGTGGTGACAGATAGTAATTAGACTTATGGTGATCATTTTGTCATGTATAGAAATACCAAATCTCTATGTTTTTCACCAGGAACTAACATAGTGCTGTAGGTCAATTATACTTCAATTAAAAAGAAAAGAAAGGTGATTGCTATTTGCACTTCTCTGTCAGGGAAGGACTCTGATTTTGATCATTGGCTGACTATGGACCCTAATAGTCTGAGAGTGCCCATGGGAAGCAGAGAGGAGATGCTAATTATTTGAAGTGTAGGGAATGACACAGTATGTGTCATGACTAAGTGATTAGCTTTATAGCTTGATCTCTGTCTTTTGAACTAGTGGCTTGAAAAGCAGATGGATCATTGGAGCATCGTGCTCATGGTATTTATATGGCCATTTTATATCCTAAATACATTTTCATGGGACCATGGACTGTAGCCCAAAGCTTCAGGGGGTGGAAAGCAATTCCCTTAACTCTGTTCTTACCCAAGTCATAGCATCACCATTTCCTCCGCAAACAATGATCCATCTTAGAAAACCTGTCTTATTCACAGCCTAGAAGAGGGAGCCCAAAGAACTGCATGATTCCAGCCTGGTCACAGCCACTTTTCTGATGTAGACACCTGGATCAAGCTTAGCTAATTAGGGTCTCTGTCCTGGAAGTTGAAATTTAGGTAGAGATTGAGTCAGGTGGCAGTGTTGGTCACCCGAGCTGTAGGCATGTAGGGTAGTCAACATGGCTACCCAAAGCCTCAAGCAGGTAGAATTTTGGGAGAATAGAAACTAAAAGCTTAGCAGAGGAAACTAATCCATAAAGAGGAAGAGAAGAGTAGGTTAGATATGGACAAAGGAGTCAAGGTGAGAGATCCACATGGCTCCAGGTAGAGGAAAAGAATGGATAATTTTTCTGTTCTCATGAGACCTTGCTGTACTTTCTGTAGTTGGTTTGTGGGAAATTCCTTTTTATCCTCGTACTAAACTTACTTAATTTGACAAAGTTTCTGTTTTTTTACAAGCAAATATTATGACTAGGAAACCGTGAAATTTCCATTTATTTCTTTAATTTAAGAAGTTTATTGAGCACCTACCATGTAGCTGGCATTGTGCCGTCCTTGGGAAATACAATAATGAATGAAAAAGACAGCGATGGACTCCTCAGTAGTTTACAGTTCATGTCAGTGTCTTGTAGTTTCCCCACCATCTTCTCCAAGCCACTGGTGGGGCTTGTACTATGAATACAGAGAAGTAGACCAAAGTCTTCCTCTGCTCCAATCTCTCTTCCTTTTTCCATCCATTTCTTTGGTAACCTGCCATCTAGGTGCCAAAATGCACTCACCGTGGGTGACTACAAGGAGGTTCTTTTTCCCACTGTTCTCTGCCTCCTCGCTTTATTTTATTTTATGTTTGGCTGTGCCATGCTACTTGCGGGATCTTAGTTCCCTGACCAGGGATTGAACCCAGGCCCTCGGTAGTGAAAGAGCAGAGTCCTAACCACTGGACTGCCAGGGAATTCCCGCTGCCTTTCCATCTTAAAACTGCCTTCTCCATGTCCAATTTTCATAGGTCCCTGCTAAAGAATAACTGTGTATTAATGAATCATAACATATGAATGAATCATTAATGATTTAATTTGGTATTTGTGTCACTTATCTGTTCCTAAGGGGAACCATTTTAACCATTATAGAGTGTACGTACAATAATGGCATTAATACACTTGCAATGTTTTGCCACCATCATCCTTATCTAATTCCAGAATATTTTTATCACTCCCACAAAAAAAAACCCTACCTATTAAGCCCTTACTCCTCATTGCCCCTCCCCCAGCCCCTGGCAACCATTAATCTACTTTCTATCTCTATGAATTTACCTATTTGTGGACATTACATATATATAGAACCATATAATATGTGACCTTTTGTGTATGGCTTCTTTCACTTAACATTTTCAAGATTTGTCTATGCTATAGCATAGACACTATTTCATTCCTTCTTATGACTGAATAATATTTCTTGTATGGGTATAACACATTTTGTTTATCCATTCATCAGTTGAGGAATATTTGGGTTGTTTACACCTTCTGGCTATTGTGACTAGTGCTGCTATGAACATTCATGTGCAAGTTTTTGTTTAAATGAATGTATTTTTAGAGAAAATTTGATATAGAAAAATTGCAAAATATTCTATAAAGTGAGCAAAAGCCTATGAAATTATAATTAGAGTCAGATTCAATTTTATATTTCAATGTATAAAGACTAGATGGATAGAAAAATCTCCAAAAGATTCAACTGTTACTAAGTCACAGATCTATGGATGATTTTTTTTACATTTTTCAAACTTCCTATAACATATAACAAGGAAAACCAACTCATTTAACAACTTATCTAAGCAGCTTATTTAAAAATGAGTGCTTGGGAGGTGAGAAAATAGAGGTAGTGAGTGCTATCTATTGTTTTGAGGACCATGTCACACAGGAGATGCTAGTCATGTAGTACTAGTAGAGGATGAATAATTGAAGGATTTTTAAAAAGATGGGTGATTTGAACATATTTGTAATCTGCACAGCAGGGTCTGGCAAAGAATGAAAGGGTAATAATAATATAGGGGAGAGAGGAAGAGCAAGGTCCTGATCTCAGAGAAATCAGAAAAGGAAGTGATCAGGGATAGAGATTGGCCTAAGAATGGGAAAGATACATCTTCCTGTTAGACGAGAGGGTGGTTGGGTGAGAGTGCAGGCACATGGAGATGAGCTGTAGGTATATGGAGAAAAGTTCGAGGGGTTTCGTACCTACTATACTTAATATTCCTGGTGAAATAGGTTAAGTCAGATGTTGGAAAGAGTAGGATGGATTGTGTTGTAACCTTGAGGAAGAATAGTGAAAGCTTGGAATGTGCCAGGGAAGTAACCAGGCATAACCAGGCATACCCAGACTTCTGCAGTACTCAATCTGCTGTTTATTGCCTTCACTACATTCTAAAATTCATTAGTTGTACTTTCCTTGTTTAAGAAGACTTTCCTCTGTGTAGGTTTTTTTCCCCTTTTGTTGCTAATTTGATCCTGTTTTATAGATGCAATAGCTTCTAGAGCTTATTGACAGTACAAATTGGAGACGTTTCTATAGTTCTCTTTTGTTTAGGTCTTTATATCTTCTCATACCTCATATTGGCCCTTTCTTTGGAATTGCTTAATATTGCTATATATCCAGAGAATTCTTTCCTTTTGCTCATCCTTACAGTGTGAAGCCTCTATTTGTCCAGTATTGAGGTTTCTATGATTGATTATGTGTGACCTTTATATACCGCTTTAAATTTAGATGAAAGGGAAAGTACACACTTCAGATTTACTGTTGTGTTGCTTTTTGACTCGGTTAGAATTAGGTTAGACTGTATCCGAGATATGAAATTACAGTATTTTAAATGAGAGAGAGATTTGTTTGTGTCATATGTAAAGATCTGAAGATAATCAATCTAGGGCTGGTAAGGCAGCTCTCTCCAAGTCCTGAGGGACGCAGGCTCCTTCTAGCTTTGCCATCATAAGGGTGTGTTTCCTATGCCCATGGTTCAAGATAGAGTTCCAGCCATCACACCCACGTTCCAGATAGCGGGATGGAGGAAAGGGGAAAGAAGAAACTAAGGGACGTTTATGGAAGCTACCACATGATACTTCCATTTACATTCCATTGGCCAGGACTGAATCCTACCTGCTAGGCAGGCTGGGAAATGCACATTTTATTCTAAGCAGTCATGTGCCCCACTAAACATTTCAGTACTTAGAAAGAGGAGGAGAATGGCTATGAGGGGCAACCCACAGTCTCTGTCACTCACTGATCAGAGAAATCACTTCATCTCCTGGGGTAGAAGGAAGCAGCCACACCAGCAGTGTCTAAGCAGGGCTACTGACTTGTGTGTGTAAGATGTTTCTTCCTTGGGTATAGCTGAGTTAACCTCACCCATTCTCTTCTCTAACTTGCAGGACTGCTCTTGCCAGGATCTACCTTTGGAAGGTCCTTTGTGTGTTTTGACCAACCATCCAGCCATGTCAGGTATGGTCTGTTGCAATGAGATTCCCATTCCTTTTGCGTTGTAGCATTCTGCCCTTCTAGAGGCTTTAGGAAGCTTGAAATCTGATTCCTGGCACTAATTTCCCCCAAGAAATGCTGCAAGGTAGGGATTGCTGTTTGGGTTCCACTGGGGTTTCTTCCATTGACAACTCATGGCATATTGGTGCTCCCTCCAGACAAATGGTACTGCTTGTGTTAAAATCTGCGGAAATTTCTTAAAATTGCTGGCATGTGAGTTTCCCTAGCTTCCAGTGATAAATTGGATTTTTCCCCTATAATAATTGATTTTCTTTGATAATTTTAGTAGAAATTTTATTGAGAGAGGGGACATTAAGCATAAAGCTTATTTGGCCTTCCCTGGCGATCCAGTCATTAAGACTCCGCACTTCCAATGCAGGGGGCATGGGTTCGATCCCTGGTGGGGGAACTAAGATCCCACATGCCGCAGGGCGCGGCAAAAAAAAAAAAAAAAAAAAAAAGGCATAAGGCTTATTATCACATTCTTCAATCAGAATCTATTCTTCGTCTTTCTTAGAGTGTCATAGGTGATAACTTGGCATATCCCCTCCACTACTCGGCTGTTTCCAAAATTGAGATATTAATATGCATAAGACTTTCTGAAGGCTTGAGATCACTTTATCCAAGAAACCCCAGAAGAGATAAACACTACTGTGTGTAGAGAAGTTTGGGTAACTAAAAGTCATAAACCCATTCAACTAACTTTAAGGAAAGGGGGGTTTTTGTAAGGATGTACAGAAACTGAGTCAGGAACCAGAAAACCACCAGTGCCTCAGGCAGCTGCTCTCTCAGTCTCTCTCTTATTTCTCATAATCATGTTGCTCCTTCTGTCCACATCTGATCCAGGTTCCTTGCTCTCTATCACGCGGCATCCTCCTAGCCTCAGGGTACCTGTGGTCCCAAGCAGACACCGCAGCCCCAGGTCTGCCTCAAGACCTTTCTGCTCAGCTCTAGCAGCTACTGTCTTGTTCTTGTTCCAAAAAGAAGAATCTGGATTGGCACAGCTCAGCTTTGCTAACAAGTTTTTTAAGCATAAGTCACAGCTTACCGGACAGGCTGCTCTCCAGGGCAAGCCCACCTCAGTTCACCTCAGCTGAGGCAGAGAGCAGTGTGAGAAGCACGTGGTGCAGAACACAGCTCTTTAGAGCAGTGACGACTGCAGCTCTTGCTCGGCTTGTCTGCCTCCGTTCTAACCTAGGTTGTGTCTAGGACTGCTCCATGTTCATTGTCTTCTTAGCCAACAAGAATAAATGCTAGGGGCTTCTCTGGTGGCGCAGTGGTTAGGAATCTGCCTGCCAATTCAGGGGACACGGGTTCGAGCCCTGGTCCAGGAAGATCCCACATGCCGCTGAGCAACTAAGTGCGTGCGCCACAGCTACTGAGCCTGTGCTCTAGAGCCCACAAGCCACAACTACTGAGCCCATGCGCTGCAACTACTGAAGCCCGGACGCCTAGAGCCTGTGCTCTGCAACAAGAGAAGCCCGTGCACCGCAATGAAGAGTAGCCCCGGCTCTCTGCAACTAGAGAAAGCCCGCGCGCAGCAACGAAGAACCAACGCAGACCAATAAATAAATTAATTAATTAAAAAAAAAAGAATAAATGCTAGCCTCCTTAGCCACGCATTCAAGGCTACACCCTCTTAAATGTGCCCACTTTGCTGATCATGCCTCCCACTCTCACCCTCTTTGCCAGACTCACTGAACTATTTACTGCAAAACCCACCATAGATATTTTCGCCTCCAGGCTTTGGTCACACTGTGCCTACCTTCCCTCCCCCACCCCTGCCATCCTTCAAAGGCCAACTGAAGTTATTCTTCCTTTATACCAATAACAGCTACTCTTTGTTGAACACCTGCCATGAACCAGGTATTCTCCCAGATACTTTACATACATAACCTCATTTAATCCTTTCTACTTACCTTTCAAAGTAGGTATCATTATTCCCATTCTACAGGTGGGCAAAAGGAGGCTTGGCGAAGTTAAAGTGCTTACCCAAATTCATGCAGGGAGTAAATGGCAAAGCTGGAATTCTGGCCCCAGAGTCTGATGCAGAGTCTATACTTTTTCTTAAATCATGCTTAGTCGTGAAGAATTTCCTGAAGAGTTGAAACCCCAGTTTTCTTGCCCTTTTTTGAATAGTACTTGATGTCTATTCTGCATGACTGATTTGACATTTAATAAATGACTACTTATGATATAATTCTTTTTAAAAAAAATATTTATTTATTTTTGGCTACGTTGGGTCTTTGTTGCTGCGTGCGGGCTTTTCTCTAGTTGTGGCCAGCGGGGGCAACTCTTCGTTGTGGTGCACGGGCTTCTCACTGTGGTGGCTTCTCTTGTTGCAGAGCATGGGCTCTAGGCGTGCAGGCTCTAGAGCACAGGCTCAGTAGTTGTGGCGCACGGGCTTCTCATTGCAGTGGCTTCTCTTGTTGCAGAGCACGGGCTCTAGGCGCGCAGGCTCAGTAGTTGTGGCTCGCGGGCTCTAGAGTGCAGGCTTAGTAGTTGTGGTGCACGGGCTTAGTTGCTCTGCAGCATGTGAGATCTTCCCGGACCAGAGCTCGAACCTGTGTCCCCTGCATTGGCAGGCAGATTCTCACCCACTGCGCCACCAGGGAAGCCCAGATATGATTGTCTTTTGGGGTTTGAACCTTCCCTCCTCCAGTAAGTTCTAAACCAGTGGTTCTCAATGGGATGGCATTGCCGCTAGGAGGCATTTTGGAAATGTTTGGGTGGGGACCAGTGATCACATTAATTGGAAAGGACTGTTGTCATTTACTGTGCAGGGGCAATGCATAGGACAGTCCCAGGCAATGAATAATTACGCCACAGTTCACAAAATTTTGTGATGTTCCACTGGACATTCAAGGTTAACAACTTGTTTATAATTATCCAAGGCTCAAACCTAACTCTGTTTTACATATAAACACCAAGTAATCTTTGCACAGTTTAACATACGGAGAATTTCCCAGGAATGCAACAACCATTGTTAAAAAATGAAAAAGGACAGTTATACTTTGTTTAACATGGCCTTTGACCAAGAGTTTTTTTCACCATTTCAGAAAATGCATCCACTGATGGCAACACTGCTTGTGGTACTTGAGTCTCCACAAAATATAGCTATGTTGTTCTGCTTTTATACTGATTGCATTTACAATAATTCTATATGTAGATGAAAACTTCTGACCTCTTATAACTGCTAGTGTAAGCTTCTTTTAAGCATTTACATATTGAAATACATGCTGTTTTATTATAAATTATTTTCCTTTATTTCTCCTTTATATTACTGAAGAGCATCATTGCTTTTTTGGAATTACATATGTAGGTAGGCTAAACAATTGATAATATCTGTAAATAATTTTCATATAGTGAAAAGGATGTTAACAGTATGTACTGGGAGAGAAGAGGATGAAGAAGCAGGTCTATGAGCCCTGCTAGGGCAAGGACCAAGTCTCATGCTGGTCCAAGCCAGATGGACTTCCCAGAACTCCTGGTGGAGCTTCGTGTACTTTGGAAATAGGTCAGCATTTTGGGGATCTAACCAGGAGCAGGAAGGTGGATCCAAACAAGACTGCTAACTGCTGAGGCTATGGGTGAGGAAGGTCCCTATCCCTCAGAGCTCATTCCTGTTTGGAAATTAGATGGACAGTGCAATGTCTCTAGTTCCCGAATGTGCCCTTGGGTCCCACACTTTTGAGCTCTGACTGTTCCTCCACCTGGAAGCTCTTTTCCTCCCCCAACCGATCTCTGCAAGGACAAATCCAGCTTTAGCTTTTAAGGCACTATTTTCCTGATCCTATCCTTTCTCCTCCCTACTCTTGAAAACTGAACTAATCTCTGTTTTTTCTGGACTCCTACGATATTTTGTCTGCACCCCTTTCATGGCACAGTGGATTTTTCTAAACTATGCCTTAGAGTTCTTTGTATGTAGTCTCATTATCCCACCCAAAGAGTGAGTTCTTGGCCATGGGGATCTCTTCCAGACTCATTTCCGTATCCCCACACATGGCAGAGGACCAGACACAGAGTAGATGTTCAATAAACAGTTGCTGAATGAGTAAGTGAATTACTGACAAGCAGTCCTACTTTATGAGGCTGAGAGGAAAGATGTCCCAAAGTGATGGATTCTCTGCAGTGGGTTAGAATTAGGGCGGGATTTCCTTTGAACAGTTTCCCCCAAGTTTTCCCTCAGAGAGCTTCGCACTGATCCTAATGGGGGACCAACTCGAATAGTACACAAATGCATTTATTCTTGGTAAGAGAAAGAATGCTAATGTGTTCAGTGGGGCAGCCTGCTCCCTAACGTCCAACCCTACTGATTTTATTTTTTTTAAGATTTATTTATTTATTTATTTATTATTTATTTTATTATTATTTTTATTTTGGCTGCGCCGGGTCTTAGTTGCGGCACATGGGATCTTTGTTGAGGCATGCAGGATCTTTCGTTGCAGCGCGTGGGCTCTTCGTTGTGGTGCGCGGGCTTCTCTCTAGTTGTGGCAGCGGGTTTTCTCTTCTCTAGTGTGGCACGCAGGCTCCAGGATGTGTGGGTTCCAGAGCACGTGGGCTCTGTAGTTTGCAGCACGCGGGCTCTAGCTGAGGCACTCGAGCTCAGTAGTTGCGGCAGGCGGGTTTAGTTGCTCCACGGCATGTGGGATGTTAGTTCCCTGACCAGGGATCGAACCCGCGTCCCCTGCATTGCAAGGCGGATTCTTTACCACTGGACCACCAGGGAAGTCCCCCTACTGATTTTAGAAGATCTATACACCAATCAGCATGTTGATCAAAACCCTTGTGGTTTCATCAAGGAAGTGTTGCTAGTGCTTGATATTTCAAAACAGAGACCTCAGAGACGGTTCTCCTTGAAGTTTGCGTTTTGTACCAGTGATGTTCCAGAGGAAATGCTGGGGGAATAAGGGGAAAAAAGGAGGCTGCCCCCACTTTTAGATTCATTTTCCTCTAAATGAGAAATCTCTAAAAGGGTCTCTCTATCTTTCTGGAAGAGAGGGGGCAAAGCATTCATTTTGTTTGTTTCACACAGTGAAATAAAAGGTGAGCAAAGAGTACAGAATAAACAGAGCAACAATAAAAAGTCTTAACATACTTTTCTTCCTAAGCGTTCTCAAGCCTCAGTGATCTTAAAACAGGCCTTTGAGGTAATGGGGATATTCACTTCCATTATTTGAATGAGGAAATATAAAGTAATAGGAGGAGGTAGTGTCTCCCTCCCTGAGAAGCCAGCTTAGAAAGATCTGAATGGCAGGTGGTCAGCATCCTTCAGGAGCCAGAGACTGGCCTCAAAGGGCTCCTAAGAGTCTGGTGAATCAGAAGAATAACAAAAAAAAAAAACCAGAATAATAATATAGTAATCAAATCTATCATTTATTGAATTCTCTTTCCTACTGGGCACCGCGGAAAACACTTTACATACATGGATCTATTTTAACCTTTGATAGAAAAGAACCTGTGAGATAGATTATTTTTAGCCCTATTTATAGATGAGAAAACTGTGACTCAGACAGGCAAGTGACTCGCCCAAGACCTTGCAGATTAATAAGTGGTAGAGCTTGGAATCACGTCCAGCTTCATGCTGCTCTAAAGCCCGGGTTCTTCTAGGACATTCTGAAGACAAACATGCCCCCAGCATGCCTATGTCCTGTAGGGATGCCGTACATTTTCAAAACCAAAAGAGACAGGGCTCAGACAACAGAGGCTTTTTCCTTCATTAAAAAAAAAAGTCTCCTACAACCCAAATAAATAAACCCATAAGAAGAGCAGGGAGAAGGCCAGAGCCTCTGGGAGTTGGCCTTCACCTGCAGAAGAAAGCACAGAGATTCCTCCTGGGGACCGATGGCCCCATTTTTTTCTCTCTTGTTTCGGAAAGAGGCTTGGCTGTCAGGCTTTGATTCAGAACAGGAGTGCATTCAGAAGTATCCTCTGGCGAGGCTGGGAAGCTGCTCACATCCCCGGAAAATTCAGTGGGAGAAAAAGGTTATGGAAGCGAGCAGGAGTTTATTCAACAGTGTCTGAGGCCTTTCAGAACCATGAGTGAGTGTCTATAAAGAAGCAGTCAAGCATAGGCTGGGAATTATCTCTGTTGGGTGCCTACCTGTGACAGGCCCTCAAGAGCTGCTAAGAGGCTCATTCAGTGCCCGGGGGACAATGGGCAGTGGGGACAGACAATTCAGAGGAGTCTATCATTCTGGTGGTGTTATCTTTAGCACTGAATAAAACCGGAGTTCCCCCTTTCTGCCTCCTAGTCAGCACTATTTTTAGGAGCCAGTGGTACTTTTCAACTCTCTTTCACTATTTTTCAACAGGTTCACAAGGGCACGAAGTGCAGTATATAAAAAGAGGATAATGACTTGAGTGCAGGAAAAGGCCCAATGAACAGAGCAGCCAAGCTTGCCGGGGACTAGAATAGATGAAAGTTTGGAGAAGAGTCAAGAAGAAATGGCATTGTCTGCATGGAGAAATTCCCCATTTTACATACGGTACTTCTGAGATGCTAAAGTAGACTTTCTGAAGTTCAAAGTTTAGAGGAAAAGGAGTCAACTTTGAACCGCCATGAGTGAAAAGCTGGGATAATGCGAGGCGGCCTTCTTGGCTAAACCATTCGTGGTTGTCTTGTGTGTGCCTTTACTACTCGGACGCTGATGCATGAGCTTTCTTTCCGGGGCTGGTTTCGTGGGTGTGCAGCCTGTGCAGTCACACAGGACCCCAGGCTTAGAAGGGCCCTCATCTGGTTTAATGCTCTACCATAGCTGTCTTGAAATTCTTGATAATTTTTGAGCAGGGGACCCCGCATTCTTATTTTGCACTGGGCCCAGCAAATTATGTAGCTGTTCTTGGATTAGAGAAACAAAGAGCTGTCACATTTACACAGTCCCAGACACCAGCCCTTTGCTGTGTCAGAGTTATATGAGGAGTTAAAATATAATGTATATTATATAAACCCCCCAGTTGTGTAGCCTGTCCTGTTTTTTGTTTGTTTGTTCTTGCTTGTGTTTTCATTCCATGCATTGTTCCTGTTATAGGGAGAGAGTTGGTGCTGGATTTTTTTTTTAATGCATGCTATTTTAAAATTCCTGGAGGAGGGAAACAGTCTTTGTGCAAACCTGTGTCTGTGCTCTCTGAGTAATTCTATACTCTGTGTTCCACGTGGGATTCCTCATTGGAGATTCCCTTATGTGATTCCGTGGCCAGAGGCTCAGGAGGAAATGAGGTCCTTATTGAAATCTAGGGGGAGTTGGATTCATCTTGGGGAAGTTTTTTCCTGGTCTGCTGGGTATGGGGAGGAACAAAAGAAAAGTCAGCCTTTCTGTCACTCTTTCTGCCTGCTGTTTCTAAGCCCAATCGTAGCCCCAAAGTTGGTGACATCCAGAAGTAAGACGACATTTACGGAAATAGAGGAGAAATGAAAGTTAATACCGTGGGGTGGTGTCTCCCTTGATGGGGATTGGAAGTGTCTCACATTAAAATCAGAGCAGGGCCAAGGGCATACCCCTGATGATGCCCTGCTCCAAATAAAAATTGTGTATTAGTGACATGTTACCTAACTGGGCGCTGGATCTGATGGTTGATGAGCGAGATCATGCCAAACTATGCCATGTAAACTTTCCACCCTTTAAAATTTTTTCTAATTTCAAGGGGAAATTATTATTAACAACGATAATAATGACAATAAACACAGGAAACACACTGGGATAATGATCACAGATGTGGCTTCAAATCTTGATTCCTGCATCTCTAACTGTGATCATGGGCAATTTCCTAACCTCGCTGATCCTTGGTTGCTTCATCTCAAAAGGATGGAGGAGATCAGGACGATCCTACATCTCAAGGCTTTTGTGAGACTCAGACTTGGCTAACCTGTCTTAAATCACTTGAAAGTGGAGAACGTTGTCATAAATGGTTAAAGGCAGTTCTCAGCATTCCAGACTCTATTATTTGGACACAGAGCCCTTCCCACCTCTGCCCCCTCCACCCTTTTTCCCTCCTCAAGCTTCTCAGTCCCTGTGTGCTCCGGGAACAGTCTGGGGCCCACGTCTGGAATGTCCAGGTTGCCGGCGGGAGCCAGAACCAGTATCTGTAGTGAGGGATCTGAGACCCCACTGCCAACCCCAACCCCTTGTCATCTTCGTGGGATGATTGTCCCATCGGCCATCGTTCCCTCACCGCTGGAGTGTTACCTCACAGATGGAGGACCCAGTCTGTGGGAAAGAAGAGACCATGACTTATCGGAACATATGGTTTCTTAATTCACGTTAAAATGTCTGAACCCTGTTGCATCTGGTGCCATTTTAGTTTGTTAAAAATGCCACACAAGGCTGTGACTAAAGGGGAAGCAATGGAGAAAAATACAGTTATTACACACTCAAGAGCCGGGTTTTGCGGCTCATTACCCAGTGGCCTCCGTGACTAATTAGGTTTTGTCACTGTTGCTGGGTCATTATGCCTTAATTTTTTTGCACAGTTATTCAGCCGTCACTTGAGGAAAAATGAAGTAGAGAAATACCCTTCTCTGTCTCTCCTGCTCTGAATCACTCAGGCTAAAAAACTCTCCCGGCAGAGAGTGCCCGAAACTGATGAAATGATCATTTTGCCACAAAGGGACAAAGAAGTGTTAGTGGATTAAAAAGGCGCTTCTTTATCTGATGGCAAAGGCCTCATTGAGGAGCAGAGGGCACAATTCAGTGGGGAAGATCATTAACTTTGAAGTCAGTCATCCAAAGATAATGTTTGTCCCTTTGCTTCCTTTGTTGCCCAACTGGCCTTAGCAACCTCTGTTTTTTAACTCGTCCTTGAAAAAACTGGGGGAAAACGCATAAGAAAATAAAGGCCTTAGGTCTTCTACAGGCTGCAGGCCTAGGTTAATTTTTGCTGGCAGCAGAGGAAATTGAAGACACCATGGTATTAGCACAGTGGGGCTTGTGTTGGGTCTGGGATAGTAAAAGGACCCATGGTGAGAGGGGAGACATTGGTGTCAGTCACGGGGTAGGACGCCACAATGGCTGGTAATTGGCGTGGGTCCACCTTCTACGTCTGTCCCGCTGAGCCCGCAGCCCCCGGCCCACTCTTGAGCCCCATCACTAACAAGTAAACAATTTATCAGGGTTAGGTCTCCTGCGGGTTGCCTCATCACACGCTCCATTCAGCCCCGGTACCCCACCCCCCAACCCCCGTGCCAGCCCCGCCACACACACAAAAATTTACGTACACCGTGCAATTTGGGGCAGACGCACCATGTAACAACAAATTTACAACAGGCCTACCATGAAAATGGCTGTGTCAATATAGCTGCGAACTGGGGTAGCAGAGCAGCTGTGTCGGGCCAGGACTGGTGGCCCCCGGAGGATGTCAGGGGGAGAGGGTCACAGGCATTGGATCATATCAGAGCTAATTATGACCCCTGCATTTTTGACACGATAACTCACACAGATGTTCACTAGAATCAGTCAATGTCTTATAAAGAGCCTAGCCATGTTAACTTCATTCTCTGGATTTGTTTATTCGGAGCTTCGTTCTTTGCATGGGTTGAGGCTCTTCAGGAACCAGAGTGCAGGGCTTGGGGCCTGCGGTGAGGATTTTGACAGAGTTGGCTGTTGTATGGAAAACAGAACACTAGACTGTTTGGAAACCCCAGACCTGTCTCCTTTACCAGCTGTGGGACTTTGGTCAAGTTACCAGTTTCATACCCGATGGGCACGTTTTGCAGATTGCATGAGCTTTTGGGGGAACTGTATATCTAGTATCATAAATAATTCTGTGTAGGGACTTCCCTGGTGGTCCAGTGGTTAAGACTCCGCTTTCCCAATGCAGGGGGCCCGGGTTCGATCCCTGGTCAGGGAACTAGATCCCACACGCCGCAACTAAGACCCAGTGCAGGCAAATAAATAAATTAATTTTAAAAACTCTTAAAAAATAATTCTATGTTGATAGAAAAGTAACTTTTATTGAGCATCTCCTACACGCCATCTCATTTAATCTCACAACATTTCTAGGAAGGAAATGTTGTCATCAACCTTTTACAGAGCAGGTAAGTGAAGCTTCAAAAAGTAGAGGAATAGTAGGTACCAGAAATGGACATTAGAACCAACTCTGTCTGCCTAAAGTTGATTCTGTTTCCTTGTAGTTTTGCTAGGAACCAGATAGTCTTAGGGAATTTTAAATACACCATCTCATTTTCAGATTGATAAAACACAATTCTGTCTCCTGGAAAACATTTCTTTAGAGGATTGGTATGGAAAGGGAAATCCATTTCAGATGGGCAGAGCTTGTCAATACGAGAATATTTTGTTTATCAATTTCTAACATTCTGTCATTGACTTTCACTATGAGATTTTTTTATCCAATACAACATACCCTCAATTATTAGACACACACTATTTCATCGGCCACCAGAAAAGAAAAATTCCTGCCACTTATAATTTTAGTGTGCTATTAATTATAGGACTTCTGCCTATTTAGGAGATATTAAAATGTAGAAAACTGTGCATTTTAGAATCAGATATATATACTTGGATCTCAGCATCGTAGGGCTGGTAATTTTTTCCAAGTTCTTCTTGGAGAAAGCACTGACTTTATGCGCTGTTTCTCATCTCTTTCTCAGATGCCAGGAGTCTAGGCAAATCAGGACTGACGCATTAAGCACTGCATAAATAGTAAAAGAGGGAATGAGTGAGTGAAGTCCCCATGTCTTAAGCTTCTTCTCCTGAGAGAAGGTAGAAACCGCACCTTAGGGAGGAATACTTTCTGTCCTGTCCAAGTCCCCAGGTCCTGTTTTACATTTGCACCCAGAGATGAAGGAGGTCGAGACCAGAGACTACCTTCTTGGCCTTTACAGTTGGAAGTCTGGCTGATCCTGGTGCCCCTGGGGTCTTTGTGTGGGGTGGCCTGAGCCAGGGCGGGGGAAGGGAGAAGGGACTGTCTCCCCAGCCAGGAGTCTCAGCACCATTGTCCTCTGTAGCAGCTGAGACAAAAGAGCAATTCTATGCTAATCAGTGTACGTGAAATGAGCATTTTTTACAAAATTTAATTCTTTCACTTGGAAACCCGGTAAAGGAGCAGAGCCAGTGCAGCCGCATTCCTCAGTGAGGCGCGAAGCTGGGGCGGCCTTGGTCGGGAATGTGTGCAGGCGGTGGAGAACCTGACATAACCCGCCTGGCCTGGCCGTCTCTTTAGTTGGCTCTTCAACTTGGGGCCCTGTGCATCTCAGTGTTGCAGCCGGCTGTCTTTGTGGAGATGAAATGAATACACTCACCTATTGAGGAGAGAAGGATCCATATTAGAGGGAGAGGGAAATTGGCTGCGGTATCAGGAGCAAAGGAAGTAGAAAAGAGCCTGCATGAACCAGACCTACACAAGGCAACTATATGGGTAAGGCTTCCAGAATAAGGCAAGTGCTTTGCAAAAGCAAAACACTTCCTGCACATAATCTGCTGAGCGTTCTCCATTCTTCACAATGTGTCTCTAACCTCCTTAGATCTCCTACAAGCTTCCGAGGTTCCCGTGCTCCTGCCAGACTATGAGCAGACTATGAGCTCACCAGATTCCATGCCTTTGGCCTTGCCCTGTTGCTTCTATTGCTGCGATTGACCTTTCATTCATCTGCCTTACCTACTTCATCTCCATCTGTCAAAATCTTATGCATTCTCTTCATGTTCTGAATCAAATGACCCTTCCTCCTCCACGCAGCCTTTCCTGATTTCTTATATCAGGAAGAATGTGGTCTTTCCTTCCTTTCAACCCCAGTGACACTATCTTAGAGTTCCCATGGTGCCTTGTGTGATAGTCTTTTTGTGTCATTTCATGACTATAGCTTAGGACTGCCCAATGCAGCAGGTTGCTACAGCCGTCAAAAGACTGTGTCTGGGAGAAGCACTCTCCACCAGATGAGGACACTAAGACAGACCAAGATACAGACACTTAGAAATATAGGTCACCAGGCTGAACACAGAGCAATTTTTTTAACTTTCTTAAAATAAAAAAGAACATCTTTAATATTAAAAAAAGAAAAACAAAAAGAAGTTTTTAAAAATTGCCTTAATTCTACCACTCAAAGCAGCCTAAAGTTAACATATTGGCCTTTTTTTCCTTATTTTTTTTTTCCAATGCACATATTTTTTTTTCTCTTAGCAATATAGTTTAGGGCTTCCCTGGTGGCACAGTGGTTAAGAATCCGCCTGCTGATGCAGGGGACACGGGTTCGAGCCCTGGTCCGGGAAGATCCCACGTGCCGCGGAGCAACTAAGCTGTGCCACAACTACTGAAGCCCGCGCGCCTAGAGCCTGTGCTCCGCAACAAGAGAAGCCACCGCAATGAGAGGCCTGTGCACTGCAATGAAGAGTAGCCCCAGCTCGCTACAACCAAAAAAAAAAAAAAAAAGCCCGCGCGCAGCAATGAAGACCCAACACAGCCAAAAATAAATAAATAAGTAAATAAATTTATTTAAAAAACAAACAAAAAACAATATAAACTACTCCCCCTTCATTAAATTTTCTTCCATAGCTAACTTTTTCTTTTCATTTTTTGACATGGAAACTTCCAAACATATACAAATATAGAGAGAATGGTATAATGACTTCCAATAACATAATGCAGAATATAATGGATGAATACTGTAATGAGTTAACATATTTCTCTGCCCTCTGTATTTCTTATAAATTGGCACTTACATCTCAGAGTATGGTCCTGGGCCAGCAGCATCAACACCTGGGAACTTGTTATAAATGCAGATTCTTGGGACCCACCCAGACCTGTCCAATCAGAAACTTCAGTTGAGGGTCCCAGCAGTCTGTGTTTTCACAAGCCCTCCTGGGGATTTGAATGCACACGGGGTTTGAGAGCACCTGAGCTAGAGGTTTGACCAGATGCAGGATTGACTTTCTGGCATAACCGCTTTAGAGGAGGTGCTGTGTAAGTGCGTCGGGAGGGACACAGTGTCTGTTTGTCTCTAATGTTTGCAACCCTTAAGGATTATTGCCTACATCGAGGCTTCTCATACTCTGTACTATTGACATTTTGAGCCAGATATCCCTTTGCTGCGGGGGACTGTCTTGTGCATTTTCAGATGTTTAACAGCATCCCTGGCTTCTATTCACTAGATGCTATAAGCGCCTCTTCCCCGGTTGTGACAACCAAAATTGTCTCAGATGTCAAATGTCCCCTGAAGGGCAAAATGGCTCCATTTGAGAACCACTGACCTAGACTCATTATTTCCTTAGAGGTTGCAAAATGTTGATATTCTAAATACATCATTCAGTCTTTAGTTATCAGCTGGTGTCCTTTTATAAAGACAAACTTCCCCTCAGCAGCTGGTGACTTACAGTGAGGTATAGTCAGTCCTATAAGAAAGGCAGGATCAATGCTAAATTCTTTCCCTTTATCAGTTTTTAAAGAGTTGGTTCCCTAGGCTCTTCTGAAGATCACAAATGAAGTTTTGTTTTGGAATCTTTCGATTAACACTTTGAATTATGAATTTAATCATATTTAATGTGTTCAACCCATTGATGTTGTTATTCTCACTGATATTCAGATTGTCCCAGCTCTGGCCGGTGGAAGACTCTTCCAGTTGGCCTAATTTAAATGGCTGCAGAAAATGTAAGAATGTATTTGAAAGTCAAGGCAAGTGGTGTTTGCAAGTCGGATCAGCAGTAGTAATATAGGGAGGTAACAGAGGGAATGTGCCCCAGGTGACACATTGTGACATAGTCCTTCATTTACTCATTCATTCCTTCAGCAAACAGATATTGAATCCCATCTCCCTGCCAAGCCCTGGGAATATAATGTGGAGGAAGATAAGGTTCTCTTCTCTCATAGGTAGGGTGAACGTATAATTTCTTATGCAAACCAGAACACTTAAAAGGGAAAGGGAATGCTATTAATAATTACACAATAATGATACTGGCTCAATAGGCATTAACTAGGACTGTCTTGAGCAAACTTATGGAGATGATACTTTCCTGACTGGAACCCCGCCACTGGGCTGTGTTTCACAAGCAGGGCTTTGGGTTTGGGTTGACTGTTGAGGAGGATCCTTATCTAGGCAGCCAACTTGCTGATCATGTTACAAAGTCCCAGGGAAGAAGGCAGAAACCAAGTTATCAAAACCTTGGCAACCTGAGGTCGAGACCAGACAAGCAGGAAAGGTGGTGATGCTCAAACCCCAAACTATAGACTAAGGTTCCTTGAATCCTTTTGATTCAGAATTTGAAGATCAGAACTTATCCTATAGACTGGGGCCACGGTATGACCAAAGGTGGGCACTGAATGATCATGGGGTGAGTCCAGGAGGCCTTGATGGATTGTGTACCTGTCTTCTACCCCTTCTGGAAGACAAGCTTCTCAGGGTCTTTGGATCTCTTCCCCTTTGCTCCTGCAGCACCTCAGTGGATTATTATACCTTGTTCATGTAAGGACGGGGAGGGACCCTAAACTATTTTGGCTCATCCCTTTATCGTGAATGCCTCTCACTTTACCCATGAGAGCCAGTTTTCTAACATGTATACTATTTAACAGGATACTAGGATCATAACTCATAATACCCCCTTTTTGACAGCCTATATGCCAATTAGCAGCATGTGAGTTATTGATCAAGAATGACCTGGCCTCCTCTGGAGTGTATCTTTTCTGAGATAGCACTAGCCAACTGCTCCTGGATAGTACATTCTAGACGTGTGAGCTGACCGCCCCTAGAGTTACAGTTTATGCTTCCTGATCCATCCATACTATCACAAGATTACAGTGAAGTATTTTAAAGCACTGCAGACATTGTAACCCCCATACTGCTGACCACTGCACTGAGCTGTCGAAAAGGAAAGTCCCAGAATCAGAGAAGCAGAGAGGCAAGACTATTTCCCTAATAGTTTTACATGCTAACTTCTCATTTCACGTCTCAGAACCTCGTTTTCCACATCTAAAATGGGAATAACTGTGCTAGCCAAAGTTAACACGGTACAACCTTGTGGTGAGTTCAAGTAAAATGTTAATTATCATCCTCTCATTATGTCTCTGTCAATTACCTGTCCCCATGTTCTTGGAATCACTTATTTAAGCTAATTTGATGACTGAGGTCCTGTAATCCCTGGAATTGAGAGAATAGGTTTAATCTCCAGTTCAGACTCTGAATGACACCTGGATGTGGTGAAAAATGAAATTAAGCAGATTATTTGTTTTACCGATACAGGTCTTAATACCCATATATTTCAAAACATCCTGAAGTGTGCCTGGCTTTGTTTTTTCAGATTTCATCCGAATGTGGACTAGGCCTAGTCAGAGCTTTGGTTTGAAAATTAAGCCCTACTAATTAACATTTGCCTGATGCCCCCTGTGGATCCAGGGTTGTGTTCTCAAAAAAGAGTGAAAAGCAGTTCATTATTAGGTCTTTGATATGGGATTCCAGACATTCAGAGTCCCCCCCCCCCCCCCACCACCACCCTGTATCAGAGTCTGGCGGTACAAAGACAAAGCACTGGGGAGATTAATTTCATGTTTCAATACCATGTTTTATCCTTTGTTGTGTGAAAGGGAAGATTTTGACTCTTCTTCCAAAACCGGAAACCTCTTCCCTTTTTGCAGGAACATACACAACCAAGATTGCCTCTTACTGCGTTAACTTTGTCAAGTTTACTTTGGATGGTTTCCTTTTTGCAGTTTTTAAAAGATAGAACAAGGTTCTGTTGAAATCAATATTTCCTTTTTATGCAGTTTGCTGCCTGCTCTGTGGATCCATTTCCTCATCTGTCAAAATAGACAAAATGATTCCCCACCTCATTGACCCATTGGAAGTTGTAATATCAAACTATCAATAAGTATTTGAAGTAAGCCAGCTTTGGAAAAGGAAGTCTAAAGTAATTAAGCCATTATCTATAGAGTATATATGAAGTTTTCATTTATGAATTTGTACTTTCATGTATTTATTCAATTAATTCAACAAACATGTATTGAATGCCTTCTATCTGCCAGGTACAAAAGTGAATATAGTCTCTGCCCTTAATGAGCATCCAGTATGCTGGATACAGACTATTCTCTTGCTTCCCCACATTTTAAATCTCTTTTTTAATCCTCTCTGAATTTCATCAGTGTCCCTCAAAGGTGACACAAACCCGAACTGTGTTGGCTGGACTCAAGATTGAAGTAGCAAAGATTGGCTAATGCTGTCAATGTGATTACTTTCTATGAGGGGAAAAAAGGTAGCAAACATTGGTAATTCTAGATTTATTCCCCTGTGAGAAAAGTTCTTAGCAACTCAAAAAGTAAAACATTTAAGTTATTCCAATGCTTCAAATTTTCATGAAACAAGAATGGTATAAATTCATACCCATGTTTTTCAGTTGAGTGCCTACTAGCTCTCCCATGATTGTAATTGCATTGTTCCATTTTTCTCTTTTTTCACAAAGGTAGTGGGCATCAGATGTTGAATAGGCTGTATAGTTCATGCCAAAATACCTAGATGTCCTGCCTACATAATAGTAATCATGTGTATTTGGAAGGCATTGTATATATTTGATTTCATAGTAGCAGGATATGTGGTTTATTAATTCAATTTTTCATTTTTGATTCAGGTAAACAAGATAAAAACAACACAACCCAACAACAACAAAAATAAAGGAAGGGAGATTTTGTGATTCAAAAAATTGTAAATGTGCCCTGGAAACCATTCTGCCCTAAGAATGCTGCTGCAAATATGACATGGTGATATCTTCATTCGTTATCTGGCTTTGAGGGTTGCTAGGTTACTTGCCTCTGGGCCTCTGTTCCCTATGTAATTGATCTCTAAAATCTTTCTGTTGTGAAAATTATATAGCTCTATTTCTGTTCAGTTGTTTGAATACAAATGAAGGACTATTCTGTTGTGGAATTGTTTTTTCTAAAGGAAACATCTGAAGTGGCTATTAATGCTCTGATGCATAATTGGTTAATTTCTTCTCCTGGTGGCAATGGCTGTATGTATGAGAGATCATGAGGTTTGGGGTCGGCATTTCCTCATCATCTAGTATCCGCAGGAACTAGAGAAAGGATTTCTCCACAGGTTCTGAGTCTCCCCATTATTAAAAGTGGCATTAATAAATGGAACTTACAGAATTTGTGTAAGGATCAACTTGAGAAGATGTATGCTGTCGTAATGTGTAAGGGATAATCCAAGTATTAATCTCACTTTCCATCTTACTTCTAATGAATGACCATTCATTAAGCTCTCTCGTGCTAGTTGCCTCATAATATCACCTCAGGTACATGTTGCACATTGATATTGTTATCACAGAATTAAAACTGGTGTTCTTTTTTTCTGCTACCTCTTACCTCCTCTCTTCCAAAGCCAGGACCGTCTGGAATCTATAAGCTTGCCTGAAGCTCTTTCCTTGACTAAGAATTGTAGAACCTCTTGCAACCACATGCAAGGAACATCTGCTCAGAGAAGCCAGTCAATATTGTGGAAAAGTTCAAAGAATGCAGCCCATTGGTAGTGTCAGCTTTACAACCAGGAGGTAATGGCATTAAAGGGAATGGTCATAATACCCAACAATAGTGACCTCATTAACCAGTGATTTATCATGATGAAAAGACCTGTTTAACCTTTGGTCTCCACAGGCTTTTCCTTTTAACAAAAAAGTCTATTATTTCAAGTTGTCAGGAGATAATTTGTGAGTTGTTAAAGGACAGATTTGATTACTCTTAAGACAATTATATGAAAACTGTACTCACTGCAAGGTGCCTACACAACAATTTTTGTTTTCCTCAGTCTTTTTTTTCTGGGAACAGACAAAAACACAGGAGTTTGATGACTTTTGCCACAAGAATCAATTGCAATTGTACCTTCTAATGGCCCTGCTGTAGATGTCTGGTTACAAATTGGGCTTTCTTTGAAACTAGTGTAAGGGAGACTTGAGTGAAATGGGCTCACTGGCATTTAAGACAACATGTCAAGCTCCTCTGTCAATTCTGTGCAACATTTACAGAGGGACTATTGCGTGGTCCACTGAGTTGGACACTGTGGGGTGGGTACAGCAGTGGATGAGGCTGGTCTCTGCATTCCAGAAGCTCAGAAACTTCTGTGGAGATGCTCTCTCAGTTTGTATTTTTTAGAGCTTCTAATGATTCATGAAATGATTGTGTGCCTGTAGGTCTCCTGCTGGTTGGTTCTGGCAATGGCCAAGGGGCTCTCATGCTAAGGAAACTGATCAGAATAACATCAAAGAGCTAGGAAACAAGAGAGAGAAAAAGGTGCATTTTGGGGTTTTGCAGATTCCTTGGAATTATTAACTCTGTGAATTTTGTCCCTGTGGTCCAAACTGAGGAAAGAGAAAAACTGTAACATCTGTGCCACTCCACGTCTGGGCCTCTTTAGAGCAGAAACTGTCAGTTGTGACAAATTGACCCCAATTGTATGGAGGCTTTTGTGAGGTAGACAAATGTCCATCAGGGTCTCAAACGACCACCACACTCAGTTCACTTGTGCCTTCTCTCTAATTTACACCCTGAGGCCCTGAGGTGAGGGACCCTTCTATTTGGTTGCCTGACCACAGTAAATAATACCAACTGGAGAACTTTTAATTGAAGATGTTTAGAAAAAGACCAACTTTCAGAATGGGATGGCAGATAGACATTTCAAGTGTCCGCTCACATTATTTTATTACCGATGCAGGGGTATAAGAGATGTTGGAAATATGGTCATCCTTGATGAGATTGTATTCAGAGGTAAACCTGAACTCCAGATTTTGGTCATAGGTTAAAATTTTTGATGCTGTCTTTAAGAAAACATGTTGCTTATTATTCATGTTGTTCAAATATCTTATATATTGTTTTGAATGTTTGCTCTTAAAGACTAATTTCAAATTTTTATATCAGTATTTTCTTGGGGAGTACTGTTACCTACTGCCTGGTTTTAGTTGTTTGCTAATTTTTAAATTTTTTGTTTAAAAAATTATCTTCTTCACAAACCTAATAAGTTATTTCTGATTTTATTAGGAGAGAAAGAATAAATAATATCCAATTTTACCTTGATAAATATTTCTACCTGATTATATCATTACATGGATTTCATTAAAAGAAATAGATCTAGGCTCTTGAAACACCTCAAAATCCAGTAATTATACAAAATAGTAGTGAATGGAGAGGAAGGAACTAATAGAATCCATTCTTAAATTGCCATTATTAATTTAATCAGTTTACCTTTGAGTGCTGTATGCCTATTAACTTCCACAGAAGTTCTGAGGCAGCTTAAATAAGGTTGTAAGATGGATAAAATGAGAAGTAAAAAAATCATATAGAGGAAGAGTTGAGTAATGTGACCTGGAGACATAGTTATTTGGCTTAAGCCGAAAGGAAATATGATAAATTACATAATTCCCATTTTATAGTAAATGGAAGTACACGGGTTCATCAGGAAAGTCAAATCTTTTCCTGGGGGGAAAAATTCTAGAAAGGACTTTATAGATGGTTGGGTTTTAAACTATTAGCTTCAAAATGAAAACCATTCAGATCATTGTCTCCTAAGGTCCTGGCCTTCACATTTCAGCAGAGGAAAAGCCTGCAGATTAGGATTTCTATATAAACCTTGCATTCCACTACTTGAAAATAGCAACAAACTAGAGGAAATTAAAGTTATATCTATTATCTCAACTGAAAAACCTATAAATGAGTAAATACAGAACATTTTTCAGCAAAAAAGCTAAGACAATGGGAGAGAACAGGGGTGTATCAAAATCAAGCTAATTATCTAATTGCCTGTAGCGATTTTACAGACAATAGTCAGGCCCTTTGGGAAGGGAGGCTCTATCCTTCTTGGATAACAGTTTCAAATGGGCAGTGAAAGCCTTAATCAGTAGGAATAAAAACTTTGAGGAATTTGGAATTTGGGTAGAATTAATGCTTAATTTACTGAAATTGAACAAAAGAGCTATTTATTTTGACTGTTGTAATTATATAATTTTTCTAACATTTCTGGCACTTTGTTACCTAAGGAAGAAAACACAATTGAATGTTTCCTGATAATTCTGGATCTTATGGCTTTGGGATCATCATTTTGAAGAGTAATTCTTATTATAAGTTGATCTATAAATCCTTTGAGGGGCAGACTCTGCCTTGTTCGTCTTTTCTATTATAGGGCTGAGTAGGGGCCCAATAGAGAGTAGGTATCTGTTACCATTGGCTGAGTTGAAGGGAAGTGTCCAGGATTGGTGAAAAGGACTAGGGTGAGGAGACTTCTCGATGCAATGACCCTGGCAAACACCCTGAGCATTGTTTGTTTTAAATAAACTCCTGGTAGAATCTTAGGATTTTAAAACCGGAAGGATCCTTATGTTGAGGTTTGATGTGGCCAATCATATCCTTTCCCCTCCAATTTCAGGAAGAGTTGAGAATTAGTCACAGATTGCCAGGAGAGCTAAATTGGGAAATGATCTTGTACTTGAGACCCAGTGGAATTTCTAGAATTGTTACTTGCTTATGAAGAGGAGATTGAGTCTGCAGGATGGACAGGGACCCAAATCAATTACAAGGGAAACAACTAACACACACACACGGGCACGCACACACACACGCATGCACACATACATGCACAGGCCTCTACACCTGCCTTAATAGCGCTTCTAGAACTATCTGTGCTGAAGAACGAGTATTTTCTTTTTTTATTCTTATTCAATATTAGACCCATTAATTTGCCAAATGCAATAAGAATGAATTACTAGAGAAATGAAAGGAAGAAAGCAAAGACATATAAAACACAAATTGCAATGTTTATTAGATTCAACAGATAAAAAATTACGTTTCCATTAATATAATAAAACAAACAACAGGTTAAAAAAAAGGAATTACAAAACTGTATATATAGTTCATTGAAAGTGCCTATAGGCAATCAATATATATATATATATATTTTTTTTTTTTTTTTGAATGTTTTTCACTAAGTGGATATGACCGATACAGGCTCTCTTTTTATTTATTTATTTTTTATTTTTTGGCAGTGTTGGGTCTTCGGTTCGTGCGAGGGCTTTCTCCAGTTGCGGCAAGCGGGGGCCACTCTTCATCGCGGTGCGGGGACCGCTCTTCATCGCGGTGAGCGGGCCTTTCTCTATCGCGGCCCCTCCCGTTGCGGGGCACAGGCTCCAGACGCGCAGGCTCAGCAATTGTGGCTCACGGGCCCAGCTGCTCCGTGGCATGTGGGATCTTCCCAGACCAGGGCTCGAACCCGTGTCCCCTGCATTAGCAGGCAGATTCTCAACCACTGCGCCACCAGGGAAGCCCGGCAATCAATATATAGAATCATTATCACACTCATAATTTTTGCCACTTGTCAAGCATAACAAAATTTAAAATTATGAGTGAAATAGCAATTTCCCACATTTAATGCATATATGCACACTTTAGGTGAATGTTGTATATATCGATGTTATTTGTATTAGGTTTATTGAGGTATAATTTACATACAGCATAATTCACCCTTTTTAGGTACACAGTTTGATAAGTACAGAGGTGTACAGTTATGTAACCAATCAAGATATGGAATATTTCATCATCCCAGAAAGTTCCATTGTGCCCCCTTACAAGTAAACCCTTCTCCCCAAACTCCCAGTCCTTGGCAACTACCTGTTTTCTGGTGCTGTGATGTTTCCTTTTCCAAAATGACATAAAAATGAAACCGTATATGATGTAGCCATTTGTATCTAGCTTTTGTCACTTAACATAATGCTTTTGAGATTGAGCCATGCTGTTGCGTGTATCCATAATTCATTACTTTTCATTGCTGAATGGTATTCCATTTGCACGGGATGTGTACAATCTGTTTATCCATTCACCAGTGGATGAACATCGGAGTTGACTCCAGTTTTGGTCAATTATGGATAAAATTGCTATAAACATTCGCATACAAGTCTTTGTGTGGACACATGATTTCATAGCCCTTGAGTAAATACCTGGAGTTGCTGTGTCTGATGGTAATTGTATATTTAACTTTATAAGAAACTGCCAAAATCTTCCAAAGTAGCTTCCCATTTTACATTCCTACCAGCAAAGTGAGAATTCATTGCACACCAACATTCCATACTGTCATGTGAAAATTTTTCAGCCATTTTAATAGTGTGAAATCATTGTCACTTTAATTTGTATTTCTTTAAATAACTAATGAAAGTGAGCATCTTGACATGAATTTATTTGTCACTATAATCTCTTTTTTGGTGAAATAGTTCAATTTTTTTTACACAATTTTTCCAATTTAAATATTTATTCATCACATATACCAGCTATTGTGTTACATATTGATGATGAATAAGTCTACTGGAGATATATATTTAGCCAAATAATTAGAATACAATATGATAAGAACATGGCCCAAACTTGATATACAGAATCACATATGCATAAAGATAATTATTACAATTACTCTGCGACATACGAATGACACAGACAAGATAAACAATGTAAAACCAATTGGATCACTTTTTAAAAATTTATTTATTTTATTTGTTTTTGGCTGCGTTGGGTCTTCACTGCTGTGCATAGGCTTTCTCTAGTTGCGGTGAACGGGGGCTACTCTTCGTTACAGTGCACGGGCTTCTCATTGCCGTGGCTTCTCTTATTGCAGAGCACGGGCTCTAGGCGCTCGGGCTTCAGTAGTTGTGGCGCATGGGCTTAGTTGCTCCGCAGCATGTGGGATCTTCCCGGACCAGGGCTTGAACTTGTGTCCCCTGCATTGGCAGACGGATTCTTAACCACTGTGCCACCAGGGAAGCCCTGGATCGTTTTTAAATGAAATTTTTCACTTTGAAAAATTTGGATAATACAGGTACAAAAAAAAAAAAAAAACAAAGAAGAAGAAAAATCACTATTAACATTTTGGCCTGAATACTTCCACTCTTTTTTCTTTATAATTATTTTTTCTTAATTTGCCAAATGGGAACATACTACACCTACTTGAACATCTTTCTATGGTGTTAAATATTCTTCTACAATATCATTTTAATGGTTGCATTGACTTGAAACAAATATACTACCAGCTATTTCTCCAGAACAAATGGGTGTATTTGGGATCAGCAAAGAATTATAATTCAGGGTCTGCAACCATGGCGAGCCACATGCAAGTCCCCTGCACAGCGAGAGAAGGAGAATGCTTTTATAGAGGGGAAAAGGAAGTTGGGAGGGCTATAGTAAACAAAGAATCCATGACTTTTCATTGGCTGAGTTATTGCCAGGAAAGAAGAGGAGGTCTGTTTAGTTTTTTATTAAGTCCATATTATCTATTTTTTCCTTTATGGTTCATGTTTTGTGACTTATTTAAGAAATATTTGCTTCATATAAAATCACAAAGATATTCTCCCATGTTTTATTCTAGGAATTTTATAGTTTTAGGCTTACATTTAAGTCTATGATCATTTTGGGTTAACTTTTGTATATGTCGTGAGTAAAAATTGAGATTTCATTTTATTTGACATGTAAATGTTCCACTTTTCTTGCATCATTTACTGAAAAGACTATACTTTGTCCTTTGAATTACCTGGACATCTTTGTCAAAAATCAGTTGACTGTATATCCGTGGGCATGTTTGTAGACCCTCTGTTCTGTTCCATTGGTCTATGTCTATATTTACTCAAATATTTCACCATCTTTATTAGTATAGCATTGTAATAAGTCTTGAAATCAGTTGGTGTTCTACTTTTTCAAAGTTGTTTTGGCTATTTTAGATACTTGATTTTCCATACTAATTTTAGAATAAGCTTTTAATTTATAATTTATACAAGATATCCTAATAAGATTTTGATTGAGGTTGATTTGACTCTATAGAGCAATTTGAGAAGAGTTGGTATCTTCCCAATACAGAATCTTACAGTCCACCAATATGGTATACCTATTTATTTAGGTATTTAATTTTTCTTATCAGTGTTTTATAGTTTTTAGCATACAATTCTGGCATATATTTGGCTAGATTTATCAATAAGTATTTCATGTTTTTCAGTGCTATTGCAAATGCATTTAAAAGATTTCTGATTGTTCATTGCCAGTATATAGAAATATAATCAATTTTTGTATATTGACTTGAATATTGCAACCTTGATAAACTCACTAATTACTTCTAGTAGCATTAAAAAAAAAATAGATTCCATGGGATTTTCTACTTAGATGACCATGATGTCTGCAAATAAAGACATTTTTAGTTCTTTCTTTCCAATTGTTCATCTTTTATTTCTTTTTCTTGCATTGTTGCACTGGTTACAATCAATGTTGAATAAGAGTAGTGAGAGCAGGGCTTCCCTGGTGGCGCAGTGGTTGAGAATCTGCCTGCTAATGCAGGGGACACGGGTTCGAGCCCTGGCCTGGGAAGATCCCACATGCCGCAGAGCGGCTGGGCCCGTGAGCCACAACTGCTGAGCCTGCGCGTCTGGAGCCTGTGCTCCGCAACGAGAGAGGCCGCGACGGTGAGAGGCCCGCGCATCGCGATGAAGAGTGGCCCCCGCTTGCCACAACTGGAGAAAGCCCTCGCACAGAAACGAAGACCCAACACAGCCAAAATCAATCAATCAATCAATCAATCAAACATACGCATCTGATTCAAGATCCTCATTAAAAAAAAAAAAAAAAAAAAAAGAGTAGTGAGAGCAAACATCTTTGCCTTCTTTTTTATTTTAGTGAGGAGAGCATTCAGTTTCTTACCAGTAAGTATAATATTAGCTATAGGTTTTTCATAGATGGCCTTTATAAAGTTATTGAGGTTCTTCTCTATTCATAGCTTGCTGAAAATGTTATCATGAATAGATGTGGATTTTGTCAAATGCTTTTTTTTGCATTTTGTTTTTAGTCCATTGACATGATTGATCAACTTTCAAATGTGGAATCAAATTTGCATTTTTGGAATAAACTCTATTTAATCATGATGTATAATATTTCATATACTGATGGATTTGATTCGATAAAATTTTGTTAAGGATTTCTCTGTTAGTAATCATGGGGGATATTAGCTTGTTTTTTTTTTCCTACAATGTCTTCTCTGGATTTGCTGTCAGGGTCATGCTGGCCTCATAAAATGACTTCGGAAATATTTTTCCTCTATTTTATGTAAGAGTTTGTATAAAATTGGCATATTTCTTTCGTAAATGTTTGGTAGAATTTACCAGTGAATACATCCAGGCTTGAAGTATAGTTTGTGGAAACGTTTTTGATAATCAATTCAATTGCTTTAATAAATAAGGACAATTCAGATTATCCATTTCTTCTTGAGTAGTTTGTGTCTTTTAAGGAATCTATTTTACCTAAGCTATCAAAATCATTGGCATAAAGATGTTTATGATATTATCTTATAATCCTTTTAAATTCTGAAGGCTCTTTATTGATATCCTCTCTTTCTTTGCTAATATTGGTAATTTATGTCTTGCCTCCTTTTTTTCTTGATCAGTATGGCTAGAAGTTTATCAATTTTATTGCTCTCTTCAGAGAATCAGTGTTGACTTCATTGATTATCTCCATTATTTTATTTTTATTTTATTGATTTCTGCTATTATCTTTTTTATGTCCTTCCCTTTGCTTGATTTGGTTTTAATTTGGTCTTCTTTTCTTAGTATCATAAGATGGAATCTTACATTATTGCTTAAAGGAATTATTTGTTTTCCAATATAAACATTTAATGCTGTGTATACATTTACCTCTTGGCTACATCAATATTTAGTTTTTAATGTGAAAAATGAGCTTGCTTCATGGATTGACAGATTTCTAAATACTAATGACAATGTCTGCATTACTTATCATGGATCAGTCATAAACATTTTGGTCAGCAGGTCACATTTGAGTGTCTCTGCTTTAGAAGACGGGACCTGGCTTCTAACCTAGGTTTTCTCACCCCATGGCTAAAGACATGAGGGCTAGAAGGAGAATATTGTACCTGTGACCTTTTGGCCAGACAATCAGAAAGAGAAAAGGACAGACCTTGTGGGAACATCAATCTTTAACACTGCGTACCACCCAGGAGAGAGAAGGGGCTGCAAGGAATCAGACACTAGCCGTTTCCCACCTTAGGTAAGGGTCAATGAAAGGAAGGGCTAACAGTGCCATTCTGATACCTAAAAGAAAGTAGAAATTGCCAGTCTACAGACCTATATAAATAAGGAGAAAGAGAGGCCATAGCACCACTCTCCTTTCACGGCCCCCATTACCATCCAGTTTTCCAATTGACACACCTTAAAGATAAACTACGACATTTAATAGTTTCCTAACTAAACGCACAGTGCTTAAGTGATATGCCTAAACTCAACCAACTGGTTAATATTAACAGGAGAGAATAGGACTTCCCTGGTGGTCCAGTGGTTAAGACTCCGTGCTCCCAATGCAGGGGGCCTAGGTTCGATCCCTGGTCAGGGAACTAGATCCCACATGCTGCATCTAAGACCCAGTGCAGCAAAATAAATAAATAAATAAATAAAACAAGAAAGAATAAAAGATTTTTTTACTTTAATGTACCCTTTTCACAATATTAAGTTTATCATCTTTTCCTTGACTTTTAGCTTCTAACTAAAATGCAGGGGTGTGTGTGTGTGTGTGTAGAGAGAGAGAGAGAGAGATGTGGATTTTAATTATTTAAAGGTTTTGATTAATCAGCTTCCAGCTGATACAGATAAATGTCATATCAAAGATTTCTATCCTAAGAAATTGGAATTTTTATTCAAGTATAGTTGATTTACAATGTGTTAGTTTCAGGTGTACAGCACAGTGGTTCAGTTATATATATTTCAGATTATTTTCCATTATAGGTTATTACAAGATATTGAATATAGTTCCCTCTACTGTACAGTAAATTCTTGTTGCTTATCTATCTTTTAAAACTTATTTATTTATTTATTTATTTGTTTGTGACAAGTCTTCGTTGTGGCAGACGGGCTCCTTAGTTGTGGCAGGTGGACTCCTTAGTTGTGGCTCTCCAGCTTCCTAGTTGCGGCATGTGGACTCCTTAGTTGCAGCAGACGGGCTCCTTAGTTGCAGCTCAAGGGCTCCTTAGTTGTGGCATGTGAACTCTTAGTTGCAGCATGTATGTGGGATCTAGTTCCTGGACCAGGGATCGAACCCAGGCCCCCTGCATTGGGAGTGTGGAGTCTTAACCACTGCGCCACCAGGGAAGTCCCTCTATTTTATTAATATATGTAGCAGTGTGTACCTGTTAATCCCATGCTCCTAATTTTTTCTAACCCACCTCTCTTTCCTCTTTGGTAACCATAAGTTTATTTTCTATGTCTCTGAGTCAGTTTCTGTTTTGTAAATAAATTCATTTGTATTATTTTTTAGATTCCACATATAAGTGATATCATATGATATTTGTCTTTCTCTGTCTGACTTACTTCACTTACTATTATAATCTTTAGGATCATCCATGTTGCTGCAAATGGCATTATTTCATTCTTTTTTATGACTGAGTAATATTCCATTGTATGTATATACCACATCTTCTTATCCATTTATCTGTTGATGGACACTTAGGTTGCTTCCATATCTTGGCTATTGTAAATAGTGCTGCAGTGAACATTGGGGTGCATGTATCTTTTCAAATTAGAGTTTGCGTCTTTTCAGGATATATGCCCAGGAGTGGGATTGCTGGATCATATGGTAACTCTATTTTTAGTTTTTTAAGGAACCTCCATACTGTTCTCCATAGTGGCTGCACCAATTTACATTCCCACCAACAGTGTAGGAGGCTTCCCTTTTTTCCACACCCTTTCCATCATTTATTATTTGTAGACTTTTTGATGATAGCCATTTTGACCAGTGTGAGGTGATACCTCATTATGGTTTTGATTTGCGTTTCTCAAATAATTGGTGATATTGAGAATAATTTCATGTGCCTGTTGGCCATCTATATGTCTTCTTTGGAGAAATGTCTATTTAGATTTACTGCCCATTTTTTGATTGGGTTGTTTGGGTTTTTTTGATATCGAGTTGTATAAGCTATTTGTATATTTTGGAAATTAACCCCTTGTCAGTCACATCGTTTACAAATAGAAATAGGAATTTTAATATACCATATTGTTAATTGTGAGTTATGTCAAAAGTCATTTATCTTAAGAGCCTGGATCTGTCTGACTCAAAACTCTGTGCTGTTTTTCACTTTGTCTCATTTCTTCTCACATGTGATTACAAGCCCCAAATAATAAAGACACTTGATGTTTGCTTCCCAAAAGCATAATTCTCTTGCTGTTTTCTCAGTTGGGCAACACTTGCCCCCAGGGTACTGACTCTAGGACACAGGGCTCTAAATAACTGCCCTTGTTTTCACTTTACAAGAGGAATGAAGGCTTTCATGGGTCTGTTTGAAGTTGAAATTAGTGTTGAAAGTGAGGTTGCTCCTCTTACTAAATTGTCCCAAGAGCAAGGAGTCAGGTGGCTCTCTCTCTCTTCCCAGCCAGCCTCCCACCCCCAAGCCACACCCCTTTACTAAAGCAAAGGAGTATGCATCTATCTGCATAGTCATTAAAATGCACGGAGTCTCGGAACTGGCTTTCTCTCCCCCCATTCTGCTGCCTGACAAAGGATTTGGGACAAAAGACCTTCTTCCCGGTTTGTAAAACAGTTGTGTAAAACTTGGACTGTAAAGTCACAGTTGACTGCTTTAATGTGGAACAGCTGGGAGGGTGTAGACGCACTGGCAGGTTGAGACAGGGACTGGGAATGATCCTCCATTCTGCCAAGGGTCGACTTAGTCACACCACCTGCTGCCCCTATTATGTCAAGAGCAAACCAGTCATGACAGCCTCAACAGACGGACACACGGCACCAGACGGTGCAAGGGAAGTTAAGAAAAGATAAATTAAGTGATCAATAAAGATAAGGGACCTGCTCAGCAGTAAATGGTGCTGACAGACCAGACAAAACATGAAGCAAAGCGGCATTTGATGACGTGGGGGTGTGCGGGGCTTAGCGTCAACCTTCATAGTATTGACATTTCGGAGACCACTGGGACATTGGCAGTGGATTTTTCTGGCTGGGCTGACTTGAGTTGGAGGTGGCTGCCTTTATCTTTCCATTGTACGTGGAGACGGGTTCAGGGCACAGTTTAGAAGTGTAGTAGCCACATACACGGAAGAGGTCACTACTGGCCTTGACCCAAGCCAAACTGAACAGTGCATGGTGGGTGAAATCCAAGGTTAAGGTCCACAAAGCTTCCTCTTTCTTTTGACTTACTTGTTGAACATTCATTTATTCATTCTATCTGGTCTTTACCGAGCATCTGTTATGGGCTAGGCACAGTGCTAGGCCCTAATGGGGATGGAGGTATGGTAGTGGTAGCAGTGATGATGATACAAGATTGCAGTCATCCTCCTAGAGGATATTGTAGACTAATGAAAGAGCCAGCCCATTCCACTTTAAACAGCCCACCCCCAAAACGAGTTTAGATATTGTCTCTTAAGTACTATAGTGGAGGGATGTACAGCATGCTAGAGAGTGACTAAGTCTGCTTGAAGGAATCAAGAACACTTTTACAGAGGAGGCTGGGAGGGCCAAGTTCAAGGAAAGGCATTTCTGGCAGAAGAAACAGCACCAAAAGCAAAGAGATGTGACAGATTTGGGCTTCCTTCTCAGATCTGGATCTGGGGGGAATTCTCAAAGTCACAAGCTACTCAAGGTTGACTGATTTAAACAGTATAGTCTTATTAATATAAATAGGAGGATATTGTGGAGGAGAATAAAAATTTAAATTAATTTTTTGAGATAAAATCTGATACTTCCAAGAAATTTTGGGCTTTTCCATAAAGCTATTTCAGGCTTTGTCTCCAGATATGCCTGGGGTCTGTGCTTATTCTTCTCTGCCATCAGTAAAAAAGTTTGAGACTAGTGTATGAGGTGGTCAGTTTGGTGTAGCTGGAAAATGAGGTACATGGAAGGAGGGGTTGGGATGGACAGAGAAGGGAGTGAGAACAAGACTGGTCAGAGAAGTGTGGCCATAGTGGGAAGGACCTTGATGCCTCCCTTTTAGATAGAGTTTTACAACATACAAAGTACTTTTACAGAATTATTTCATTTGACCTTCATCATAACCCCATTAATGACTTTGCAATGGGGATAATTGAGCACATGTATGAAATTTGTTGTTTAATAATTGGAATTTAAGAAAGGCTCTCTGAGTATAGTAACAAGAATGGACTTGATTGGAAAGACAAGAGAAAGAAACAAATTATTGAGTGCCTACGAAGTGCCAAGTACTTTATCATCCATTATCTTATATGGGTTTGACTGCAGGTGACAGAAAACTCAGAATAAGATTAATTTAAACAAGGTTGGTTATTTTTAATCATTCTTAAGAGATGTTCAGAGGTAGTCATTACAGAGCTGGTACTGGAATCCCACTGTCTCAGGATTTAGGCTCCTTCTGTTCTCTGTTAAATTATCCCCAGGGGCCACGAAGTTTTCTGAGTTCCAGCCATTATGCCTTTGTTCCAAGAAATAGGAAAGATTAATGAAGTGCCAGGTAGTACTCCTAGTTATATCTCACTGGCCAAAACTGAATCATGTGACCATGACTAGCTGCAAAGGGAGGTGGGAAATGTAGTCTTCTAAGTAGGCAGCAGTATATGCAGATAATAAGGAAGGGAATGGATACTGGGGTCAACGACTAGAAGTTTGGCCACAGAATTATTATCTAGGCAAGGAAACAGTTCAGAGAAGTAAATTATTTGTCCCAAGTCACAAAACTGTAAAACAACAGAGCCTAGATTCATCTGTAGTTCTCCCTGAATCTGAATCTGATGCCATTTCTATTACAACACTCCGCCGGGACATGGCCTGTGGGGATATGGAGTGGTGGTGGAGGTGTGGGTGAGGAGTAATAAAATTAAAGCTGCAAACATAGGAGTACATGGAATAGCATAATACAAGTCAGAATTGAAGATAAAATAAAGAATCTCATATCCTATTTTTAGTAATAATAATAGACTGCTGTTGCTTGAATCTTGACCACATACAAGGCTTTATTTCATTTTATTTTTGATTGTTAAAATGATTTATTTTTAATTTATTTTATATTGGAATATAGTTGATTGACAATGTTGTGTTAGTTTTAGGTGTACAGCAAAGTGATTTAGTTATACAGATACATGTATCTATTCTTTTTCAAATTCTTTTCCCATTTAGGTTATTACAGGATATTGAGCAGAGTTCCCTGTGCTATGCAGTAGATCCTTGTTGGTTATCTATTTTAAATATGGCAGTGTGTACATGTCAATCCAAAACTCCCAATCTATTGCTCCTCCCCACCCTTCCCCCCTGGTAACCATATGTCCATTCTCTAAGTCTGTGAGTCTGTTTCTGTTTTGTAAATAAGTTCATTTGTATCATTTTTTTTTGATTCCACATATAAGCAATATCATATGATACTGTCTTTCTTTGTCTGACTTAACAAGGCTCTATTTTACATAGCTCATTAATTCTCCCAAATTTGGGAAATAGTTATCATTAATTCTTATTTACAGATAAGAAATCTAAGACTCACAGGGGTTAAGTAATATGCCCAAGTATGACTCTCTCTTTGGACTTTATTTTTATGCCACACTATCTCTCAATGTATCATTAGAAAACAATGAATTTGGATTTATAGGTTTTCATTTATCAGCAGTGTTTTTGAAGTATTACTATCATTAATTCAGAGCTGAAAGAAACCTTAGTCCTCACTATTCAATTTCCTTTTCACTAATAGTGGAGACACAGAAATGTAACGACAGCAATGACGACAATGACAATAATTATAATTAAGGTATATTGAGTGCTGTTGGGTAGGTGAGTCTTCCAGCCTTGTCTCCCAATGCTGGCCCTACTTCCACTCACTTTCTACGACCCATGTCACAGGAAGAAGAGTTGCTAAAATGAATAACAAGAATCTAAAACATGGACTGGGTCATGGTTATCAGTAGACAGGGTCACTGTGTTAAAAAGCACCTGCCATCTCCTCCTGCCTGTATGGTGAGCAGATCCAGAAAGAGCTGGCACAGCAAGCTGGGCCCAGTCACCTCTCTCTCCCTCTCCCTACACCTCCTCCTCCCGCTGCTCCTGTTTCCTCTCTCTCTCTCCCTTTTTCTCTCTCTCTTTCCAAACCTGGCCAACTTTTTCTCCCTCTTTCCCTTGACCTTCCTCCCGCATGAATCCACCAGAAGGTAGATGATTCTGAGATTTAAATTTAGGAGGAGAGTGGGAAGGCTCTGCCTAGTCCTCAAGCTAATACCATGTGCTCCATCACAGCTTTTCCAGAACTCGGGACCAGGGGGTGCAAGCAGTAATGCCCAAATGGAAGTTTAGTTTCCATTCAGCTCTTGTTCCTCATGTGTTTATCTCCCTCAAAGGAAAGGGGTGATTGCAGGGCAGGACTTGGACACACCTGGGTTCCTCACTCCGATACTATCAATTCATCCTTCACCAGTGAGAATTGACCACGTGCCAGGCACTGTGCTCAGCACTTTACGTGCAAGACCTCACACTGTCCCCACAGTCACATGCTAGTAAAGCTGTTCTTCTTACTGACGAGGAATCCAAGACCCACCGAGCGAAGGACTTGCCCAGTGCATGGCAGTGCCACCAGGATCAAAATCCAGGTCCGTTGGACTGCACCCCTTGCTCTTTCTGAAGGCTTATGTTGGTCCCCTCCAGTGTGCGAAGGGAGCCTCGTATACCAGTCTAGTCTTGAGTGGTAGCTGTGACAATCCTAAATTAAGTAGAGGATCCCAGTTTTCCAAAGTTGTTCCGATAGTGACCATCCTAGTCTTTGATGAATGCTTTGTATCTGTGAGCTGACCACAAATCAAGCTGGCTGTGGAATGGTTTCCTCTTATGAACCTGGCTCCACAACCCTAGTCCATGGAACTTCATGCTTCATGTTGCCGTACCTGCTTACTAGGCCCACCAGCTCCAAAAATGAGTTTAGCCAATGACTGTTGTAAGTGTTGTGACAGGGTGTGGCATGCACCAGGGGTGGCCATCTCATGCCGCATTTGGCTGTTTTGCCTTCATCTAGTCCAGGTTTTCTTAGCAATTTCTGGAGATCTTTTTCCTCCACACATGACACTTTCTGATTTAAATAAGTGAGACATTGGGGGTATCATGGAGAAGCCTGCAGCAGAGTGGCCGAAGACACCAGCCCTGGTCCAGGCTCTTCATCCCGGCCGTGGGCCTCTCTGATGCTCACCTTCTCTGCACACCACTGTCTTCAGCTGCTTAACAGCGTTGACAAAAAATTGAGCTCCAGTGAGTCAATAATATGCATGACTGTGTTGCGAAATAACCAAATGAAAGTCGTTTTTTGGTAATGTCTTCCATAGTAGAGTGTGAACTTTTTAAGAAAAGGGGCCATGTCTTATTCACCTTAGTTACCTGTAATCAGGGAGAATAACATCTACCCTACTGGATTCTTATAAGAATTAAATGAAAATATAAAGCACCTAGCACAGGGCCTACATAAGTAGGTGGTAAATAAATATTAAATCTTTCCCACCCAATTCCTTTTATTATGTTCCTAGGCCTTAGCACGTGCTAAACATAAGTAAATATTGAGATAGGCAGTATAACATATGGGTTAACAACAATGACAACAACAATAATAATAATTGATACTTATATTGTGCAGAGTCTGTACCAGGCAGTATTCTAAGTGCTTTATATATATCCACTCAGTCTTCATAAATATCCTTCTAAAAGGGTCCTGTTATTATCCTTGTATTACAGATGAGAAAATAGGCAGGAAGAGGTTAGTTAACTTCCCCAAGACATCATGGCTAACACCTAGCTGAGCCAAGATTTGAACATACACTGTCTGGGTCCAGAGTAAACAGCATAAACCACAGACCATATGTTCAATTGCAAATGGCCCCAAATTCTTTGCAGCTCCTCCCACCAAGAGGCAGAATCTATTTTCCCACCCGTTAAGCCTGGGCTGGCCTCGTGACTTGCTTTGATCAATAGAATGCAGGGAAGTAACCGTGAGTTCTGAGCCTAGACCTCAGTAGATCTTGCAGCTTCTGCTCTCACTCTTTTGAAAGGCTGCCTCCATATGAACAAGTATGCATTAGCCTCCTGAAGGATGACATGGAGGGAGGGCCAGCTGTCCTAGCCATCCCAGCGAGGCCTGGCCTTATGAGTGAGGCCCTTCTAGGCCATCCAGCCCCAGCCATGCCAGCCTAGATCAGCATAACCTCCCAGCCAAGCCACAGAATCATAAGAAATAATAAAATGGCTGTTGTTTTAAACCACTAGGTTTGGAGTAGTGATTAGGCTGATCTGCTTAAAGGCTGTGTGTCCTTGGGCACGCTGCTTAGCCTTCCGGAGCCTCCGTTTTATTATCTATATGTGAGCATAATTATTCCCACTTCACAGGATAGTACATGTTTGGTACCTGCTGTATGGTGTGAGTAGGTGCTCAAAAAATGTTAACTTCCTTCCTCATGAAGAATATATTATGTAAAGATAAGTTTGAGAGGAATGCAAAGTGGCTAGAAGATCAGAATTACAAAAATTGTAATTTGTAATCAAATTATAGATCAGAATTACAAAAATTGAAGAAGATGATAGGTCCCAAATGCTTGGAACAGATAAGGAGGTATACTGAATTTTGCTGTAGGGGATTTGGAGTATTGATTGCATGACTGGATTTGAGGATCTTTAAGGTTCATCCTATTCTTGACGTTTGATGAATCTCTATCTTCAAGAATCATTATGTGAGCCAGGATAAAACTTTCTCCTATTCTCTTTTCCTCACTACCTTTCTAACTAGATTTCCTTGATTGCCCACTTAGTAATTCTGGGTAGTGGTTGAAATCTTACATGCTTTGTTGGGTGACCCTCTTTCTAACCCTACCTTAAACACAGCAAGAGTAGGGACTCAAAAGTGTTAGCTGAATTGAGCATCAAGCACAGGGGATCCAGTTGCTTTAACAGGAATGGAAAAATAATTAAAGTCATAAGGGCAGAGGGAGGTAGAAATGGCAAAATTTTTCTTTTACTGATTGATCAAACACACATAAATGCCTGCAGGATGGTTACTGTGTGGTGTTTTTATTTATTTGTTGTCCTGGCTTGTTGGCTTGGTGTTTTGTTTGTTTTATTTTTAAAGATTGGATTTTACTGAGGGAAACCTTTTATAAAAACTGTCTCTTCAGTTTCTCTGTCTGTTGCCTATGGGGGTCTCATCTGAATTCCTTGATCTCGATAAATGATTTCACTAAAAACCCTGCAAATGACCTAACTCAGACTTGCATTTGGGGGATGGTTTTTTTTTTCCTTCATTAAAGACATTTAAAAACATAAACCCAATTGAAATGGAATATTTCAGCAAGTGATAAAACTAAGTTTCACATCAGAATTTTTGGGAAGCGGTCGAGGCTGTGGCTTTTAATAGAGAGAAATGAAAATATAAAATAAACCTTCACAGGGTCTGAGTTGAAATATTCTATACTTCTCCGATATTTTTAAGGAAGAAAAAAAATTCCCCAATCCACATTTGCCCCCTGTCTCCTCTGGCTTCAAGCTCTGGCCTCGTGCTCATCCAACCTCCCTTCTTCACTCTTTGCTGGTGGGAGTCCTCATCTCCAGGCTTTGCAAACCCCAGCCCGGCTGATGAATCAACATCGTTCTGTCTGTGGCGCCCCATACACTTTGGAGACAATGGTCAGCTTCAAAGTTGGCAGAATTGTCCAGTCTGGTTTTGTGAACGATACTAGTGGGACCACATTGTCGGGGTGAGGGGTGAGACAATGGCGCAGCTCTGACATCACCAAGCACAAGAAGCTCTGTCTCCAGCTGTACAAACAGCACAGGAAATGGATTTTTTTCCCTTCGTGTTATTTTTTGTCTATTAAAATTATGCAAACCCGGCAAATACAACAATTGCTTTGTTAAGTCTCCGAAATGTCTAACGATTCATTTCCCAAATAAGGAGCCTGCGGTGCCTTTGATGCTGAGGATGGTTAATCCCAAATGTGGAGAACTAATAAAATAATCCAAAAAAAGCCCCCAGCAGTGTTGATAAATTTCAATGATCTCTTGCTCTCTCTCCCAGGATTGGACGAGGCGGGATGGGGCTACCTTCAAGTAGTACTTGAGTCGGAGCTGCATTTTCTCTTCCCTGGGCCCCTGTGGCTGAATCGCCTTAGCGGGGCTGGGGTTTGGAGGTGCTTGGGGCCAGAGGAGACAAAGCAGGCCCGCTTCACAAAGGCAGGGGAGCCAAAGGAAGCAAAATTGAATCTCTAGCACCCTGCTCCTGAGTAAACAGACAAAACTAATGGGTCTGCCATTTCTCCTCCCATCCAATTACTGGGCTCCAGTACAGAGAATATGGCAGCATCAGCTCACACAAATTCTAATACTCCTAATCCCTTCCATACATATAAATCTCACATCCACCCACATGACTTCATTACCAAAGCCACCCAGGCAGGCGGTGTGAAGGAATGGGCCCACCAGCTGCAGAAACCTGCCTTCTTCAAGTTTTAATCAGCTAATGAGGGGTATGCAAATGAAAAGCTTATGGGATTACGGCTTGTCCAACAGCGGTTCACCCTGAGTGATGGAGGACTAATACAGGTGTTAGTAAACGGGTTATTAGGCCCGGCCTAATTTAGGCCTATTCATGCTGGCTTGCACTCTTAGCCTAACCGTTTGTCCTCCTGCTGGGGGCTCAGCAGGAGCCATCTTTAGGCCTGTGGTGGGTCTGATGTGAACTCCTACTAAAGATATGAAGTTAATAAATCCGGCTCTTGGGTGTTTAGGCATACACAGCAACACAAGAGCGGTCTCTGGTAGAGGCTTTTCTTCCTTCCCCACAGGGAGAAGGGCCTGAGAAACAGCTGTGAAGCACTGAGAGGGAATTTTATCCAACATGATTCACTGCTTATTACTGCCTTTCCATACACCATCAGGCAAATGCTATCCGGGAGTTGCACCTGGCCCATCATATTTTTTTTTCTTGTGATGCAACGCAATGACTTGGTTTCCCATCTCCAGAGGGATGTACCCGGTACAGCCTATCTGCAGAATGTGCAGCTGAGGACAGGAGTCAGAGGCCGCCTGGCTTCAACTGGGCAATTTCCTTGGAGAGGTCACTACCATACAGGGTCAGATGCCCAGCTCTGCCCGCCTGAAGCCTAATGTGGTCCATACTCCTCCTCTGCAATTCTGAAATCCCCAAAGCTCAGAAAATCAAAGTTTTTTTTTTTTTTCTTAATAATTCATGTGGCAGCAAAGCCTAGCATGAACTGATGCTAGGCTTCTTATAATCTTTCTATCCTATCAAATGTCAGTGTTTATATATTTTTTTGCCAAAATGTTAATATGTCTGATTATGAGGTGCTGCTGAGGGTTTTATGTAATGTGTAGTATATGTTTGATATTATCGTTCTCAAGTTAAAAAAAAAAATCTGAATCCTGAAACATACCTGGCCCAAGGGTTTCAGGAAAGGAGTTATAGAACTGAATAACCAGTTAATCCAGAGACAATCAAGATTCTACTTGATTGTCTGCTTGATTTTGACAGTCAAAAAAACTACTTTATAAACCTCTACGTGGAAGAGGAAACATTTTCCAATGACTAGGATACTGGTAATAAGTACAGGTTAGCCTCTTTCTAGTCATTAAGTTACCTGTGAAAGCAAAATAGTAATCAGAAGTTAGAGGATAAGGGCTTCCCTGGTGGCTCAGTGGTTAAGAATCTGCCTGCCAATGCAGGGGACACGGGTTCAAGCCCTGGTCCAGGAAGATCCCACATGATGCGGAGCAACTAAGCCCGTGTGCCACAACTACTGAGCCTGCGAGCCACAACTACTGAAACCCGCACGCCTAGAGCCGGTGCTCTGAAACAAGAGAAGCCACCACAATGAGAAGCCCGCGCACCGCAACTAGAGAAAGCCCGCACGCAGCAATGAAGACCCAAAGCAGCCAAAAAAAAAAAAAAAAAAAAAGAGGATAAGCATAGAATAATTCAAACAAACAACAATAACAGTAGCTAATATTCATAAAGTATTTAGTATGTGCCAGGCTTTGCAAACACTGTGTGATTTGGCACACACAAAAATCTCCAAAGCAGGTACTATTATGATTCCCATTTTACAAATGGAGAAACCAAGACTCAAAGAGGTAATCTCCCGATAGCCTGCAAGTATCTTGAGAGAGATTTCATCCAGATTCAGGTAAAACATAATAAATTCTAGTTACCTCGCAGCAGAATTCCCAATTCTTGTACCCAGAACACTCTAACTTTACCTCTCTCCCTGGGATGCCGTAGCAGAAACATTGACCAAGTATTACGGATAACTTCTGGTTCTGAATGTTATTTGGCCTCATTATTTCCTCATGACAATTGACTACTTTCATTTTCTTTTCCATTATTCTCACTTTTCTGAGAATACAACCTTCAGCATTTCAGGTTTACCGTCTTGTGGAGCTTTCCTCTTCCTTCCTTTCCCATTATTATTTATATGTGTGTTTGCTTATAAAGTATCTTGAGATTAGAATTCCAGGCTTAATTTATCCTCATGTCTCTAATAGTGACTAGTACAATGCTTGAAACATGGAATTCATTCACAAGATACTTAATGAACATCTGTTGTAAGCCAGATGCTGGGAAGACAGCATAGATGAAGAAATAGATGAGGTGGAAGTAATTAACATTTATTGAGCATTTACTGTTTTCATTCCTAGACAAATACTAACCTGTTTAATTCTTCCAAAAATCTTTGGAAGAAAGAGTTAACGTGATCTCAACTCTGATTGTAAAGCCGGAAGAGGTGAAATGAATTGCCCCAGGTCAAAGAGTTAGCGTGTAGCAAAATCGAGATCATAATTTAGGCAATTCAACACACAGTACCTGTGTGCTAAACTATTTTGCCAGGTTGCCACCCTACAGGAAATAGTCTCTAGAGATGTCCGCAGACTCATGAGGAAAGCTAACCTGTAAAACAATTACAATTCAGTATAACCAGTGTAAGAATGCTAAATAGTGAGAACACAGAGGAGACGTTGACTGCCTGGAGAACCTGGGAAAGCCTCCTGGAGGAGGTGGCATCAATAGATTGACTGATTCATTTACTCTTGTTTATTAACAGGTTTTTATTAAATACTTACATGTGGCAGGAACAATGCAAGTCACTGATTCACAAAGAAGTAGGGACACAGACAGTGGTGTGTTGGTAGATGGTTAACAATCGGCTTTCCAGAAGAGGAAAAAAAGACCGCGATTTGTAATGTCTGATGACTTCTGTGCATTAAACAGTCCTGCCTGGCTGATAACACACAGCCAACGTGACATCAACCCCCTTGCAAAAATTCCTGTAAAGTTAACAATCAGCTCTTGCAAGCCAATACAAGCTGGCTCCAGCACACCACTGGACATGAGAGCATGAGGTCTTGCTCTCAGGTTAATTACCGTCCAGTGCAGTAGGTCTCACAGGGGGTCTGTGAGGTCAAAACTATTTTCATTTTATACTAAGATGCTATTTGCCTTTTTTCACTATGTCGACATTTGTACTGATGGTGCAAAAACAATAGTGATAAAACTGGAGGCTTAGCATGAATCAAGGCCTGGCACTGCTAGTACAGTCTTTCTTCAACACTGCACACTTGCAGGGAAACAAAAAATTCCAAGTTCTTTTAAGGATTTCCTTGATGAAGCAGTTAAAATTATTAATATGATTAAATATTGACCCTTGAATACATGTCTTTTTAACATTCTGTGTGATGACCTGGGAAGTAATAAATAAAGAAGTTCTTCACGCCAAAGCATGATTACCTCAAGGCAAAGCATTGTGTGATTGTTCAAGTTGTGAGCTGAACTAGCTGCTTTTTTGTGAAACACCGTTTTTACTTGAAAGAGCGACTGACAGACAAACTATGCTTACGCAAACTGGAATATTTGACAGACATTTTCTTGCAAATGAATGAGGTGGGCCTGTCACTTCAAGGGAAACAACTGACAGTACTTGTTGTTAATGATAAAATTTAAGATTTCAAGCAAAAATTACAATTTTAGAAAACTGTATCCCCCCCATCATGAATTTGACATATCCCAATAAAAAGACCTCTTCAGTAAGATGAGGGGTGATATTAGTGAAAATGACATTTCAATATTTTACATTGAAATGTGTCAACATTTGAAAGATCTGCTTCACTTAGTGAATCAGTATTTTCCAAATGACAGACGCTGATGTTAAAAAATCAGGCACGGATAAAAGATCCATTCAGAGCGTCAGGTAGACTAATGGATTTTAATTTAACAGAGTATGAAAATTCCATTGAAATGGTTTCAAATTCCACATTGCAACTAAACTTTCAGAAATCACCATTTGTCTAGTTTGGGCATAATGTCAAAGAATAAAATCCACAGTTATCTGAAAAGGTTATTACTTTTTTTCCAACTACATACCTACCGGTGAGGCCAAATTTTCTTCATATACTTCAACCAAAAACAACATATCTAAACAGATTCAATGCAGAGGCAGATATGAGAATTCTGCTGTCTTCTACTAAGCTAGACACTAAAGGGGTTTGCAAAAACATACCAAATATGTTTTTTCTTGGAAAATAGTTATTTTTCATAAAACATGTAATTTATATTGTTGTTTTTAATGAGCTAATAAATATTTTTTAAACTTTTTAGTTTTATTTTTTTACCACTATAAATATCAAGAAATATAACCCTCATAAACAAAAACCTTTGGAATTTCTCAGTAATTTGTAAGAATGTACAGGGGTCCTGAGAACAAGAAGTTTTGAGAACTGCTGGTCTAATAGAATATTATTATTTGTTTTGAAGAATGAGTAAGAGTTTGCCTGTTGGAGATGATGGGAAAGGGAAGCCAAACAGGCTGTGTGAGGCCAAGAGAGCATGTGCTTGGGTTACCCTAAGAGGGTCAGTATGCCTGGATTTGAGATGTGTGGGCAAGAGGGGTCGATGGGGGCAAGGGACAGCTTGTGAAGCTGCAGAAGCAGGCAGGAGCCTTGTTTGGCTGCCTAGGAGTTTGTATTTATTTGGGGGGCACGAGGAGCCACAGGAAGTCTTTAAGCAGGGTCGTGATCTGATCTGATCTGCAATTTAGAAAGGTCACTCCGGCCCCTGGGGTCTGTAGCATATTTATCCAGGGGTCAAAGGCTAATGAGTGAGAGCCCAACTCCAGGATTTTTGCTCAGCTGGCACTGTGTTTCAGAAGTTTGGAATTTGATATCCAGATTGTTCCAGGCCCCACCATTCCCTTTTGTCTTCCACTCCCCTAATCCCCGTATTTATGCTATCTTCTTAGTCCTCATAGTGGTGTGAACTTGAGAACACTACCAGAAGGGGTGCAGTCTCCTGACTGGGCAAAACTGGGGACTTCTCAGTGCTTTGTGAGGATCCCCTTTGGCTAGGACCTTCGAAATGCAATTGATATTTGGCACACACAGAAAGAAAAGAAGAAGACTTTGTGTAATGAGTAAAATCAGGCTTAGAAAATTTTAAATCTCTAATTTTTAGATTTCTCTGATTTTCTTTTAGTGGAAAAAAAGGGCTATTACATGTTATAACTTGATTTTATACAAACTATCTCTTCTGGAAAAGAGCAAATTTACATGCCCATTATGGAAAGAGGTATCTCTTATCCTCCTGAGGACAATCTTACAACAAGTTGGACTTTAAAAAGTTTTTAACTGTCATTTATTTTCCAAGGAATATTGTGATATAATCAAAAGCTGAGAGAGAGAGAGAGAGAAAGGAAAAAAAAATCACCTCTAATCCCCCCTCAATACAGTTTTTATTATTTTTTCATGGTCTCTCTCAAAGTTGGCTCACAAGCATACACAATTATAACACACTTGTTATCATAGCATAAAAATAATTTTATATTCTACCCTTCCTTTTCATTAAGGCAAGGAGAAAAATGGACATAACCGACTTCTATTTGCACTTCCTTCTGTACACTGAATAATTGCCAGTACCACTACCAGCACCCTCCTCCCCACAAATTTACCTTTCAACTAGATCCATACACTTAATTTTTAAAATTTTGTAGTTTATAGGGTTTGGAGATAGTTTCATGTACAGTAACTTTGGTTTTAATTTTTTTCTGGCCTATCATTGTAAAATCAAGTTAAATTCCTTCTTGATTGGTACCAGGTTCGTATGGATTTGCTAATGTGATCCTTTGCATTCTATCTCTGCCAACATCTTCAGAATTCAGCAAGGTGATATGAGAGTTCTGGCTCTGGATAAATTTGACCAGGGGTCTCTTCAGAGTATGTTGTACAAATGTCTAAAGAAATACTCTTCTCTTCCTTCAAAATACCATTTTCTGGATTCATGATCTCATTGCTATAGAATTGCTATTGAATAACAACGTACCCAAAGTCAATGCTTAAGTGCTTCCCAGGATGACTGAAGACAATTTTTCTGGCCTTGGAATGTGTGGGTTTGGGGGCGGTGGGCAGGTGTCCAATGAGTTTCTTTCCTCGTACTCTGAAATTATCTCCTTCTTGCTGCCCTTGCCTCAAGCCTAGTTTTTACTGAAAAATTCACTGCCCTTAAAAGTAAAAGGGCTATTAAAAGTATTTGGATGTCAGTGTAACAGGCAACCACTTGTACTTCTTGGTGGTTCTGTTTCTCTCAGTGGAAAAGTAATTGCAAATGAAAGTTACTGAACAAGGAGTCGTGCCAATATGATGTTGGTTCTCAGAACACAAAACGAGCTTCAGTGTTTTTTATCTATAATTGTCTCCTTGAAATAGGGGAAGAATTTTTAACTTTTTGGTTCCCTTGGAGAAGAGAGGACCTAACTAAATTTCCTGAATTCTTCCACACAAAAGTCTTTTTTTGTTCCCTAAATACTTTTGCTGTTGGAAATAAAGAATTCGGCAGACTAAGTCCTTCAGCAAATGTTTCAGACACCTAATATGGGCCAACACCTTGTCCTGGGATTGGCCTGTTAACCTTTCACCCTTTACCCAGCCTGCTATGGGGCAATGATCCTCTTAGAATCCTCCCCAGACAAGGCTACAACGTGGGATGCTTAAGTCTGTTTAACCTGGGGATTTGGGGAGGCAGCTTTTCCACACTGCATTGTTCATCATCTCCATTTGTTTTCTATAGTTCCTCCCAATTAGTTGGCCAGGGCTTTGAAAACACATGTGATTTCTAAGGCCTTGTAAGCCATTCCTCTATTTTGAGTGGGAGAAACAAGAGTAGGTTCATGATTTATAAGATGTCATTATGCTTACATGCTTAAACATAGTCCATAAAGAAATAGGTGTCCCACATATTACAACATATGTGAAGAATAATAACTGATGTCTCCAACATGCTTTAGAATTTACAAACTACATGCTTTAGAATTTACAAACTATTTTCTATGTCTAATTTCTTTAGTTCCTTACAATAAACCTGTGGAGTAGGTGGCAATTATAAATGCCCATTTTACAGATGAGCAAACTGAAGTTGAGGGAAGTAAAGGACGTTTCCGAAGTTGCTTGGTTAGGTAAAACTGATTTTATTGCATGTTTCCATTTGTTTTTTTTTCCCATCTGAATAATAAGCTTTAAAATTTTATTTATTTTTATTTTATTTATTTGTTTATTTTTTGGCTGCGTCAGGTCTTAGTTGCGTAATGCGGATCTTCGTTGCGGCATGCAGAATCTTTCGTTGTGGTGCAAGGGCTCTTCGTTTTGGTACGCGGGCTTCTCTCTAGCTGTGGCGTGCGGGTTTTCTTTCTCTAGTTGTGGCATGCGGGCTCCAGAGCGCGTGGGCTCTGTAGTTTGCATCGTGCAGGCTCAGTAGTCGTGGCGTGCGGGCTTAGTTGCATGTGAGATCTTAGTTCCCCGACCAGGGATTGAACCCACATCCCCTGCATTGGAACGCGCATTCTTTACCACTGGACCACCAGGGAAGTCCCCCCAAGCTTTTAAAATTTAAATAATTTGCTTTTTCATTTGATTAACTCATTTTTATTAGTAAAGAACAACTAACCATGGAAAGAAAAACATACCATAAGTCTCCTGTTCTCACAATATAGAATTGGCAAGAGCAAAGAAAAAGAAAAGAAAACCAAAGCATCGGAACCATATAGAAAATCTAAAAGACGATTTAGTGCATTTGAGAACTGTGTTCAAGGGTGCTTTTTATAGCAAAGCTTATCATCATAAAAACAAAAATAAAATAAAACTGGAAGTATTCATTAATAGTGGTATATGGCAAATGGTCAAATAAATGAGTACATCAACTCTATAGAATATTTTTCAGCTTCTAAAGAAAGTTATATCTTTATCTCTTAACTCAGATGGCCATGATGTATTTAGTAAATGAAAAAAAAAAAAAGAGAAATGAATCTGGTATGATATATTTTTACTTTTTAAAACTTTACGTGTGTCTGTGTATCTGTATGTACTGTGAAGACATGCACCACTCTTAGGGTCATATTGGTAAGTAATATGGACTTCTTAATAGTTTTAGGTAGGAAAAGTTAGCTACTCCCCTACAATCTCACTACTAGGCTGTAATAAAAGCAAGTGTCTGACTCAATTATTACTTATTTATTTATTATTAGCAAACAAGCACAAACAGGTCACATCACCAGTTCTGGAAGCTTAATTAGGTCCAGCTCTGTCCTCTAGTTGCTTTATTCACTGCCTTGCATAGCAGGTTCCCTTGAGCCAGATGTGACAATACTGCAGGGGCAGGATTCTATTTCCTTTATGGTCTTTCAGGCCATCAGAAATCCCCCAAAACAAATTAGACAGTACCCTTTAGGATCAGGCCTCAGACACCATCCCTAAGGGAGCAGGCTATAGCTCTTACTGGAGTCTTAAACTCTATCTGTGCAAGGAAGTGGAGTGTCTGTAAAAGAGTTTAAATAAGCCATATATAATTGAATACCACCAGTTTCACCAATGAGAGCCCATTTGAACATCTATCATGCTAACAAGCTACTCATTTCACCTGTGAAAATCCCATTTCTGACATTCACTATATAATCAACCAAATGTCCTTGTGGCCTTCAAAGATGAAGATCACTGAAGCAGTTATAGTAGCCACATCTGGATCAGGGCAACTGACTGTTCTTGGCTTGTGACTTGAACCAACTAACACACGCATAATACCACACTGTCTGGATCCAAGCATTTCAAAACAATTTAGCTACATCCTAACTGTTTCATAGAGAGGAAGAGGAAGATTCCACACACAAGCAATGTATATTTGTTGGGTAGAAACGGAATGAGAATGGAGATAGAGAATATTAACTTATTCTTTATAGACCTTTATATTATTTCATATAACACAACAAGCTCATATTATTTTTGTACTTTAAAAATCTTAGAAGCATATTTAAAAGGAGGCAGTAACTTTACAGTCTTTACAAAAGAAAAAGCCAGATTGCCTTTGCTCATGCTCTTCTTTCCACGTGAAACACCTCCCTTGCCTTTTACGTTACCAGGGGTCTCTTCCTGCTCCAGTTCTCAGTTTAGACCCTACATCCTTTGGGAAGCTTTTTCTAACTGCTCCAGTCACAAGCTTGTTCTCTATGCTGCTGTTGCACCCTAACCATTTCCTAGCAGAACACTCATAACAATTCCTATTTGTCTGTTTCTTTTGCTAGATTATACGTTTTATGAGAGCAGGAACTTGGCCTTATTTGGTGCTGTGTCTCCTAACACCATGCCTAGCAATAGTAGGCACTTGACAAATATGTGCTGAATTTATGAAAGAAAGAATGGATGAATGAATAAGTGAATGTCGAGACATAGAATTTAGTATTTTTGCTGGACTTTTACCTTCACAATGTTTATGAAACAGGCCCAATGGGATTTCAAGCTTTCTTGCTCAACTAGTTTCTTACCATCATTTCATGAGAGAAGATATAGGTCACCAGCGTAATTTTCAATACCAACATTTGCATTCTATAAGGAGGGAGTAAAAATCTCCTCCCACAAGAAATGATCAGGCGGATCAGTGGTGGAAATTACACTACTCCAGACCTATAGTTCGAGTCTTGGACTCACCATTCATTAAATGTGAAATTTTGGAAGAGACATTGAACCACTCACTAGTTTCAATTCCATCATCACTTGTAAAATGAAATAAAAATTGCTACTGCAAAGGTTTATGGTAGGGATCAAATGAAATAATATATGCGAAAACACTCTGTTAACTATAAAGTGAGAGGTACAAATGTACTTTTGATTATAATGAAGGTAGAATGAAGTTTCTCTTTTCCTTCTGGAACATTAAGGTTTATCCATTGTTAGGGCCTAGGTGGACCACATTAATCTTTTGGGCACATCAGAAGGGAAGAATAATAGAATCATAAAATAATAGAGTCTGAAGGAGTCACAGAATCCTAGTTTACCCTTCCCATTTTGTAGCCAGGAAAACCAAGGTCCAGATAAATTATATGGCTTTACTCAGGCCACAGGGCAAGTTGGTTCAACTGAGGTCATCATATCCAAAGGATCATCTTAGCATCTTTTTCCAGTTTACTTTTTTTGTGCTGCTAAAGAAACTCATTTCAGGCAGAACTTGCCTTGCTTTGACAGAAAGAAATACTCTTAATCCCAAGCACAACACAAAGACTTCTTTGAGGAATTTACTCATGTGTTGAGCAGTGAATTCAATTATTGCAATGACAAATGCAAATTTCCCTGAAAAAACTGTGTCATCTGTTGGCCAATTCATAAATGAATCTTACTGCACAGTCTTCATGAGCTTGTGCAAGTCTTATGCAATGCCAGTGAAACAAATATTAACAACTAAAAGACCCACAAAAACTCTAAAGTCTGACACAATAAAAAGAAAGAAAAACTCTAAAGTCTGACACAATAAAAAGAAAGGCTATGAACCACAAACCTTGCCTTCCCATTGATTTGTGTTTGCAGGAATTGTTTTGGGAAGAGAGCTTAGGGTTTTGTTTTTAGTATGGTGATAATAATGATCCCTTCCATTTCTGAAGGCCCTCAGAATTTTCAAAGAGAGATCACACACATTCTCACTTTGATCCTCACAACAGCCCTGTGATGGAAGCATGCAATTTTCTAAGAAGGTCCACTTATGTTTTTCAACTGATCTCCTCTTTTGTTTCAGGCATATTGCAACTCAAGGGGCTACAAGTCTCAAGTGCAAAGAGTCAGAATAATTCAGAAAGACAAACATAATGGTTGAGTTTTTCTGAAGGAGCTGTGTGTGTGTGAGTGTGTGTATTTATGTGAATGATAAAGAACTAATAACAAGAAAATGTGGGAGTGGGGTGGCGGATAAGAATTCCAGTAGCCTATGGGACTAGAATACCTACAGTAACTGGATTTACTGTTTTATATTTTCTATTTATATGCTTCTCTTAAGATAAGGCTAAAGACTTTGTAGCTTCAACTTTAGGGATTTTTTTTTTTTTTTTTTTTTGCACAGAAGAATTTTTTTTTTTTAATTAATTAATTTATTTATTTATGGCTGTGTTGGGTCTTCGTTTCTGTGCGAGGGCTTTCTCTAGCTGTGGCAAGCGGGGACCACTCTTCATCGCGGTGCGCGGGCCTCTCACTATCGCGGCCTCTCTTGTTGCAGAGCACAGGCTCCAGACGCGCAGGCTCAGTAATTGTGGCTCACGGGCCCAGTTGCTCCGCGGCATGTGGGATCTTCCCAGACCAGGGCTCGAACCCGTATTCCCTGCATTAGCAGGCAGACTCTCAACCACTGCGCCACCAGGGAAGCCCTAGGGAATTTTTAAGCTTGTCGTGGCAGTGGTAGTTGTGGTGGGATCACTTGTTTAGTAACTGACATCACCAGCTGTGTGATAGCAACATTTGGGACAATATACTATGGCCTCTGGTGTCAGACTCCCTGAATTCAAATCCTACATCCCAAACTTATTAGTTGTATGCGATGTTGTGTCAATCCCTAAAGCTCTTGGCCTAGTTTCCTCTTCTGAAAAATGGGCATAGTAATAGTACCTACCTAATAGGGTTATTGGGAAAATTGAATGAGTTAGTATATATAAAGTGCTGAGAACAATGTGTGATACAAAGTAAGTACTGTACACTCAGCCCTCTGTATCCGCGGGTTCGGCATCTGCAGATTTAACCAACCACAGATCAAAAATATTAAAAAAAATTTTTTTTCAGAAAGTTCCAAAATGCAAAACTTAAACTTGCCATGCACCAGCAACTATTTACATAGCATTTACATTGTACTGAGTATTATAAGTAGTCTAGAGATGTTTTAAAGTATACAGGAGGATGTGCATAGGTTATATACAAATACTGTGTCATTTATATAAGGGACTTGAGCATCCAAGGGAGGACTGTATGTGTGTGCTAACATCTGCATTGTTTCTGAATTTGTGTCCTCAGCCTCTCTTTTCACAAGGTATTAGAATGCTAGGTGTGTGTGTTATGATGTACAAGTCTTCATAGCTTGGGATCGGTATTTTCTGAACCTTTTCACACAAAATTGGTGTGAAAGTATTTTGCAACGTGGTTTGGAATTTCTTACACAGGGATTAGGAGTCCTGGCTTGAGAGCCAGACTACATGCACAGAGTTTCTCCTCTACTACCTTCAAGGCTATGTCATCTTGGGCAGGTTATTTAATCTTCCTGGAGCTGAGTATAATAATGGTACCTATCTCCTTGGGTTGTTTTGAGGGCTAAATGAGATAATATATTCAAAGTGCTTACCAAAGTGGCTGCCAAATAGTTAGGGAATTACTCTTAGTCAGCATAGGAGGAGGAGGAAGAGAAGTATACATGTACTCAGAAACGAAACTTCCATTTTTTAAAAAAGCTAAAGTGTAACAGGGGCTTACTATTTGTGCTGAGCCTTATACTAAACTCTATATGTGCATTATCTCATTTAATTATATAATTATAATAGTATTATATATATCTATATATAATAATATATATTATTGATATATATTGTATATATACCTCTGTGACACAATTTTGAGATCATTTTTTCCTCTGGCCAATCATTGTCAGCAGGCCTGGACTTAGGACACTTTAGTAAGAATGCTAAAATAGTGAGAACTGTGTCAGCTTCTACAGCAGCTCTCATCAAGACAGCAGAGGCTCCATCCTATGGTCCTCTAGTGAGGAAGGGCGTTATGCTTCCATAGTCAACAGTGTGTTCACTTAGCATCCCTCCCTCCCTCACTGGTTCAGTGGAGAAAATACAGATGGGGAATGAAAATAAGAATTTCTCATTTTAGTTGGTAAAATATCTTGAACTGAATCCTTGAGAAGTTTCTGAGTTAGAATCTCTGATGTCCTTTGAGAGCTAAAACTGACTTTCAGTGGATAAACTGCTAGCCTGGAGAGCGGTTTGATTTTTTGAAGGCATTACTCATTCTTTTGCTCTAAAGCGCATCCTGGGTTGTTTGTATGCCTGTTATAGGTGATATTGTATATTTAATATTTTTAATTAAGTATAGTTGATTTACAATATTGTGTTAGTTTCAGGTGTACAGCAAAGTGATTCAGTTACATGTGTATATATTCAGTTATATGTATATATATTTTTTTCAGATTATTTCCCATTCTAGGTTATTACAGGATATTGTTATACAGTGTTATACAGTAAATTCTTTTTTTTTTTTTTTACAGTAAATTCTTGTTGCTTAGATATAGCAGTAGTATAGTGGTTTGTATTTGTTAATTCCATACTCCTAATTTATCCCCCCCTTCCCCTTTGGTAACCATAAGTTTTTGTGTATTTAATTTAATAGATAGATATTATGAAAAATTTGACATAAGCTTTATGCTTCATTTTCACAAGCAAAGTGAAATACATAATGCAGATGATTTGGGGCAGAAATTATCTAGATCAACACTACAACGATAAAAACGTTCCATATCTGCAATGTCTTATATGGTTGTCACCAGCCACATGTGGCTGTTGAGCACTTGAAATGTGACTAGTGCAGCTGAAGTATTAAATTTTAAATTTTATTTATTTTAAACTTAAATTTAAATAGCCAGGTAGCACTATTATTTGTGATACTATGGCTGCTTCTTTTAAGGTCTGACCACTGAGAAGATCCGAGAGCAGTGAAAGGGCTGGAAGAAGCAAAGCCCCAAAGCAGTAGCAATAGCAAATAGCAATCTGGTGCCCAGATCTTGGCTCCTAAATACCATTCTCTATGAAAAGGAACCAGAGCTCCTTTGAGAAATGACTGATTTAAGGGCTGGACGAGGAAAATGTAAGATGAGTCTGGAACACCTTATTGAATCAGAAAGCAAAGATGTGTTCAAAGAATAATGGAGACATGATGAGAAGACACAAGAGTTCTGGTTTTGGTCAGCATGGAATAAGCACACTATACTCTATTGCTTTCTCTGACTACAAGTAAAAATCCTGGATAGAATGTGTAAAGCAACTATCAGAGGACTCCGGGAGGGGGATCAGAGCAGGAGGACTGGGTAGGAAACCCAGTCCTTGAGGGACAACCCAGCAGTGAACTTCCTGGGTTGCTGCTCTTTTTCCCTCCTAGAGAGCCTGTCTCTGGCTCTAGGGCAGCCTGAAACTTACAGCTACGAGCGGGTACAGACAGAAAAGGCTTTGAGGAAAGCTCATGCTTTCTAGCCTGAGGACTTGGAGGAGGAAATCCTGCGGGACAGAGGTCTTTTAACTGTCCCTGGCTTACTCCAGGTGAGAGCCAGCAAGGAAACAGCAGACCTCCCCTCCCCATCAGTGACAGCAGCAGCAGTGGAAGTGGCCCATGTAGGGTGAAGCTCTGGGGATTCTCCCCACCCTCTATGGGGTGAGCTCCAGCAATGAAGGGGCATGCCTTTCCCAACATTAGCGTGGTGGAGGTGGCCGCTACAGGGCTGAGCCCTTGTGAGTTTCTGATATATACCAGGTGCAACAAAGGGACATTATTGAGATACTCTTTTTGCTGTGGCCAGTCATTCAAGATGGTTGTATCTGCTTGAGTTGGAAAACATGAATCCCTTATCAACCCTATTGATAAGACAAACAAAGGAAAGAGACAATACAGAATAGAAAATAATATTATAAAATAATAATAATAAATATCTTCCCTCCTGCTGTGGACTCCATATCTGGCTCTGTTGTAGACAGCCATTGGCTGAGATGCAGCCTGGAGGCAAGAAGGCATCAACCGTTTCCCACCTCAGGCTTTTATTTTGCTTAGCAGAGGCCAAAGTGGTACCTAATGATCAGAGTGGGAATTAAAGTGGCAAGACTGTTGCTAAGCGACAGAAACCGCAAGGGTGGTGTCTACATTTGAGGATCATGAACTAGATTTCTGGCTTTGGACCTTAGTCCACTGACACTAACAGATTAGCAGCTAACTGTGGTTTTAAGGATTGCTTTTGCCAGAGAGGTCCCAAGCTTGCAAAATAATGTCTTGAAATAGATCAGCTTTTTTTTTTTTTTTTTTTGCAATCCCTAGATGCCAGAGCTCAAACTAATAAGAGAGAACTGCTAAAGCAATATAGCCTTCAGAATAGGAATTCCACTAGAAAATACTTCCCTGGAGTGGCCATGAAGGCAAAGGACAATTGGGTTTCTGTCACTTGCAGCTTAAAAAGCCTTTACTAGTACAAACAGAACTTTGGTTCTCTGTTTTCCTGGCAAGTTGTCTCAAGATGTCTTGTGTGTATACTTTTCTCATATATTCCCAGTCCCAATATCCCCTCCTTGGGTCATCCTTCCAAGTTCACCCCAGCCCTGAGAGTAGAACTGAAAGCAGAGTAGAAGGGGAAGATCTGTTCTCCTTGGACCCAGCTGACATCGTGATGTCCCAAGCCTGGCCTGGCACCTTTTTCCCACTCCAAGAAATACCCCAGCTTTGAGAAACATCATCGCTGCCGGTGGTAACTTACGTATTATGTGTAAAATGAGAGTTTGAACTAGATGAGTTTTCAAATTTTTTCCAGATTCCTCTGGGGCGTGGGACTCAGGCATCTCATTAACTAAAGTGCGCCCTATTTAAGGAGCCATGGCATATGAACGGGTCCCTCTAATTCCCTGGCACAAAGCCATGCTTGTAGTAGGTTTCTTAGTGACTATTCCATTGATTACTAATCTGGGGCAAAGCCAACACAGCTAAAGCTTTCTCCATATAGGTTCATTCTGTCTTACAGTTCTTGCCTTGGGCTGTTGTAGTCTTTTGATGAAGGTCTTAAATTAACAAGCTCATTTCACATCTAGAACTAAGACAACCCTTCCTGTTCTCCCCATTCCAAATGAGGGCAATTTCATCCCTATCACTCCCAGATCCCTCGCCCCCAAAAGCTCAGATACCAATTAGCCTCCATTGGAGATTAATAAACAATACAATAATGACAGATAAAAAGACTAATTCTGTGGCCGAGAGAATCACTTTAATTAATTTAATCCTGGCTGAAAGATCAGCTGTGCTCAGGCCTGCTCACCAGCAGGGCCCATTTATCCCAGTCTGTCCCTTCCTTGAAAACCAGGGTATGCTCCGGAGCCGGCACTTAAGCAACAATGAGAAACAGATTGTACTGTCAGGCTTCATTAAAGGTCATCATTAGTATTCCAATTTGAAGACAGTTGCTCCAGCTCAACCTTTTACCAATTCTTCCCTGGCGCATTGTGAAGTTTGGTTCAGCTGTGAAACGGAAAAATTCTCCCTGGGCTCCCAGCGTTGGGATGGGTATCATTTGATGCCTGTCGGCTCTGCAGCTTAAAGGGCAGATCCCCTGGGGAAGTGACGGTCCCGGACTCTATTTAAAAATCAGGTCATGTGCAGCTGCCTAGAATCCAGACATTTCAAGGAATAGAACTTTCTAGGACTCAGCCATAGCAATCAGAAATAGGATAGATTTGTCATCTTCCCCAGGAGCCTATTTCCACTGTTCTTTTGCAAAAAAAGCTGGAGAAGATTTTTTAATGGAACCGGAGTGAGTGACAGATAGGAATCACCATCAAAGTGGGAAATTGTTTGGGGCCTAAGGTTCCACAGACAGTCAGGAGGCAACCCTGGTAGGCCTTTAAAGGCAACCACCCTCAGCGCACAGTCTCAGCTGGCTTTGGGGAGACGGTTTTCAGACTGCTCGCTTCACACGGGATGTGAAATTTTAATTTCCTTTCTCTGCAAATTGCCAATTTTTAACTGCTTTCCCTCTGCTGAAGCAGTTTTTATTTGTAGGTGGTTGTGTGCACAGGGGTAACATTTTACATATTTTTTTACTCTTTTTCCTAGTAAGTAGAGCCATCCTAACTAGGGTGTAAGGTGGTATATCTCGTTGTGGTTTTGATTTGTATTTCCCTGTTGATAGTGATGCTGAGCAGTTTTTCATGTACCTGGTGGCCATTCATATATATTCTTTGGAGAAATGTCTATTTCCTTTGCCCATGTTTTAACCAGGTAGTTTTTGTTGTTGTTGTTTAACTGTAGGCAGGTCCCACTCCTTATTTCCTCTTTGGGTACTTCCATTTTGCACGTAGTCTTGGTAGAAGATAGTCTTCTACCAAGTCTTCTTTATCCCAGGATCCCTAAATGCCAGATTTCACCCTCCATCCCATGTGAAAAAGAACAGATGTGATTTCCATTTGATCAATCAGACACCTTCTCATCTTCTGCGAGCACCTAATATCTATCTAATGAACCCCCTCTTTTTCTAATATAGCCAGAATCTGTTTTTGTTGCTGCAATAAAAAATCCTAATGATACTCTCTGCAAGTTCACTTTCCAACTGCCTCTCCCTCTATAAATTTTCCTGTGAAGACAATGGTGTATGTGTCAAATGTCTGAAGGGAAGGACACAGGCAAAAGAGACTTGAGCTAAACATCATGGTCATAGAGTCTCACACCTCAGTTTCTCTCTGAGTGCCTTTGGAATAAGAATAAATGGACTTGTACTTTACCAAATATTGATAGTTAGCTAAAGCTAAATCACTATATGCTGTAATTGGGAAATCTGGAATAGACTCTGTCCTTTCTACCTTCCTCTTTCAGGGCTATCCAGTGGTTCCTGATCTTTAGCATGCCTGAGTTATCTGGGACATTGTTCAAACATAAGATTCCTGGACACTCTTTCCCTACCCTATACCCCAAGACTCTGGTTCAATAGGAGAGTCTGATGAGGGTGGTCTCAGGACTATACCCTGAAAAACAGTGGAAGCCAGCCTGAGGATAAAGCCATTACACAAAGAAGGAAAAATTAGAGAAATTCAGAGAGAAACAAAGTTAGAGCCCCAGTCAAGCTGTGCTTGAAGCTTCATCCACTATGGTTTTAAGAAAGAGAATACATTCCTTGGAGTATTTATGCCAAAATTAAAATTGGTTTTCTGTTACTTACAACTGAAAGCACCCTGATATAAAAATACTTTCACCTCACACATAATATGATTGGATAATCAACACCACCTCATGAAGAAGGTTTTAGTTTTATTCCTATTTTCTGGATGATGACACCAGCTTAAAAAGCTGGAATCTTTGCTTAAATTCAAGCATTATATAGAGCCAGATGCATGAAGGTAGGTCTTATTGAGGCAGAGGGACCCTCTGTTAAGGAAAGTAAAAAATTTCCCCCTATTATTACTGGATTCATGTTTCGCTACCTTCCTGAAGTCTTTTCTGGAAACTGGGCCCACACCATGTTCATTATGTGGCTACCAATTGTAAACAGATTCAGTGCTACAGACATACAGTTTAATTATTCTTAAATAGTTTTTAGTGTTTCAGTATTTCTCTTCTTTCCTGCAACTCCTCATTCCCCTAAAAGATGCTCAAACAGTAATTGCTAATTGTTGTCTGGCTGAGTTAAAACGAAAGGACAGGTAACCTAAAGGTAGAATAAACTGTGGTTTATTCATATGTGTGACTGAGTTCTAGTAGTTTATGACACATAGTTTGTCCTCAATAAATTTTTGCCGAATGAATGAATATCAGTCACGCCTTTCTATTACAATGCGACTCCACACCCATGACATTGGAGAATGGGCTTTTCAGTGAAACACTGAAAAACAAACAACAGGTTAATACAGGGTCTCATCTTGCTTTCAAAGAATAATGCTTTGAAATCGACAGCAATTTGTAGAGTTCCACTGGACGCCTTTAACATCAGTGCCAGTAGCGATAACCATGAGATGTTTACAAGCCAACTTTCACATAACTTAACATCAGTATCTGTGCCTTCTTATACAGGACAGAACAAGAGTTTCAACACATTCAGTGCGAGTTACAACATACTCAGACCACAGGCTAGGGCCTATGTGGCAAAAGGTTTAAAAATTAAGGAATCCAACCATTGCTGAAAACCAAAATAGAGATTCTTCATTTTATAATATGTGTCTGCCATGTTTTAATAACATTAATAATTGAAAAATCTTATATGTTGCCTAGGTCATGAAAGTTTAAAAATCTGCCCTTAATTTGGCATTTCAACATGACAGGGTAGAATGAAAAGTAATTGTTTTAGACCAGAACACCTGGTTCCATTTCTGGCTCTAACATTTACCTGGTATGGACCTTAGGCAAGTCATGAACCTATTGGAGACTTCTTTCCTCTTTTATGAAATGAAGATGAGTCATTGAGTCATTGTGAGTGTCCAATTGTGCAATATATGATGGCAAAGTCCCTTATATATTAAATAATATCATGTCAAATGATTTGTGTGGCAAGAACAGGAAATCAATTTCAAAGCTTAAATCTAGAGAGGAGGTATTGGCTTTCATAACCCAAAAGCCCTGAGATGGATAAGGTGCCGTTCTTTTCTCTATAGTCTCAGCATAGCTGCCAGCAGCGCACTGGGCTACAGACTTTCTCTTTCACATTCTGGCGGGGGCAGGAAGATGCTTCCCATATCCTCCAAACAAAAGTTCTAGGTTTTACTGTGATTGGATGGCTCCTGAGTAATGACAGAGATTAAGATTATCCAAACTGGTTTAGATCAATCAGGGCCAACCCTAAGACCAAAGGATGAGGTCAGTACCACCCAAAGTACATAGAGCTGGACATGAGTGATGTTTTCCCAGAGCAAAGAATGGGGAAAAGGGAAATAAATGCTGAGTAGGCACAAATCTCTACTTCTTTGTATGAATGGCACAGATTTACATTCTGATGGATATTAGTATCATAACTCAGTTTGGTATACATCTGTGTATTTAATCTATTTTACAGTTTTAAGATATTTAAGTGGTTTAACTCATATTTCCTTCCTTTTTGTTGCCACCTCTCAGATTACTGAGATTACTCCCATGATGCAGTCATATTACACATTTGGTTTGTAACACATGGAAGAGCTTAGAAAACTGCAAAGCGCTATGCAGATGACAGATACTTTCCTTGCTACTGTGTTTGTCACAATGGTCCTTTGACTTTGGGGTTGCTGGCTAGCATGTTAGGATCATGGGATTCTTTGGCTAGTCAAGTTCCTTGGTAACTAGATTTATTCATAAAGGATAAGCCTTATAGGTTCCAAGAAAAAACTCCTCACCCCAGCTCTTACTAGACAATCTAGCCCGAGGCTTTTCTGAAACAGGTGGCTCACTGGCTCTTAGTATAATAGTACTAGTCATTTTTGTAACAGCTTAATTCGTATGATGATTTACAGTTCACAAACTGCTTGAAAAGGGTCTGAGAGCAATGGATGGATGTTGAAATTTTGTAGATTTGGGGCCTAGGGGTCAGACCCCTAAGTGAGTGGTTTGTCTAATGTAGACTGAGAACTATCATAACCAAGATTCCTAATAGCATAATTATTTAAGATCTAAGCCCTAAATCTTTATTTCTTTCTAAACTTCCTAATATCATAAGGCTTAGGATAGAAGTCTGCAGCTTTATAATTATTGCATGTTTTTACATACCTTAGCTCATTTGATTCTCACAACCTCCTTTGAGATAGGTAAGGATTATTAGCTTTGCTTTACAGATGAGGAAACTGAACCCCAGAAAGAATAAGGACTTGTTGAAGGTCAAATAGGAAGTGTCAAGTCCAGGTCTTTTGATTCCAAGTTCAGTACTCCTTCTACAGCAACATGGCGTATACATTTGGAAATTTATGGGGACCACAACAAAAATATCAGATTCACTTTGGGCTCTAGGAAAGGACTTAGACATCTGTTGTTAGTAAGTGCTTAGAATCAGTTAGTAAGCTAGGAGTAGAATCTTCATCCTTGGGGAGTTTTACAAGTCAGAAGAATCTCTAGCCTAATCCGAACAGTGGCTACAAGAAGAGCTAAATGACTTAAAGTCTCCTTCAACTCTTAAATTCTAGAATTCTGGAATCTTTATTTCAGGGGCAGATCATCATGCCAAGGGCAGATCATCATGCCATGATTACACTGTCAAGAATAACTTACCCATATTAAAGCATCTGTTTCTGACAATTAGCATGGTTTACTAACAATTAGGTCCACTTTTGAACTATGACTGCAGAAGCAGCTAATGTTCTCAGGCAGTCCATCTTATCCTGGAAAAAGAGAGTAATGCCAACCAAATGAATTCATGTTGGCTCTGTAGAAAGTGTGTGATCCCCTCCAAGCAATTTCAAGGGAAAAGGCCATCCAATTTTAAATTGAGGAATTTGGTTTGCAGATGAAGTCATTCATCTTGTGGCCACTAACCATAGTTATCCAATTGATAACCTTCCCTCTCTTTGAATTCGAGTAGGTTTGATTTAAATCACTAGATTTCCTACAAAGAGCACATTTTTGTTTTTTATTGTATAATCCTATATGATAGTCCTTGCAATTCAGATAGTTCATTCAAAAGCACAATACATTGAAGATAGTAATTTTGATATCCATTTTTATAGCATGTTAGAAAACGGAAGGATGACTTTGTAATAAGCGGAGCTAATTAAAGCAGATGGTTTTGAAGTTACTGGAGAACATGGTGAATCATCTCCAGTGTAACGTGGATTATATATGGGGGTAATTTTTGTTGTGTTAGCATAACGGAACTATTGCCAAAATTACATTATCTTTGAATAAATACTTGCGTTTTGGATGTTTTCTCATAATAAGCATATGTAATTATTTTAACACAACAAGCACGTGTTTATTTTAAAATGTAATTACTATGTTTTCATTTAATTTCATTCCTTTACATATAGCTAGATTTGTACCAAAAAGAATATGAAGCAGAGTGCTATCTTTTAATTTAAAAGATTTTAAAAATGCATATAACATAGAGTATTTCAGTTCAACAAAAGAAACTTAAAATATTATCAGCCAACTTTACTCTCTTCTTTTTGTTTATATACAACTTGGGAGTAAACCTAAGTCTTTCCACTTTTCAGTTCCCAAATGAATTCTTTTTTTTTTTTTTTTCAGAGTGCACATTCATTTATACAAAAAACTTTTCCAGGAGCTATTCAGGCTCGTTCAGCCTCCATGTTCAAAAGGGTGCACATTTTTCACTGAAAAGGAAATAGTAACCAAGTGTAAAGGTAACAACTTAAGGAAAACCCAGTTTGAATGGACATGAATAATTTCCAGCTAAGGTGTTTTCTACAATGGATACCACCTCACTGATAACTGTTTGCAATAGTTATTCAGCCTTTGGGTCAAACTGTACTTTCCGAAGTCTCTTTTATTTTTTCATCTGTATTGGAGTGTAGTTGATTTACAATGTTGTGTTAGCAACACAGCAAAGTGAATCAGTTATACATATACATATATCCACTCTTTTTTTATATTCTTTTCCCATAATAGGCCATTACAGAGTATTGAGTGGAGTTCCCGGTGCTATATGATAGGTTCTTATCATTTATCTATTTTATATATAATAGTGTGTATATGTGAATCCCAGTCTCCTAATTTATCCCTCTCCCCCTTAACCCCTGGTAACCATAAGTTTGTTTTGTACATCTGTGACTCTACTTCTGTTTTGTAAATAAGTCCACTTGTACCCTTTTTTTAGATTCCACATATAAGCGATATCATATGATACTTGTGTTTCTGTGTCTGACTTATTTCACTCAGTATGACAATCTCTGGGTCCATCCATGTTGCTGCAGATGCCATTATTTTGTTCTTTTTTATGGCTGAGTAATATTCCAAATGAATTCTTGATTCAGACTGGATTTGTCCAGGCCAGTAATGGTTGGTAGAAATATTTCTGAACTGCTATTAAGTGTTAGATTCTCACACAATAATCTCTAGTGGACCAGGCAGCTTCTGTGACTCCTCCTATTCCTTGGTGTTTTTTTCTTTATACTCTCACCAGCCAATATTTATTTGCTGAGTGATTTATCCATAGTACAGTGATTTATCATGATTGACCTTATGGCAGGATGACTTGGATGCCCAGGTGAATTCTTCTCGTCAGTTAAGGCTTAGCAGTCTTGTTGACTGGAAAAATAAGGACTACTGTCATTATCATGACTATCGTTATATGACTATCGTTATTGAATCAGGTATTGGGATTTGACAAGAAAAACTGGATTATAAATTCTTGGCTTGCTGGGCTGTGCTCAGAAAATTTTTCTTAACATCATCTTAACACATAATAGTACATTTTAATCTGCTGTGGCTCTGCAAGAACTCTGATTTCTATATTTGAATGAGTTATACTGATCTCCACAGTCGTTAGATGGTTTTTCAGCATGAGAATGAATGTGACAGGGCTAAACTAATTATACTTTTCATCCATGATGAGGATGAAAGTAAACTGTCTGCTGTTATAATCAGATTGTATATCACTTATCTTGTTCAGAAATGGTAAATACTATGAAAATAAAATTCGACAATAATAATAGTTATCAGTTATGCTGCAGCTATTATGTCCCAGGCTCTTCCCATACATTGTCTTATTTAATCCTTCCAAGAATCCTGTGTCCCAATACATCCATTTTACAGAACGCTTGTATCCTTTTACTAACCTTCCCCATTTCCCCCACCTCTCAGATCCTGACGAACACCATTCTACTTTCTGTTTCTGTGAGTTCGACTTTTTTCCTTTCCTTAATGTCATGTTTAGATGCAAGTCTGTGTATATTTCAGGCAGTCGGTGCTGAGATAGTTAGCACTGCACTGCCCTCTTGTGCTTTCAACCAAGTTTACAGCATCAAGACTATTAAAATCTCACTGCCTTCCTTCCACCCAATCTTCTCTTTTCCACTTCAACAGTTGAGTTTGCCTGCTAGTTTTAAATTTAAATTGAGGTTTTAGAAGGCTCTTAGCTGATAATGGTGGCTTTGTACACGCTGGAATCCTGAATGCTTCCTCCCTGCAAGATTTTCTTCCCTTCATTGCTCTCTGTTAACAGTAAATTGCATAAAAGTGGTGAAAAGACCCCAAAGCAGCCAGTTTCCAAGAGCTCAAATGTTTGAAAGAGAAACTGCAATATTTATCGCTGAGAAGTTGACTGTGTTCTGGTAATTCATTTTTATAATTAGTCAATTATGAATTCCCAGTTATAAATAATTAATCGATGTTAATCGTATCTCCTGAGAGGAAACACATTTGACAAATGGTCAAACCGATGAAAAACCCAGTTCCAGGCATCCTTAAAATGACTTTAAACAGAAAGAAGAAAAGAAACTCTGAGAAATTTTTTTTAAATGACAAAAATGCCAACAGATGTAAAAAGGCTCTCCCCAAAGTAAACCAAAATAACCAGTTTTAAAATTGTTAGAAAATTGAGAAAATTGAAAAACTGAGAAAATTGTTTTCATCAAACTTTTATTTTGACCAAATTATCCTCTGAGCCAATTTAATTTCAACTAAACTGCTTTCTTCCAAATCGTATTTGGATAAATTGTTTCCAGTTTGCCTTTAGCCAAATCCTATGCTACCCACCCAGACCAATCAATATAAGGAATTCAGTAATCACAATGAGATTTTTTAACCTATTTTACCTAGAAATGTATGAATTCAATTTATGTCTTCCCTTATGTATCTTGCTTGGTTTTTTCGTGTTTTCATAACCATGTAATTTGATCCTCACAAAAAGCTGAGCGATTATTTCTATTTTACACCCAAGGAAATGAAGTTCCAGTGAGACTAAAGGATTTGTCCAAGGCCACATGGCTGGCAAGTGGAAAAGCTAGAATGAGACCCCAGATCTTTCAGGCTCTATGATGGGACCAATTCCATCACAACAGTGCCAAGAATGTAGACCCTGCCTTGCTCTTAGGGATGGAGCCTAGAACAGAGTTTGGGAACTTTCACACTCAGTTTCATTGTACTCACCAGGCGCTCACAGAATCCTGCTGTGGAATCTGAGGGAAATGAGCTCATTTTAAGGGTAGAGTTGATATATCTATCAGTCAGTGTGTGTGTGTGTGTGTGTGTGTGTGTGTGTGTGTTTCGCTCCTACAATGTGACGATATGGAAGAAACAAACAAGGATTTTTGACCAATATTATCAAGTGTGTAATGTTCTCAAGAGTTCTGCTCTCCAAGTTGTCCAGCGTGGTCAAGGAAAGCCAACCCACACTTATTTGTTCATTCATTCAACAAATATTTATTTTGTGCCTATACTGTGTCAGGTAACATCCTAGGTGTTGGGATGTAACAGTGAGCAAAACAAAGTCCTGCCTTCATAGAATGTTCTTTCGAGCAAGACAGTTAGTAAATAGTATATAGCACAGTAGGTAATTGAGGGATACATTTGATGGCTCTGATTATAGTGACTTTGACCAATACTCAGGGAAAGGAAAAGTTCGTGAAGGTTCGAGGGGTGTGGAAATGTGTCACTGTTACATGGAACCAAAAATGACTGAGGTCATACTTTTTAAACATGTGTTACACCAGAGGGTATTTGTGTCATTTGGGGGAAGTGACAGTTTCTGAAAAAAATGTCAGTTTTACAATAAGAGTAAGACTAGAAACGGATTCAGATCTTGATTCTTTCCTTGATTAATTGTGTGATCTGAGATATGTTACTTAGTGGTTTTTACTCTCAGTTTCCTCATCTGTAAAATGGAAATAATATAAGTACCTGTCTCATCTCTGCCTCTTACTTCGAAGCCCTTGTGCTTAACCATTACACAGAATCCCTCTGAAGACGTTAATGGGTGAACAGGTGAAGAGGATAAAGAGTTTTAAATAAGAAAAAATAAAGTGTTATGATAATTTTGACTTCTGATGTTACTAATAAGTTCAGTGGAAAATTGAGGGTTCATTTATCTTTGCACTCAGCATCTAACCAGCAGACACACAGAAAGCAACTAATAAATGTTTGACAAGTGAATTGATTCATCATTAGCAATCTTCTTTACCCTCTGCATTCTCCAACACTGCTTACATATTTTAGCGTTTTCATTTGTGGACTACCCACCTCACCTGAAAGTATTAGCCAATAAACTTATGCACATAGTCATTTCATTTTTTAAAACTCAAGAGAACTAATAATAAGCATCCTTATATAAAGATCAGAGAGGACTTTCTAACACTGAGTGGTTCCTGGGAAAACAAAAATTTCCACCTTCTTTGGCGCCCTCTTGTGCTTTGTGGTGGAAACTAAGCAAGAGTGCTGATGCTTCCAGGAGTCGAGAGATCTGAAAAAATCCTACAGAACACACACTCTTACAGATTAAATTTTGTTTCCCCTCTCTGCCTGTTACTCTGATCAGTGCTTGTGTCAGGAATTGTAAAATATTATGTAACCTGAGTTTCCCTAGCCCCAGTAGGCTGTAATTTACCTTATCAGTTTGAATTTCCTCCAGCTCTTATTCCTAGAGACTCACACAACCTATAAATGCATTTATGTGTTTTTTGGAAGTATGTGTCACATGTGTTATCTGGCAAGAATGCTCTCATTGCTCTGTTTCTCCTTCACTCTTTCCCTGTCTCTCTCTTATCCTCATGTCAGGGCTCTGATGTCCTTAAGAAGTTAAAGGGTAGGAAATTCTCTTTGGAAGACAGAGCATATCCACTCTCCTTTCACTTTGCCTTTACTTACAGGGCCCCTTGAAGCAGTGTTGCGTGTTCTTCAATGTCTTGCTGAGTTTTTGTTCGTTCGCTATTACCACAGGCCTTTTAGCTTTTCAAGTCCCCCTGCACCATTGGACTCTTGACATGTGAGCACTGGAAATGAACAGGGGCTCAGTAGGTAAATGCAAGTGATAGATTCTGCATTGCCTTAAACCAGGTGTCCTGCCCGAGCAGCTTGGTAAACAGGCTCAAATATTTCAGATTATTAGTTAGACCTGAGCTGGAACCTGCATTATATTTCTATGAAACTGAATAATTAGTGATAATATTAAAATGATTAATAATGGCTGACTTTCATTTAGTGCTTAGTAGGTACTAAATACATTGCTGAGTGCTTTACAGGCAGCATTTCACTTCATTTTCACAAGTCTCCTAGGAAGTAAGTAATGTTATAATCTTCATTTTACAGATAAGAAAACTGAGATGTAGAGGTTACATGCTTTGAGAGACACTATAGCTTTGAGAGACACTATAGCTTTGAGAGAATCTGTTTGCTATAGTTGTTTGAGCGAGAAGACTGCAGTTCCAATACTGGCTCTACCACTTTCTAACTGTGTGACTTTTGATGATCTGCTTAACTTCTCTGTGGCTCAGTTTCCTTATCTGTAATAATCACTCCTGCTTCATAAGGATATTGTGGGTATTAAATGAGTTAATGGTCCTTGGCATATCATAAGTACTATGTAAGTATTGATACTTTTACAAAAAGGAAAAGCGAAGCCCAGGTTGGTTCAGGCTACTATATGGTCTCCCTAAGATAAAGACTGCTTTTTCTCCTGATGGATGTTGTTAGGAAATGGATCCTAATAACATGTCCTGCTGTGGTGAATTTCTCCTTTGACTGTGCAACAGAATCATCTGAGGATGTTTAAAAACTACTGGTCCTGATTCAGTAGGTTTAGGGCAAAGCCCAAGCATCTTTATTTTTCTAAAGCTTCAAGAGATTCCCATCTGTAGCCAGCACTGCAAGTCACTGCTGTTAAGTACTTAGATGTTGACAAAGATCTTTCCCATAATAAGATAATATTTATTCAGTGCTTACTGTATTTTAGATACTGAGTGCTTTATTTGGATCATCTCTTTTAACCCTCCAACAAAAACTTCATGAGTTAGGTAATTATTATCATCTATACTTTACAGATGGGAAAACCAAGGAATAGAAAGTAAGCAACTTGCCCAAGGTCACTTACATAGCTGGTGGCAGAGCTGGGATTTTAAACCAGGTGGACCGATGCTGTGGCCTGTACACTTAGCTACCAGCCTAGACTGCCTTCCCCTGTGGTGTCTAATTTGAATTTTGCCATAAATCTGTATAGTGAACTGGTTTTGCCATTATCCCCAATTTATAGCTGCAGAGACAAAGGACTGGACTGAATGTACACAGCTAGTCAGTGTACACGCTGGGGCATACACCTGGGTCTGATAACTTGAAATCCTATGCTCTTTCTATACTGTTGCAGAGAACTTCAAATAACCAAGGCTGATAGTTATTTTATAAGGTCTTTCATATGCATTACCTCCTCCTCTTTCCTGCAGTGACTGCTTTGGTCCATGCCTTCATCCCATCCGGCAAGAGCTTCAACCAAAAGCCCTCTTCTATTTTTATCCCTTCTCTGTACCCTACTTCCAGCTTCCTTTTTATCCACTAAATGTAGAGCTCATCAAGCAACTCTTTTGCTTAAAATTTGGCTAACATTTGTCCTGTTTGCCATCTGTAGTAGGTTGAATGGTGCCCCCGCCCCCCAAAAAAGTATGTTCATATCCTAACCCCTGGATCCTGTGAATGTGGCCTTATTTGGAAAAAGGATCTTTTCATGTGTAGCTAAGTTAGGGATCTCCAGATGAGACCATCCTGTATTTCTCTCGGTTGGCTCTAAATCCAGCAACAAGTATCTTTCTAAGAGATAGAAGAGAAGGCACGGACGCACAGAGGAGAAGGCCCTGTGAAGACAGGCAGGGATTGGAGTCTGCAGCCACAATCCAAGGGATGCCCGAAGCCACCAGAAGCTGGAAGAAGCAAGGAAAGATCCTCCAGAGGGAACATGGCCCTACCGACACACTGATTTCAGACTTCTAGCCTCCAGGACTGTGAGAGAATAAATTTCTGTTGTCATAAGCCACCCAATTCATGGTAATTTGTTACAGCAGCCCTAGGACACTAATACACCATCTCTTCACTTCTTGACTTTCACGGTTCATGACACCTGTGGCTTCTCTGCTCATCAGGCTCTGTGTCTCAAATAAACCCTCTGCCCCATCTGGTGCTTCTTCACTGTCTTCTGCATGGGACACTTGGATCCTTTATGTGCCTTCCCTCAGTTTGCTTCCTCTTTGTTGTAAAGAAGACATGCTATCTCAACAGAATTTACCCTCAGAAGGAAACTGTCTTTTGAGGTGGGTGATATGGGGAAGGAGATGAACTCTGTCAGGACAGATGGTGGAGTGGGCAGGGCACCCTTTGCCCATGAGTTACTTGCCGTGTTTTCTCCTTTTTTTTTTTTTTTAATTTTTAAAAAAATTTTTTTTATTTATTTATGGCTGTGTTGGGTCTTCGTTTCTGTGCGAGGGCTTTCTCCAGTTGCGGCAAGCGGGGGCCACTCTTCATCGCGGTGCGCGGGTCCCTCACCATCGCGGCCTCTCCTGCTGCGGAGCACAGGCTCCAGATGCACAGGCTCAGCAATCGTGGCTTACGGGCCCAGTTGCTCCATGGCATGTGGGATCCTCCCAGACCAGGGCTCGAACCCGTGTCCCCTGCATTGGCAGGCAGACTCTCAACCACTGCGCCACCAGGGAAGCCCCTCTCCTTTTTTTTTTTAAACCCTTTCCTATGTTGCTTCCATTAAAGAGCCCATCTGAGGCTTAATACTTGCACAAGTTATACCTCAGCCTTGTGAAACAGGAGGGAAGGGGGCAGGACACAACCTTTAAAAGCATAACCTAGCCCGAGGACATGACATAAACTGATGAGAACCAAATAGGTCCAAGATGGCAGACGAGGCAACTTCCACTAGTCCTTGAGCCTCAGTATATGCTCAGTGTAACACATCAGCAAGCTAAATGACACACCCACAGGCGCCATGACAGTTCCAAGGCCATCCATAAGTGTCAAAAAGTGGATGGTGGCCCAATTCCTGGAAATCCCCACCCCTTCCCCAAAATAGCTGGAATACTCCTCCCACTCATTAGCCCATGGAATTACCCACGCCTATAAAAACTGACAACCCCATACCCTGGTGCCGCTCCTACCTTCTGAGATGGCCCACGCTCTGTCTCTGGAGTGTGTTTCTCTCTAAATAAATCCACTTCTTACGTATCATTTTGTCTCTCACTGAATTCTTTCTGCGACGAGATATCAAGAACCTGAGCTTCATTAAGTCCTGAGACCAGGTGTGTGATCTCAGTTAAAAGACTGTGGATTCAAGTCCCAATCTGGGTTTTGGCTGTGTTCGAGTCCTGGCACATGGTTTCAAGTCCCAGTCTGGGTTACCTGGTTTCACTTGTGTATCATCTGAGAAGTAAGAATGTTTGACAAGTTGCCCTCTTACTGTCCTTCTAGGTAACATAAAAGATGAAATCCATCCATACAAAAGTTTTTCTTGAGTACCAACTAAGTATTAAACACTACCCCCAAGAGCTGGGGCTGTATTGGTGAGATAGATGTGGTGCCTGAACTTACAGGGTAGAGTCTTCCTGGGTTGATGAATACTGTGCTTCTCTACTTGGACTTGCCCAAGGTCACACAGCTATTAAGTGGCCAAGATTCAAATCTACTTATGTCTGATTTCAAAGTTCATGCTTTCCACCACATCAGGCATACCGGTCAGGGTTCTGGCAGGAAAACACAGAGTGTTGAAATGGGATAAGCGAGGAGACTTTAATAAGAGAAGATTTACAAGAGTGTGGGAGGGTTAAGAAAAACCCAACAAGGAATGGTGCTGTGTCCCAATGGTAACAACAGCCGGAGGCATTACCACACCGGGGTCTGAAGAGGTGTGGTGGGGAGGTGGTTACAGGAACCTTAGAGAGTACCTGTATCTGTGAGGGAGATCTGGTGGGAGCAGTGCCCTTTAGCAGAGGACCGACCCACAGTGACCCTGTTGCAAGGGATGTGGGGAAATAGAGACCCTTATCTCACATTCTTCCCCTTTTCAGATCCAACCAGTGCCTCCCATTGGCCAAATCCAGCTAGAAGACACAGGACAAGGGAAACTGGGGTGATACGGGCCTTAGAAGTCAGCTCTGGGGTCACAGAGAAGGTTGCAGAGGGTAGAAAGTGGATCTGAAGGGGCAAATGAGAATGCCCAGTATGCCAGTATTTCACAAACTCTTCTCATTCAAATATTTCCTTCATGAATTCGTCGTATCCCATGTGTACTCTACACTCACCTAATATTTTTAAAACGTCCTTACTTTTGCACACCTTATTAAATGTATTAATAGTAATAAGTACTAATAAATGTATTACTAGTAATATAATATGCAGCTACCTTAAATAGAGGAAAACCATTAAAAATGCAATGAAATCAAGTTTGCTGAACTTAAAAAATTAAAATTGAATAATAATTATAAATGATGATTTATCTTATGAGGGCAGGTGCAGTATGGCCCCTGCCTGCCTGTCCAGTGTCCTCTCCCCCACCTCTACCCCATGCGTTTATGCCTCCATTTCAGTCATATTGGGTTTTTGGCCCCTCAAAACCAGCCATACTCTCACCCACCACAGTGCCTTTGCATAGGTTGTTCTTCAGCATTGATCAATGAGAGAACACTCTCAAAAATGCTAGGGAACCTGAATAATACAACAAAATAGGACAATCAGCTAAAAAGAAGAGGAATTATGCTTTCCTGAAGACTATTCTAGAATTGCACTGGTATCGCTAAACATTTTGTCATTGATCTGGATATCCAGGTTCTTGTCCTGGCATCAAACTTTAATTCTATGATCTTAGAACAAATATTTAACAGATATGTGACTCAGTTTCTCCATCCATAAAATGAAAAAAAATTAGCATGGAAGCAGGAAACGTGAGCACATATGCCAGCAGTTCTCCACTCATACAACTTTCAAAAGGGAAAAAAATTACTGTCAAGAACGTGATAAATATACCAAATCAGCTACCTAAATTGTTGAATGCCGTTCATGGTTGCATTTGTTCTGTAACAGGGGAATACAGAAACATTTTCTTCCAAACACCTACCTTTTCCAAGTCCAAACTCTTTTTACCCCACCATATACCTTAGTCATGCTACATTTATTTATAACTCTCCTTTGCAAAAAAATCATTCAGCATACATATTTATATGAATAAATGGGATAATAAATGGGGAAGAAGTATGGCCACTATGGATACTGTTTAAATCCATTCTTCTTTCTTTTTTTAAATAGTGACCTCTACTTCTCAGCCACAGCAATCAGAGAAGAAAAAGAAATAAAAGGAATCCAAATTGCTACTTTCCTTAGGGGTACGACCTCCTTCTCTACTCACAGACATGTGGGAGGCGTTGGCCCCATCTAGGCTTCCTTCCTCTGGCCACAGTGATGGTCAGGAGGGTCTCCTTAGTTCTCCTCAGGCAGAACTGAGACACAGCTGGGGACTTTTGCTTACAATTGTGCCCTTTTCTGTTGGACTTAAATCTGGGAGGATGCACTGATACCTTGAATAATCCACTCTCTCCATTTCTGCCCCCTGCTCTATGCCCTAAAGCAAATTGGTCTGCACAATATAAGCTCCTTCTAACTTCTAATTGACTGCAGCCAATTAGGAGTAACAGCAGGAGATAAGGGAAGGAGAATAGTGAGGCTGGGCTATTATTCCCCTGACTCTTCCTCTGTGGGGTTGCTGCATACTGGCTGTGTTCCTCTACTGAAGAGCACAGGTCCTGTGAGACAGCTCTCTCTGTCTCAGTTTTGGTAACTGATCCCCTCTCCTCCTTTGCTCTTTGAAACGTCATCCATTTAGTACCTTTGCCTTAGACTACCCACTTTGAGTGCCATGTCTTTCCTATCTTGGACCTTGACTAAAACAGAGGATGACAGGCTGGAGCTGCCCACCGCCTTCGAGTCATCTTGTGGGGTCTGAACGTAAGATGGACATGAAGGAGAGCAGAGCCAAGGGAGGAGGAGGGATTGAGTCCTGGCCTCACTGGCTGACCGCCTGACTCCAGTGATGTCTGAGACTGTCACACACACTGATGTTTTCAACGATGTGAGTTCAGTGTATTTCTTTTTTTGCTCAAAACATTTTGAGTTGGTGTTCCAATTGCTTGAAACAGAAAGTCTTTATTAAGGTGTCACTAGAAATATGGCTCTAAAGTGAAGATGCGTGGATCCCTGATGCTAAAGACCCTACATTTGACCCAAATACAGAACTACTTTCCAGTTCCAATCTCCATGAGGCCCGATCCTACAGCAGATCCTATTTTCAGATCTCTCTGAAATTCTGTCTCCTTTACACACTATGTGTTTCCTTACAATAGTCACCGTCTTTACTCAAGTTTACATGAGTGAGTCTCTGTTTCTTGGAGCAAAGTAAACATAATAAAACAGTTTCCATTTTATAGATAAGAAAAGGGAGGCCAAATAAATGAAGAAACTTCATCTAAGTCAAAGGTAATGTCAATCCTGGACTTGGCAGGCAGGTCTTCCGGCCCAGGACCTTTCCATGTTACCCCAGCTTCCTTGTGTTCCCTTTGCCTTTTTCCGTTATGTGTTTGCCTTCCCATTTGCCCTGAAATTTTGTGGCCCTGTCCCCCTAGTAGCCTAGGGTGTGTCACATTATCTCAGGGCCTTGATGCTAGCCAACTGTCAGAGAAGAAAAGCCATGGGCTTATCTTTTTCTGAGTTTCCATCCCTTGTCTGTCCACTCATTTGGCATTTAGCATGTGTTACCCTATGAAAGTTTGGGAGATGTTGGATAATGTTAACTTGTACTTTTATTTAGCTCCCCAAGTATTCATAACTTGCCGTCTCAGGTGAGAGTATGTTTATCTGGTATCTGGTTCATCCTGGAAAAATCTATAGTGCTTGCCACAGTATTTAGCTCACATTAGAGAATCAGTAAGTATCCACTGACAAGATTGACTAAAAGCATCTTATATTAGGCAAAATGCTGGCTAAGCTGCTGTGACACAATTACAGTGGCTCCAGCGTGACAGAAGTTGACTTCTCTCCCACAGCCCAGAGGTGAGCGGACAGTCCAGGGTAGGTAGGCAGCTCTGTTCTATGAAGTCATCCAGGGACTCGGGTTCCAGCTTCTTACTCTGGCATCCTCTAGGGTGTCTTTCTCCACATGGTCAGAGCTGGCTCACTTGTACCACATTCACATCCTGGCCTAAGGAAAGGAGGAAAGGGAAAGGGAAGGGAAAGCAGGTAGATTTCTTATTAAAATGTGATTCAAATATGCACATATTATCTCTGCTTGCAGCTCATTGGCTAAAACATAGTCACATGGTCACATCAGCTTGCAAGTGATGCTGGGAAATATAGAATCTAAATAGTCAGCCATGTGGTCTGATAAAACTCAGGACTCTGCTGCTAAAAGAAAGATGAGCCATTTGACCACTTACCATCCACTGGAATGACTAAAATTACCAAGATTGATTTTCACCATTGAATGATACCAGGTGGGTGGGAGAATAAAATAGTGCACCCACCTTAGCGAACTCTTTGGTCATTCCTCTCCTAGGTATTAACCTAAGAGTAATGAAAACATATGTCCACTGGTACAAGAATGTTCATGGGAGCCTTAGTCATAGGAGCAAAAAACAAGAAACAGACTAAATATCCATCCATAGGAGAATGATTAAACATGTGTTGGGATAGTCATACACTGGACGGCTACTCAGCAATAAAAATGAACAAACTGCTTATACATCAACCAGGGTTCACTTACCTATTCAGCATAGTAGGCACAGAGCCCAGGCCTGTGAAAAATTTTTAATTTCTTTTAATATCAGAAGGAAAAAATGAACTTTTAAGTTGAAGAAAATATTTTATTACATAAGACGGATATATTTGTCATTATAGTAACACAGTTATAAGAGATACATTTAAAATTTTATTTTTTATGAAGGAAGGGGCCCATGAAGTCCCTAGGACCCATGAAGGTCATAATGCAGCCCTATAAACAATAGGGATGAATCTTAAAAACATTATTTCGAGCAAAAAAAACTGGAGACACAAGAGTACATGCTGTATGATTCTATTTAGTGAAGTTCTATAACAGGCAAAAATAATCTGTACTGATAGATCAGAAGGTGGTTGCCTCTGGGACGCGGAGGGATTGAAGGCACTTTCTGGGGTGAAAGAAATGTTCTGTATCTTGTTTTAGGTGGTGATTACCTAGGTGTATGCACAATTGTTTAAAATCATGGAACTGAACCTTTTGCATCCGTGCATTTTATTGTATATTAATTATGCTACAATTTTTTTAAAAAGAAAATCAGTGCAACAGATTTATGAATGAATTCTTGAGACAGTGTTAGCTGACAAGATTTTCAGCTGCATTTTAGTAGAAAATCGTTAGGAGCTCAAAGGGAAGAGTTCAGGCACTGTGGCAGGCCAATGTGGAACAAACCACTCTGCTCTGTATCGGTCAAGGTTTTTGACTGCAAGCAACAGAAAGTAGCTTAAGCAGAAAATGAAATTATTGCAAGAGTAACAGGAAGTATAACAAACAGGCTCTGAAAACAGGCAGGAATTAAAGGAAGCAAAACAGAAACAATCAGACAATCAGATCACTGGCAGATTCCACGATGCCATTATCCTATATCTTTGCTCCACCCAACCAAACTCTATCTCAGTTTTCCACCGCATCTTTTTATTACTCCCCCCAAAGTAAAAAAAAAAAACCTGGATGAGAGTGTCTGATTGGCTGAGTCTAGATCTCACCTACATATAATAATCTTCTAGGACTTGGGAGGGGGAACATATTTCACTTGGCTTCTAGAGTGGCAGGTAGGGCCCTGTCTCCCACTTATTTTGGAATTCCCTATAATAAGATGTGTTTGAATGCTAGGCAGCCAAAAATGACCAATGTCCACAACACTATCTCTGTTGTTCAGATTCTGGCGTGTGATCCTAACTCCTGTCCAGGACTTCCAGGATCCAGGATAGGCCCAGTGTAGATAGGTATGTTCTAAACCATGGATCTTGGCTCTGGAGAGTGAACAGGAGATCAGGTGTGGAAGGTCGCCCTGGCTCAACCATGTAGAACCTGAGCGGGGAAACCAGTTGTACTGGTGAGATACAATGAGAACTTGAATTACATGAGAGAGTATTTGAAAGGCAGAGAAGATAGCAGGCCTTGGTGATTAATCTAGAATGTGGTAAAGCAGAGAAAGGAGTCAAAGGTGACAGTCCGAATTTCTGACTTGAGAGGGAAGGGGTGAATGAAGATTGTGTGGACTAATAGGGACGGTGACACTGAAGAGAGGCAAGGAGTAGACTGGTTTTTATTGCTGTTTGGGGTGGTTAGAAGGGAAGGGTTACGTTTTGATGTGGTGAATTCAAGATGAAGATGTCCAACACACAGTTGACATCACAGGTTTTAGAAAGGGATCAACGCAGGTCAAGTCTATTGGCTGAGGCCTTGGATGAGGGCGAGCTCAGCCCAGGTGGTGAGGAAGAACGCCGGGGAGAAGGTTCCGGAGATTCCCCATATTTAGGAAGTGGTCTCCGAGCTTCCTACCTAGCTTGGTGCTGCGCACGTGCTCTGGGGCCCCCTCGCCAGCGCCCAGGCACCCTCTGGTCCGCGCGCGGGCCACCCCTCCACATCCCGCCCCTGTGGGCGGGGTGAGCGGCGATATAGGGAAGTCACCCGGAAGACGAAGTCGGGTAGGCGCGGACCGGGGAGGGGCCCCCGCAGAGTCGGGCGAGGGGAGGAAAGCCGCCGGGCTGGAGGGATGGCCGGATGTCCCTGCCCGCAGCCCTGAGCGCGGCGCTGGCGGCGGCGGTGCTGGTGATCGCGCTGATCGTGCTGCAGCCTGAGGACGCGGGGCCGGGGGCCGGCTGCAGGTAAACCCTCCGCGTGGGGGACCAAGCTGGGCTCCGCGCCCCTGCGGGCGGAGGCAGGAGGGGCCGGAGTCGGGTACACCGTGGGGGAACGAGGCCTCCTGGTACCTGGGCGCATTCCCTGTTCCAGCCCCTTCCAAGGTGTGGTTTGGCTCAGGAGCGGGGAACCAATAGGGCGCCCCGCCCTGAGGGTGACTCTGCACTTTCCCCTGCGCCCAGACTGCAGAGAATAACCATATCTTCCTCCAGAACAAATAACCTTTGTTCCCAGGGTAAGCACGGCTGTCCCTTTAAATATCCCGAGACCAGCACCTGTTAATGTTATTTCTGTAGCATGGCTGAGACAGAAGCGCTACGGAAGCTTCGGGAGGACTTCAGGATGCAGAATAAATCCGTCTTTATTTTGGGTGCCAGCGGGGAAACCGGCAGAGTGCTCTTGAAAGAAATCCTGGAGCAGGGCCTGTTTTCCAAAGTCACGCTGATTGGCCGGAGGAAGCTCACCTTCGACGAGGAAGCTTATAAAAACGTGGTGGGTATTTGAGCTGGGTCTCAAAAATGTACCCGCAGTGGTTCCTCAGAGTGAGCATATTTTATGCTGCAAGGCTGAACATTGCCCTGCAATGGCGGCAGGAGGTGTTCAGAGCGTGAGCACGATTGGTCTGTGAGAGGCCTTACTGGAAGCTGGATTGTAGGTCCAGGTGGGCCTCTCCCTCACTGGCAGGCCTTGGACAAAGCCCTTCTCAGTCTCGATCCCCATAAAGTGGGGCCTAAGTGTAAGGGGGTCTAGGGAGACAGAGAAGAGCCATGCTTCCAGGGTCCTTTAAGCTGGCTTCTAGAAAAAAAAAGCCCTGTGACCTTGGGTAATTTTCTCAACCCCATTGTTTGTTTTGTCTACCTGTCCACTACACACTAAAGTTAGCGAATCAGAAATTGCTTTGCAGAGGGGGAAAGGCCTATGGCACTGAGAGGTGGGGTTATTCACCTACAAGAATTTGCCCTGCCTGACTTCTCAGGGCTGCAGGCTTGTGTCTGTTAAGTGGAATAGTCCCTTTTCCTGTCACTTACACTTTTCGTGGTTAACCCACTGATACAGCAGACTTCAGTCCGGTGTTAATCCCCTAAATATTTGAAGCCTGAGCTTGGTGGAGATTCCTTTCCCCTTGTAAATGGAGTTATTTGTGAACTGCAGTAAATTAAACTATAGTGTAATTCTGAGACACCCCCCCCCCCCAACCTGGACCCACAGGTGGAACATTCCAAACAACAAACGGTCTCACAAATAAATGTTCATGACTCCTGCAGGTCCGTGATCAGGTCATTTTGCATATGTCTCTGGTCCCTCAGGACTTTTCTGTTAAAATGGACATCTTTGTTCAGACTTAGGCAGGTTAATATGTGATCTTCATCGTCTGGCTTCACGGGGGTGTGTCAGACACCTCTGGTCATTAGAAACTGAAATCGAGTTCTGTGCTTTGACAGTTGAGTTCTGGTGGCGCCTCTTTTGGTCAGGCACTTTTTGTAAACAGACTTGTCTTCAGCATTGTGTATGGTGCCAAGAAAATGCTTTTGAAAGAGTCGATGGTAGAGAGGGAAAGCAACATTTTATTTAAAGTCCTGAATGATGGGAACTTCCCAAACTTTTCTTTTTTAAGCTTCACAACAGACTTAAGAGGTTAGATGGAGGTTCTTAAATTTCAATGGGCATGAGAATTACCGAGGGTGCTTATTAAAAGTGCAGTTTCTGATTCAGGAGTATTGGTGTGAGACCTAGGAATATGCCTTTTTGTCAAGCGCCTGCTGACTGATTCTAATGCAGTTGGGTCGTGGTGTAGACTGAGGGAAAGATTATCATTCACATTTTACTGCTGAAGAAACTGAGACATATAAGTAACTTGGCCAAAATTATTAACATGCCTAGTAAGTAGCAGACCCAAGACTCAAACCTAGATTTTGAGACTCCAAACACCATTTCCTTCCCCAACATTATACCTCATTAGTATTTCTCCTGGTAGTATACAGACAGGTCTTTTATTTTTCCAGAGAGAAAATTATAATTGAACCTGACTTTAGAGATCTAGATCACACCTAGTCCAATTGTGTGTACTGTGGACGTATAAGTACATTGTTGATTTTTGAATTCAGATTAATTGCTTTTTGGTGGGAGAAAATGAGCTTGCAAAATTTGATGTTAAGTGGGTGGACTCTTTAGTAATGTTCTGTCATTTATTCTTTAAATCTAGAGGGGGTATTTTTGTCTGTTTTTTTGTCTTGTTTTGTTTTAATAACATCAAGTAATATACAGCTATGTCTTTGTTGTCTAGAATCAAGAAGTGGTGGACTTTGAGAAATTGGATGACTACGCTTCTGCCTTTCAAGGTCATGATGTTGGATTCTGTTGCCTGGGTACCACCAGAAAGAAAGCTGGGGCGGTAAGGAAGGAATCTACCCTTTTCCTTTTTCTCTGGTCAGTAATGTCGAAGATTCCATTTTTGCTCCCTCTTTTGCTTTATATTTGCTGCACTTAAGTGTAAATTAGCTCTTATCATTTAAGATTCCATATACTGCCCTACCCTTTGCTATACTTTGAATAGTACTTATAAGTTCATCTTTCCTTCAGCATAATCCTTGAGTTCAGGCCTGCATGCTGGAGATGTCATAAATATTTACATGGTCTTGCCTTTTGCAGATATCGTGGTCACTACTTGCCCTGACTTACGCAAACCATTATGTCTGAGTAAAAGTAACTGGCTCATGCTCTTAGCAGTAAGTTTTTTTGGTTTCTTTATAAATGTCTTAAACTTAAAGCATTCTCTCTCACTTGAGTGATTTGCTTCAACGTGTTTTCATGCCAAGCCTTAAACTTCTGGGCTAGAACATCAGAACAGAGGCACGATTCAGCTAGCCTCCGGTGATGACTCAGCCTCCAAGCGATGATTCAACCCCAATGGTGATTCAGCCTTAACTGACGCAGAACTGTCCTAACACATGTTTTATTCTTTTTTTAATGATGTTCTAAATTGCGTCGGCCTCTGTCTAGAAGTCAAATTTTACTACATAGTTAGAAATCAGAGCTTACTATGTAGATCCTGGGCAAGTGTTAATACGCACATCTTATTTAATTTATACCTTGACTATAGTTTATCCCTTTGACAAAATTTACTTGCTGGAGTTAAACATGTCTATTAAACATGCAGGACCACGATGCTGCCATGGGGGCTTACCATAGGTTTATAAACAGGCCCATGCATCAGAATCATTCCGAGAGCACAGAACTATTGGTTTATACCAACCAAGGAGTTAGGCTCAGATGTATTTCTCCGGGCTTTCTGGTGATCCAAAGAATAATTCTATTTATGCTTTCAGTAGGGACAAATTTCCAAATCTTCTGTAGTTCTACCATGTGCCCGTGGGAACACAGCTGAGTTTTGAGCTCTGTGCTGGGAAGTGTGGATTATCGAGAAGTTTGACTCTCCCGGGAATTGGCACGTTGTTGTCTCTCCTAGGAAGGGTCATTTTCCTGCTGATCAGCTCCTGCAGTCTTTTCTGTCCCAGGGACAGTCACAAGGCATGTGCCCGCTGACAGCATTGAAAAACTTTTGTTCTAGTACACTGCAGGTAACATTGTCTCAAGTGCCAACCTGACTTTGGTGGTGACTCAGCAAAATAAAAACACTACTGCATTGGGCATAGAGCAGTTGATTTTCATGACATAAGGCAAATCTCATAATAGGGCGCTCCAAGGGAAAGTCTAAATTGCTTTGTTGCATCCAAATCACGTAATGCAATTTTAATCAGAGGAGTTGGATGTCTTCCCTATCCAGAATATTTTTTTAGATGGAGTTGGTTCTCCACCCCCCAACTAAATACCTTTTGTTCTCCAAAATCAGTTTGGAAAGATAAAAGTAATTAACGAGTAAGCAAGAGAGAAGACTGGTAAACCAAGTGTAATCTCAGAAATAAGTTAGGGCTTAAATGGTTTAAGAGGATAGTGACAGAAAATAAGCTGACATTTCCTCCAGAAAGTCATTTTTTTTTTTTTAATTTGAAGGTAATTTAGATTAGATGCAGTATGAAGTTTGGATGTTGTGATAACTTCAGGCAGTTTAAAAGAGGTGACAATTCACAAGTGGCTAGGCAATAATAGTTGTTTGGGGCGGGGAGGGTGTGTGGATTTCCAAGCTCACTCCACCTGGTATTCTGGTCAGCAGCGTTCTCTGTAAAAAAAGAGAGCATCAGATGGGTATTGCAAAGCTGGTGGCAAGCCTAGTGTCATTCTGTAGCTGTTTTGTAACTGGAGCAGCCCACATTTTACTTTAGCAACTTCAAGAAATTCAGGGTTTCTGTCTCAGTGTTGAAATCCTGTGAGTAGCCTGCTTATTCCCCTATGACCTTTAGTTTAGTTTCCTGGGGATGGATGTTATAACAAAAAAGCATAATCAATGTGGCTTAAACAACAGACATTTTCTGTCTCACAGTTCCCAAGGCTAGAAGTCTGAGGTAGAGGTGTTGTCAGGATTGGTTCTTTCTGAGGGCTGAGAGGGAAGGATCTTTTCCAGGCTTCTCTCCTTGACTTGTAGATGGCTGCCTTCTCCCTGTGTCTCTTCACATGGTGTTTTTCCTACGTGCCTGTGGCTATGTCCAAATTTCTCCTCATTGTAACAACACTAGTCAAACTGGATTAAGAACCACCCTACTTGGAATGACCTCATCTTAACTAATTACATCTGCAAATAAGGTCACATTCTGAGGTACTGGAGGTTAGGACTACACCACAGGAATTTTGAGGGGGGAACATTGCAACCCATAGAATTCAGTCTACCCAGATTTCTTTTGACACTGGTGCTAGGGATAGGTCTGTTAGCTTTCTTCAGCTGTTTGGAAAACCATTTTCTTTAGCAGTAGCTGGTTAGATGCTAATCTTCTTTCTTTTCACATTCACAAGCCATAGTTGTCTAATGAAAGCAGTGACTTTGTGACTTGGCCCTAATCCAGATCTACTGGATCAGAATCTCTAAGGTTGGAAACCTATTTTTAACATGCTTCCTGGGGGATTCTGATGCAGTCAACCTTTTCTTCTTGTTGGACCTGCTTTCAGGATGCATTAGACAGTATTAGTCCTCTTCACCTGCTGGGTTTCCAGGTACTGTTGTCCCAGATGGCCTTCACCTTGCTTTGGTAAGTAACTTATGTGCTAGTGAAGGTTGAAATACCCTTTGAAAACCAGATCTACATTGGCCATAAGTGAAGAGCAAAACCTCACAGGGGCCAGAGAATGGTGCTTTCCCCTTATTAAGAGAAGGATTTGGTTAGTGAGTTTGAGGGGGTATGATTTAGTTTCACCTTTTCATTTGTCTCCTCACCTGGTAGGCACAGGCTCCAGAAGTCCAGGCTCTTGTAGTCTGTTGAATGGACGATGCCATTAATGTGATGAATGCAGCCATTGTCACACTTATTAGGCATCATTAAAGTCTCATGGCCTCTGATTCAAATGATACACTCTTCTAATCCAGGGGCCTGTAAACTACAGACTGTGGGCCAAATACAGCCTGCCTGTTTTTGAACAGTCCTTGAGCTAAGAATGTTTTTATATTTTTATTTTTTATGTTTATTTTTTTATTTTTTTTTTTTCAAACATCTTTATTGAAGTATAATTGCCTTACAATAGTGTGTTAGCATCTGCTTTATAACAAAGTGAATCTGTTATACATATACAATATGTTCCCATTTCTCTTCCCTCTTGCATCTCCCTCCCTCCCACCCTCCCCATCCCACCCCTCTAGGTGGTCACAAAGCACCGAGCTGATCTCCCTGTGCTATGCGGCTGCTTCCCACTAGCTATCTATTTTACATTTGGTAGTGTATATATGTCCATGACACTCTCTTACCCTGTCACATCTCACCCCACCCCCTCCCCATATCCTCAAGTCCATTCTCTAGTAGCTCTGTGTCTTTACTCCCGTCTTGCCACTAGGTTCTTCATGGCCTCTTTTTTTTTTTTTTCCCTTAGATTCCATATATATGTGTTAGCATACTGTATTTGTTTTTCTCTTTCTGACTTACTTCACTCTGTATGACAGACTCTAACTCCATCCACCTCATTACAAATACCTCCATTTCATTTCTTTTTATGGCTGAGTAATATTCCATTGTATATATGTGCCACATCTTCTTCATCCATTCATCTGTCGATGGACATTTAGGTTGCTTCCATGTCCTGGCTATTGTAAACAGAGCTGCAATGAACATTTTGGTACATGACTCTTTTTGACCTATGGTTTTCTCAGGGTATATGCCCAGTAGTGGGATTGCTGGGTCGTATGGTAGTTCTATTTGTAGTTTTTTAAGGAACCTCCATACTGTTCTCCATAGTGGCTGTATCAATTTACATTCCCACCAACAGTGCAAGAGTGTTCCCTTTCCTCCACACCCTCTCCAGCATTTATTGTTTCTAGATTTTTTGATGATGGCCATTCTGACCGGTGTGAGATGATATCTCATTGTAGTTTTGATTTGCATTTCTCTAATGATTAATGATGTTGAGCATTCTTTCATGTGTCTGTAGGCCATCTGTATATCTTCTTTGGAGAAATGTCTATTTAGATCTTCTGCCCATTTTTGGATTGGGTTGTTCGTTTTTTTGTTATTGAGCTGCATGAGCTGCTTGTAAATCTTGGAGATTAATCCTTTGTCAGTTGCTTCATTTGCAAATATTTTCTCCCATTCTGAGGGTTGTCTTTTGGTCTTGTTTATGGTTTCCTTTGCTGTGCAAAAGCTTTTCAGTTTCATTAGGTCCCATTTGTTTATTTGTGTACTTATTTCCATTTCTCTGGGAGCTGGGTCAAAAAGAATCTTGCTGTGATGTATGTCATAGAGTGTTCTGCCTATGTTTTCCTCTAAGAGTTTGATAGTGTCTGCCCTTACACTTAGGTCTTTAATCCATTTTGAGTTTATTTTTGTGCATGGTGTCAGGGAGTGTTCTAATTTCATACTTTTACATGTTCCTGTCCAATTTTCCCAGCACCACTTATTGAAGAGGCTGTCTTTTCTCCACTGTATATGCTTGCCTCCTTTATCAAAGATAAGTTGACCATATGTGTGTGGGTTTATCTCTGGGCTTTCTATCCTGTTCCATTGATCTATATTTCTGTTTTTGTGCCAATACCAAACTGTCTTGATTACTGAAGCTTTGTAATATAGTCTGAAGTCAGGGAGCCTGATTCCCCCAGCTCCATTTTTCGTTCTCAAGATTGCTTTGGCTATTCGGGGTCTTTTGTGTTTCCATACAAATTGTGAAATTTTTTGTTCTAGTTCTGTGAAAAATGCCAGTGGTAGTTTGATAGGGATTGCATTGAATCTGTAGATTGCTTTGGGTAGTAGAGACATTTTCACAATGTTGATTCTTCCAATCCAGGAACATGGTATATCTCTCCATCTATTTGTATCATCTTTAATTTCTTTCATCAGTGTCTTATAATTTTCTGCATACAGGTCTTTTGTCTCCTTAGGTAGGTTTATTCCTAGATATTTTATTCTTTTTGTTGCAATGGTAAATGGGAGTGTTTTCTTAATTTCACTTTCAGATTTTTCGTCATTAGTGTATAGAAATGCAAGAGATTTCTGTGCATTAATTTTGTATCCTGCTACTTTACCAAATTCATTGATTAGCTCTAGGAGTTTTCTGGTAGCATCTTTAGGATTCTCTATGTATAGTATCATGTCATCTGCAAATAGTGACAGCTTTACTTCTTCTTTTCCGATTTGGATTCCTTTTATTTCTTTGTCTTCTCTGATTGCTGTGGCTAGGACTTCCAGAACTATGTTGAATAATAGTGGTGAGAGTGGGCAACCTTGTCTTGTTCCTGATCTTAGTGGAAATGGTTTCAGTTTTTCACCATTGAGGACAACGTTGGCTGTGGGTTTGTCATATATGGCCTTTATTATGTTGAGGAAAGTTCCCTCTATGCCTACTTTCTGCAGGGCTTTTATCATAAATGGGTGTTGAATTTTGTCAAAAGCTTTCTCTGCATCTATTGAGATGATCATATGGTTTTTCTCCTTCAATTTGTTAATATGGTGTATCACATTGATTGATTTGCGTATATTGAAGAATCCTTGCATTCCTGGGATAAACCCCACTTGATCATGGTGTATGATCCTTTTAATGTGCTGTTGGATTCTGTTTGCTAGTATTTTGTTGAGGATTTTTGCATCTATGTTCATCAGTGATATTGGCCTGTAGTTTTCTTTCTTTGTGACATCTTTGTCTGGTTTTGGTATCAGGGTGATGGTGGCCTCGTAGAATGAGTTTGGGAGTGTTCCTCCCTCTGCAATATTTTGGAAGAGTTTGAGAAGGATAGGTGTTAGCTCTTCTCTAAATGTTTGATAGAATTCGCCTGTGAAGCCATCTGGTCCTGGGCTTTTGTTTGTTGGAAGGTTTTTAATCACAGTTTCAATTTCAGTGCTTGTGATTGGTCTGTTCATATTTTCTATTTCTTCCTGGTTCAGTCTCGGCAGTTTGTGCATTTCTAAGAATCTGTCCATTTCTTCCAGGTTGTCCATTTTATTGGCATATAGTTGCTTGTAGTAATCTCTCATGATCTTTTGTATTTCTGCAGTGTCAGTGGTTACTTCTCCTTTTTCATTTCTAATTCTATTGATCTGAGTCTTCTCCCTTTTTCTCTTGATGAGTCTGGCTAATGGTTTATCAATTTTGTTTATCTTCTCAAAGAACCAGCTTTTAGTTTCATTGATTTTTGCTATTGTTTCCTTCATTTCTTTTTCATTTATTTCTGACCTGATCTTTATAATTTCTTTCCTTCTGCTGGCTTTGGGGTTTTTTTGTTCTTCTTTCTCTAATTGCTTTAGGTGCAAGGTTAGGTTGTTTATTCGAGATGTTTCCTGTTTCTTGAGGTAGGCTTGTATTGCTATAAACTTCCCTCTTAGCACTGCTTTTGCTGTGTCCCATAGGTTTTGGGTCGTCGTGTCTCCACTGTCATTTGTTTCTAGGTATTTTTTGATTTCCCCTTTGATTTCTTCAGTAATCACTTCGTTATTAAGTAATGTATTGTGTAGCCTCCATGTGTTTGTATTTTTTACAGATCTTTTCCTGTAATTGATATCTAGTCTCATAGCATTGTGGTCGGAAAAGATACTTGATACGATTTCAATTTTCTTAAATTTACCAAGGCTTGATTTGTGACCCAAGATATGATCTATCCTGGAGAATGTTCCATGAGCACTTGAGAAAAATGTGTATTCTGTTGTTTTTGGGTGGAATGTCCTATAAATATCAATTAAGTCCATATTGTTTAATGTATCATTTAAAGCTTGTGTTTCCTTATTTATTTTCATTTTGGATGATCTGTCCATTGGTGAAAGTGGGGTGTTAAAGTCCCCTACTATGATTGTGTTGCTGTCAATTTCCCCTTTCATGGCTGTTAGTATTTGCCTTATGTATTGAGGTGCTCCTATGTTGGGTGCATAAATATTTACAATTGTTATACCTTCCTCTTGGATCGATCCCTTGATCATTATATAGTGTCCTTCTTTGTCTCTTGTAATAGTCTTTATTTTAAAGTCTATTTTGTCTGATATGAGAATTGCTACTCCAGCTTTCTTTTGATTTCCATTTGCATGGAATATCTTTTTCCATCCCCTCACTTTCAGTCTGTATGTGTCCCTAGGTCTGAAGTGGGTCTCTTGTAGACAGCATATGTATGGGTCTTGTTTTTGTATCCATTCAGCCAGCCTGTGTCTTTTGGTGGGAGCATTTAATCCATTTACATTCAAGGTAATTATCGATATGTACGTTCCTATTCCCATTTTCTTAAATGTATTGGGTTTGTTATTGTAGGTGTTTTCCTTCTCTTGTGTTTCTTGCCTAGAGAATTTCCTTTAGCATTTGTTGTAAAGCTGGTTTGGTGGTGCTGAACTCTCTCAGCTTTTGCTTGTCTGTAAAGGTTTTAATTTCTCCATCAAATCTGAATGAGATCCTTGCTGGGTAGAGTAATCTTGGTTGTAGGTTTTTCTCCTTCATGACTTTAAGTATATCCTGCCACTCCCTTCTGGCTTGCAGAGTTTCTGCTGAGAGATCAGATGTTAACCTTATGGGGATTCCCTTGTGTGTTATTTGTTTTTTTTCCCTTGCTGCCTTTAATATGTTTTCCTTATATTTAATTTTTGACAGTTTGATTAATATGTGTCTTGGCGTGTTCCTCCTTGGGTTTATCCTGTATGGGACTCTCTGTGCTTCCAGGACTTGATTAACTATTTCCTTTCCCATATTAGGGAAGTTTTCAACTATAATCTCTTCAAAAATTTTCTCAGTCCCTTTCTTTTTCTCTTCTTCTTCTGGTACCCCTGTAATTCGAATGTTGGCACGTTTAATGTTGTCCCAGAGGTCCCTGAGACTGTCCTCAGTTCTTTTCATTCTTTTTTCTTTATCCTGCTCTGTAGTAGTTATTTCCACCATTTTATCTTCCAGGTCACTTATCCTTTCTTCTGCCTCAGTTATTCTACTATTGATCCCATCTAGAGTATTTTTAATTTCATTTATTGTGTTTTTCATCATTGCTTGGTTCCTCTTTAGTTCTTCTACATCCTTGTTAAATGTTTCTTGCATTTTGTCTATTCTATTTCCAAGATTTTGGATCATCCTTACTATCATTATTCTGAATTCTTTTTCAGGTAGACTACCTATTTCCTCTTCATTTGTTAAGTCCAGTGTGTTTTGAGCCTGCTCCTTCATCTGCTGTGTGTTTTTCTGTCGTCTCATTTTGCCTATCTTACTGTGTTTGGGGTCTCCTTTTCACAGGCTGCAGGTTCGTAGTTCCCGTTGTTTTTGGTATCTGTCCCCAGCGGCTAAGGTTGGTTCAGTGGGTTGTGTAGGCTTCCTGGTGGAGGGAACTAGTGCCTGAGTTCTGGTGGATGAGGCTAGATCTTGTCTTTCTGGTGGGCACGTCCACGTCTGGTGGTGTATTTTGTGGTGTCTGTGGCCTTATTATGATTTTAGGCAGCCTCTCTGCTAATGGATGGGGTTGTGTTCCTGTCTAGCTAGTTGTTTGGCATAGGGTGTCCAGCACTGTAGCTTGCTGGTCGTTGAGTGAAGCTGGCTCTTGATGTTGAGATGGAGATCTCTGGGAGATTTTTGCCGTTTGGTATTACGTGGAGCTGGGAGGTCTCTTGTGGACCAGTGTTCTGAAGTTGGCTCTCCCACCTCAGAGGCACGGCCCTGATGCCTGGCTGGAGCACCAAGAGCCTTTCGTCCACACGGCTCAGAGTAAAAGGGAGAAAAAATAGAAAGAAAGAAAGAAAGAGGCTATAATATAGTGAAGTAAAATAAAGCTATTGTAAAGCAAAGCTATACAGACAAAATCTCACCCAGAAGCATATACATATACACTCACTAAAAAAAGGAAAAGGGGAAAAATTAATATCTCCTGCTCCCAGAGTCCACCTCCTGAATTTGGGATGATTCGTTGTCTATTCAGGTATTCCACAGATGCAGGTACATCAAGTTGTCTGTGGAGCTTTAATCCGCTGCTCCCGAGGCTGCTGGGAGAGATTTCCCCTTCTCTTCCCTGTTCGCACAGCTCCTGGGGTTCAGCTTTGGATTTGGACCCGCCTCTGCGTGTAGGTCGCCTGAGGGCGTCTGTTCCCCGCCCAGACAGGACGGGGTTAAAGGAGCAGCTGCTTCGGGGGCTCTGGCTCACCCAGGCCGCGGGGAGGGAGGGGTACAGAGGAGGCGGGGCGAGCCTGCGGCGTCAGAGGCCGGCGTGACGTTGCACCAGCCTGAGGCGCGCAGTGCGTTCTCCCGGGGATGTTGTCCCCGGATCCCGGGACCCTGGCAGTGGCGGGCTGCACAGGCTCCCGGGAGGGTTGGTGTGGAGAGTGACCTGTGCTCGCACACAGGCTTTTTGGAGGCGGCAGCAGCAGCCCCAGCGTCTCACGCCTGTCTCTGGGGTCCGCGCTGATCGTCGTGGCTCGCGCCCTTCTCTGGAGTTCGTTTAGGCGGCGCTCTGAATCCCCTCTCCTTGCCCGCCGCGAATCAAAGAGGCAAGAAAAAGTCTCTTGCCTCTTCGGCAGCTGCAGACTTTTTCCCGGACTTCTTCCGGGCTAGCTGTGGTGCGCCAACCCCTTCAGGCTGTGTTCACGCCGCCAGCCCCAGTCCTCTCCCTGCGATCCAACCGAAGCTGAGCCTCAGCTCCCAGCCCCGCCCGCCCCGGCGGGGGAGCAGACAAGCCTCTCGGGCTGGTGAGCGCCGCTCGGCGCCGAGCCTCTGTGCGGGAGTCTCTCCGATTTTCCCTCTGCGCCCCTGTTGCTGTGGGATCCGCGCTGATAGCCGCGGCTCGCGCCCTTCTCTGGAGTTCGTTTAGGCGGCGCTCTGAATCCCCTCTCCTTGCCCGCCGCGAAACAAAGAGGCAAGAAAAAGTCTCTTGCCTCTTCGGCAGCTGCAGACTTTTTCCCCAGACTCCCTCCCGGCTAGCTGTGGTGCGCTAACCCCTTCAGGCTGTGTTCACGCTGCCAGCCCCAGTCCTCTCCCTGCGATCCGACTGAAGCCGAGCCTCAGCTCCCAGCCCCGCCCGCCCCAGCGGCTAAGCAGACAAGCCTCTCGGGCTGGTGAGTGCTGCTCGGCGCCGAGCCTCTGTGCGGGAGTCTCTCCGCTTTGCCCTCCGCACCTCTGTGGCTGCGCTCTCCTCCGTGGCTCTGAAGCTTCCCCCCTCCGCCCCCCGCAGTCTCCGCCCGCGAAGGGGCTTCCTAGTGCGTGGAAACCTTTCCTCCTTCACAGCTCCCTCCCACTGGTGCAGGTGCCGTCCCTATTCTTTTGTCTCTGTTATTTCTTTTTTCTTTTGCCCTACCCAAGTACGGGGGGAGTTTCTTGCCTTTTTGGAGGTCGGACGTTTTCTGCCAGCGTTCAGTGGGTGTTCTGTAGGAGCAGTTCCACGTGTAGGTGTATTTCTACTGTATCTGTGGGAAGGAATGTGATCTCCTAGTCTTACTCTTCCGCCATCTTCTCTCCCCCCTATGTTTATTTTTTTAAAGTTCTTTTTCTTTTGAATTTTTGAATTTTATTTTATTTATTTTTTTATACAGCAGGTTCTTATTAGTTGTCTATTTTAGACATATTAGTGTATATATCAATTGCAATTTCCCAATCCATCCCACCACCACCCCACACACACTTTCCCCCCTTGGTGTCCATACGTTTGTTCTCTACATCTGTGTCTCTATTTCTGCCCTGCAAAAAGGTTCATCTGTACTATTTTTCTAGGTTCCACATATATGCGTTAATATACAATATTTGTTTTTCTCTTTCTGACTTACTTCACTCTGTATGACAGTCTCTAGATCCATCCATGTCTCTACAAATAACCCAATTTCTTTCCTTTTTATGGCTGAGTAATATTCCATTGTATATATGTACCATATCTTCTTTATCCATTCGTCTGTTGATGGGCATTTAGGTTGCTTCCATGTCCTGGCTATTGTAAATAGTGCTACAATGAACATTGGGGTGCGTGTGTCTTTTTTTTTTTCCACTTTAAAGTTTTTATTTTTATTTTTAACATCTTTATTGGCGTATAATTGCTCTACAATGGTGTGTTAGTTTCTGCTTTATAACAAAGTGAATCAGCTATACATATACATATATCCCCATATCTCCTCCCTCTTGCATCTCCCTCCCACCCTCCCTATCCCACCCCTCTAGGTGGTCACAAAGCACTGAGCTGATTTCCCTGTGCTATGTGGCTGCTTCCCACTAGCTATCTGTTTTACATTTCGTAGTGTATATATGTCCATGCCACTCTCTCACTTCATCCCAACTTACCCTTCCCCCTCCCCATGTCCTCAAGTCCATTCTCTACATCTGTGTCTTTATTCCTGTCCTGCCCCTAGGTTCTTCAGAACTTTTTATTTTTTTATTTTTTTTATTTTCAGAACTGTTTTTTTTTTTAGATTCCATATATATGTGTTAGCATACAGTATTTGTTTTTCTCTTTCTGACTTACTTCACTCTGAAGGACAGACTTTAGGTCCATCCACCTCACTACAAATAACTCAATTTCGTTTCTTTTTATGGCTGAGTAATATTCCATTGTATGTATGTGCCACATCTTCTTTATCCATTCATCTGTTGATGGACACTTAGGTTGCTTCCATGTCCTGGGTATTGTAAATAGAGCTGCAATGAACATTGTGGTACATGACTCTTTTCGAATTACGGTTTTCTCCGGGTATATGCCCAGTAGTGGATTGCTGGGTCATATGGTAATTCTATTTTTAGTTTTTTTTTTTTTTTTTTAAGGACCCTCCACACTGTTCTCCATAGTGGCTATATCAATTTACCTTCCCACCAACAGTGCAAGAGGGTTCCGTTTTCTCCACACCCTCTCCAGCATTCGTTGTTTGTAGATTTTCTGATGATGCCCATTCTAACTGGTGTGAGGTGATACCTCATTGTAGTTTTGATTTGCATTTCTCTAATAATTAGTGATGTTGAGCAGCTTTTCATGTGCTTCATGGCCATCTGTATGTCTTCTTTGGAGAAATGTCTATTTAGCTCTTCTGCCCATTTTCTCATTGGGTTGTTTGTTTTTTTGATATTGAGCTGCATGAGCTGTTTATATATTTTGGAGATTAATCCTTTGTCCACTGATTCGTTTGCGAATATTTTCTCCCATTCTGAGGGTTGTCTTTTCGTCTTGTTTGTAGTTTCCTTTGCTTTGCAAAATCTTTTAAGTTTCATTAGGTCCCATTTGTTTATTTTTCTTTTTATTTCCATTACTCTAGGAGGTGGATCAAAAAAGATCTTGCTGTGATTTATGTCAAAGAGTGTTCTTCCTATGTTTTTCTCTAAGAGTGTTATTGTGTCCAGTCTTACATTTAGGTCTCTAATCCATTTTGAGTTTATTTTTGTGTTTGGTGTTAGGGAGTGTTCTAATTTCATTCTTTTACATGTAGCTGTCCAGTTTTCCCAGTGCCACTTATTGAAGAGACTGTCTTTTCTCCATTGTGTATCCTTGCCTCCTTTATCATAGATTAGTTGACCATGGGTGCATGGGTTTATCTCTGGGCTTTCTATCCTGTTCCGTTGATCCATATTTCTGTTTTTGTGCCAGTACCATACTCTCTTGATGACTGTAGCTTTGTAGTATAGTCTGAAGTCAGGGAGTCTGATTCCTACAGCTCCGTTTTTCTTTCTCAGACTGCTTTGGCTATTCAGGGTCTTTTGTGTCTCTATACAAATTTTAAGATTTTTTGTTCTAGTTCTGTAAAAAATGCCACTGGTAATTTGATGGGGATTGCATTGAATCTGTTGATTGCTTTGGGTAATATAGTCATCTTCACAGTATTGATTCTTCCAATCCAAGAACATGGTATATTTCTCCATCTGTTTGTGTCATCTTTGATTTCTTTCATCAGTGTCTTACAGTTTTTTGCATACAGGTCTTTTACCTCCTTAGGTAGGTTTATTCCTAGGTATTTTATTCTTTTTGTTGCAATGGTGAACGGGATTGTTTCCTTAATTTCTCCTTCTGATCTTTCGTTGTTAGTGTATAGGAATGCAAGAGATTTCTGTGCATTAATTTTGTATCCTGCTACTCTACAAAATTCATTGATTAGCTCTAGTAGTTTTCTGGTGGCATCTTTAGGATTCTCTATGTATATATCATGCCATCTGCAAACAGTGACAGTTTTACTTCTGCTTTTCCAGTTTGTATTCCTTTTATTTCTTTTTCTTCTCTGATTGCTGTGGCTAGGACTTCCAAAACTATGTTGAATAATAGTGGCAAGAGTGGACATCCTTATCTTGTTCCTGATTTTAGAGGAAATGCTTTCAGTTTTTCACCATTGAGACTGATGTTTGCTGTGGATTTGTTGTATATGGCTTTTATTATGTTGAGGTAGGTTCCCCTCTATGCTCACTTTCTGGAGAGTTTTCATCATAAATGGGTGTTGAATTTTGTCAGAAGCTTTTTTTGCATCTATTGAGATGATCATATGGTTTTTATTCTTCAGTTTGTTAATATGGTGTATCACACTGATTGATTTGCATATATTGTAGACTCCTTGCATCCCTGGGATAAATCCCACTTGATCATGGTGTATGATCCTTTCAATGTGTTGTTGGATTCTGTTGGCTAGTATTTTGTTGAGGATTTTGCATCTATATTCATCAGTGGTAATAAGAATGTTTTTATATTTTTAAATGGTTAAAAATTTTCAGAGAGGACTAATGTGTCATGACACATGAGAATATAAGAAATTCACATTTCAGTATCCATAAATAAAGTTTTATTGGAACATTCTCATTACTTTATATATTATTAGTGGCTACATTTGCACAATGATGGCAGAGCTGTGTAATTGCAATAGAGGCCTGCAAATTTGAAAATATTTACTATCTCACCCTTTATAGGGAAAGTTTGCCAACCCCTGTTGTCACCTATACTATTTTATTTGATGTCTAGGAGGGGGCTTGTGAAGTGGTGAGGCCCCAGATGTTTCGTGAGACCCAGATCATAGCCTCTGTTTGGGTACCAAATGGCTGTGGGACCTTGGGTATGCTGGTTAGCTCCTGTGGGCCCCTGTCTCCTTGTCTGTACCGAGAGGGTGGTGACCACCGAAGCCCCTTTGGCCTGCAGAACTCTCTGACTTTCAAAACACAAAGAAAGGAATGCCCCAAATGGAAAAAAATGTGTGATAACATAGAGATTGACTCAGGAATCCTCTGTATCTGTAAGATTTTATTTTTCTATCCAGAGCTCTTTCTCTAACCAAGATCTTGGTTCCCCCTCTGTATATCAAATATAGACGTGCCCTCCAGGACACAAATAAATGGGGTCTCAGGTCATACCATTTGTTGTTTGTCAGTGTCTCTGTTTTCTAGTCTAATTTATAGGGTTGGATTGAAAAGGGAGTGAAGGAGAAAGAATCTGAAGCAGAAATATGGCCAAGTGGGACCCTTGGCGGAATGAAATCCTCCCTTCTTGGAAAAGGGTCTTCTTGACCTTGACTCATTCCTGCCTGCTTGCGTGTCAGTGCTGAAATACCTTGTCAGGATGAGTTGTTCTTAAGCCATGGTGTTCCCAGTTTGCAGGCATTGGTAAAGAATATTAGAAGGAATACTTAGTAGCTTTGGATTTTCCGAAGACTTAAAATAAAGAGTAATTAGAGAATTTGTCTCCCTAGATGTTTGTAGAGCCCATGAAGATATCTCTGCTGTGTCATTTCAGTATATTGTGTTTATTTTTTCGAGCAGGTGCTGGGAAAGGAAATTTATAGTGGGAATTTATTTAATCATTTCCTTTTTCTAGAAGGACTCTGATTCCTGTCTTAGAGTAAAACACACCAACTGTGGAATCATAAAGACACAAAGACGTAATGGACTTAATGCTCTCAGAAGAGACATCTTTTTTTCTGCCATATGGTTGGGGAAACTAAATATGGTTTTTCTGAAAATTGTGTTTCTGGGATATGGAGTAGCTTGTTTTAGTTTGTTTTTCTATTCTTTTATTTGAGCTGCTAGAGAACAAGAAAGGGTTTAATAATAAGATCTTAAAGATAGCTCCCTTCTATCTGTAAAGGGAGTCTTCCTCACTCCAGAGAAAATCAGTGTGTGTCGGTATCTCTGAGTCAGTGTCCGGGATCCGCGTTTAAGTTTGGTTTCTGAGTCCTTGAAAGCCGTTGACCCCTTTGCTTTTGAGTTTCATTCACCAGCTAAAAGGCCACGCATCACGGTGGGGGAAGTGAAATTCAAAGTTTGTGGGCTTGGAATGATGCGTATTTATAATCAGCTTGAGGGCTCAGAGGATTTGTGAAATCGTTTTGGATTAACAGCCATTGATTGCTAATAAAACAGTATTGAGCTTTGTCCAGAGAACAGCGGTGGAGAAAGGTATGGGCACCTTGTCGACAGGACCCATTGAGCAGGGATGATGGGCTAAGTGTGAGGGTCTCTGCAGCAGCGTGGGTGCTCGTCCTGCATGGAACCGTTGTCAGTCCTTCGCCAGGCGGGTGAAAGGAGGGACGCCAGAGGCTGATGGCTGGGGTGGTATTGATGTGCCTTAGCTGACTAATCAGATTGAAAAAGTCCCATGGTATTTATGTCACTTTAATTTTCATCAAACAATTGGAGACGGCAGGACTCTATTAAGGAGAGGTTGATCCAGAACTAAAGCCAGATAAATTGGGGTCTCAGTTTAATCAAATTATCCCTTTACTGGCCCTGGATTAAGTGAGAGGGACAGCGTCGGTCTAGAGCCTTGTGATTGGCTGAAGCTTTCCCGTATTTTTAAAGACGCTGATGAAAGAAGAAACATTTTAACAGAGACAACTCTAATAATCCTTCCAAGAAATAGTGCTAAACCAGCAGCAGCAACAGAAAGGAATTTACTTCACTAGTCAACGATGTAATTTTATTGGGAATAATGAACGTGTTATCAAAATCAGAGTTCTGGTGAATTGGAGTGAGGGGAAGAAAATAGATGTGGAAGAGAAATAGAGTGTTTTAGAATTTTTTGATGTCGTTTTGGGTTGTTTTTCTTGGCATATTTTGAGCACATGTAAAAATCTCAATCCAGAGAATGGCTCTGAGGAGATCAATCACAGCCCACTCTCAGGATGTGCTGAGTATTAAAACTGGTTTGCTGCACACTGATTTAAGAAAGCAACAACATGAGTTTCAATCAGTGTGTAGGACAGGTCGCTGAGTCCGTTATTAGGATTGAATGTCAAAGTCTACAACACAAAAGAAGATGGGGATGATTCCCGGCTAAGAGTTAAGTTTATATTACCTAAAAAGAGAAAGAGGAACAACACTGCCCTGCAGGTCGTGGACATAGTTAAAAATGCTCCGTAAGTGATAAGAAGAAAGGACGAGACAGGCTTTTGGGGTAACGGTGGTGCTCTATTTCTGGATCTGGGAGCTGGTTGCAGAAGATGTTTATTAGTTTATGAACAGTTTATAGTCAGCTCTATACTTAGAATATATTTACTTTTCTTTTATGATCTACCTCAATACAAAGTTTGAAAAGTTTGCTTGGGCCCCTTGTTTTAGAATTGAACTCTGTATTAATTTCCTATTGCTGCTGTAACAAATTGCCTCAAATTTAGTGGCTTAAAACAACGTAAGTTTATCATCTTACAGTTTTATAGGTTAGCAATCCGATGTGGATTTTGCTGAGATAAAATCAAGGTGTTGACAGGGCTGATTTCCTTCTGTAGGCTCTAGGGGAGAATCCATTTCTTTACCTTTTCTGGCTTGTAGAGACCACCTGCATATCTTGGTTCATGGTCCCTTCCTCCATCTTTAAGGCCAGCAATGGGGGATCAAGTGCTACTCACGTTGCCTAACTCCAGCCTCCTTTTCTGCTTCCCTTTTCCACTGTAGGGACTCTTGTGATTACAATGGGCCCAGTTGGATACTACAGAATAACCTTTTTCAAAGTCAGCTGATTAGCAGCCTTAATTCCACCTGCAACCTTAATTCCCCTTGGCCATGTAGCCTCTAACACGTTCACAGGTATGGGGATTAGGGCATGGACATCTTTGAGGGGCCATTATTCTGCCTACTACCACAGTTATGAATTAGTTCTGTTACTAGCTGGTGATGGTAAGAAGGAACATGAGTACAGTGGAGAGCACGGCTCAGAGAGTCAGGAATTTGCACTCCGCTCTCAGCTCTCTCACTTATTAGCCGGTAGTTCCTGGATCGCTGGACCTTGTTGTCACATCTCCACAGTGAGGGGGTTAGGCGTGATGTTTCCTAAGGTGCCGTCTATCTATCTTATGAGAGATACATGTCTCCATACAAAATACAACATTTAGGGTCAGTAACTACCAGAGGGCAGATTTTTAATTAAAAAAAAAATCAGTGGGGGGCTTCCCTGGTGGCGCAGTGGTTGAGAATCTGCCTGCCAATGCAGGACAGGCACACGGGTTCGAGCTCTGGTCTGGGAGGATCCCACATGCCCGTGGGCCACAACTGCTGAGCCTGCGCGTCTGGAGCCTATGCTCCGCAACAAGAGAAGCCGCAACAGTGAGAGGCCCGTGCACTGCGATGAAGAGTGGTCCCTGCTTGCCACAACTAGAGAAAGCGCTCGCACAGGAACGAAGACCCAACACAGCCAAAAATAAATAAATAAAAACAAAACAAAACAAAAAACAAAAAAAAATCACTGGGGCAGTAATCCAGTCTTCAGATTTGGAATCCTCATTATATGAAACCTCATTATATAGTTGTGGGTACCCATGAAGTTCAGCTTCAGTAGACTTTAGACTGCTCTTCAGCTGTACCAAGTTTGAGGATGCCAGACTTTGTGGTGGTCCCAAGAAGCTGTTACTACATGGAATTCCCTAGTCTGGGTACAGGCTGGTATCCTTCACTTAGGCTCTGGAAATCAGTCTGTATTCTCTTGTTTGCACCATCCTCTCCCCTCTTCCTTTGATTGCCACTTAGTTCTTTTTTTTTTTTCTAATTGGATTTACCTTCTCTCTGCTTTCGCTGGACTTTTATTCGTTCATTCAAACATTTTTGGAGCACCTGCCATGTGCTGGGCATGTACTGATGATGTGAATTAGCAAAGACCCAACCGCTACCCTCACTGGACTGAGTCTAGACCAGGGGTCTCCAAACACTCTTGACTATATACCTGTCAGTAAAAAAAATTTGCAGATGCACTCCTCACTAACGTGTAAAGTATGTTGTAAAACATACACAAAAATTGGAAATTAAATAGACTTTGTTCTCATAGTGTGTGGGAAGTTTTCTCAGCCACCCTTTGAGACCCTGCTATGTTAGCGTTGACACACAAAAAAATAGAGAAAACAGAGAGAGGGTGGTAAGGTTGTAAAGGATTAAGGACAAAGAAATGTGAGACTAAAAACAGTTTCTCGGGACTTCCATGGTGGTCCAGCGGTTAAGATTCTGCGCTCCCAGTGCCGGGGGCCCGGGTTTGATCCCTGGTCAGGGAACTAGATCCCGCATGCCACAACTAAAGATTCCACATGCCTCAACTAAAGATTCTGCATGCCACAACAAAGATCCTGCACGCCGCGATGAAGATCCCGCACACCACAACTAAAGACCTGGTGCAGCCAAGTTAATAAATGAATAAATATTTAAAAAACAACAACAAAAAACCCCAGTCTCTCAGCCTGATATTACTGTTCCTTTTGCTCCTTGCAGATTTTCTTGGTGTCTGTGTTTCAGTGTCATTGTCCTTGTTTTTTCATTGCAGTCTGGCCTTGCTACTAAAGCTGGTACATCTATCCTGAGCATCATACTGGAGCCATTCCCAGGGTCTAAGCCTGACATTCGTGTTTTTTTGGATGCATTTTATTTGGATCCCCATCCTCGTCCACCCCCTCACCCCCCCCCCCGCCCCCCCACAAGGACTCTTAACCTGCCACCCAAGCTGATAAGTAATCTTTAAGATGAACTCACAGCTTTTTGGAAATAACTCACATCCTTTTCACCCTTAGGAGGGATTTGTTCATGTTGATCGAGATTACGTCCTGAAGTCTGCAGAGCTGGCAAAAGCTGGAGGGTGCAAACATTTCAACTTGCTGTCCTCTAAGGGAGCTGATAAGTCAAGCAATTTTTTGTATCTGCAAGTCAAGGTTTGTGCATGTTTCTATCTTTTGTATACTTTGGAGAACCCTGGCTAATTGGCAATACTAAAAAATATAAAATGCTAAGTAATGCCCAAATGCATTAAATGTATTATATTATGCATTGTTTATAACTACAGGGACTGCTTTTTTGCAGAGATATATTTAGTGAACAGGAGTGATTTGAAAGATAATTTCCAATGTCTTCCCCTCTGTTGATTATCTAATAATCATGAAATGAGATGTTGCAGCCCTGGTCTTGAAGATCAGCCCAGAATCTTAGCATGAGAAGAGACTTTGAGGCAGTGATACTTAAACTTTTCCAGAGTAGATTAAATGTTATTATTGGGTATGGTTCTTGTCCTCAAGGAATTACAATCTCCTTGTTTGGGGGGATCCCCAAAGCCAGCCCCAAGTTTGGGAATGTGCTAGAAGGCCTCCCAGGACTGCCATATAGTTATCTTCACAGCCATGATGTATTACAATGAAAGAATATAAAGCTGAGTCAGTGCAGGGAAAAAGAAGTGCATGGAGTGAGCTCTGGAGGAATCTACGTTCAAGCTTCCAAGGGTCTTCTGCCAGTGGAGTTACACGTGTTTCATTTCTCCAGCAATGAGTATTGCCTACCAGAGAAATTCACCTGAGCTCAGGAGTCCAGGGTTTTGATGGGGGTCAGTCACGTAGACACCCTCAGCCTAAAAAAATTACAGACTTCCAGAAGGAAAGCAAGTGTTCAGCATAAACCACATTGTTTGTACAAATAGTTTAGGCATAGTAAAGTACCCTTATCAGTTAGCTAATGACGGGAACACTCCTAAAATCTGAGTTCCCAGACACAGGCCAAAGGACAACCTGGCAAGCAGACCTTTCTAAGAATAGCAGTTTCAGCCTGGTACTCTTGTACACCTGTTGCTAATAGAGACAAAACACATCTTTGTAAAAAGCCAACTAAGAAATGCACCCTCATAAAAACTTACATATGAATGTTTATAGAAGCATTATTCATCAGAGACAAAGAGTTGAAACAACTCAAATATCCACCAGCTGATGCATGGATGAATAAAATGTGGCATATACCTACAAAATAACATTGATTTAACTATGAAAAGAAATGACATATTATAGCATGGGTGAACGTTGAAAACATTATGCTAAATGAGAGAGGCCAGTCACAAAGGGCCACAACTTACATGACTTAATTTATAGGAAATGTCCAGGGTAGGCATATCTATAGAGACAGAAAGATTAGTGGTTGGCTAGGGCTTGGGGGAGGGGATGGGAGTGAGTGCTAATTGGTACGGGGTTTCTTTTGGGGTGATGAAATACTCTAAATTTAGATTTTGGTGAAGGTGGGACAACTCTTCTGTGAATGTATTAAAAAACATTCATTGAAAAAAGTTTTTTTAATACATTGATTAAAATGTATTTTTTTAATATATTGATTAAAATGTATTACTGCAGATTATACAATGCTGTAGGTTAAGTGCCAAATGAATGGTATGAACAGGCCGAGAAGGAGGAGGCGAGCAGGCTGCTTAGTTCATAGGCCTTTTAAACATCCCTGTGGCCGAGCTTCTCTGGCATTTCTGTTTATAGAGATGCCTGGCGTGAAAATCCATGGATTGTTCAACAAATTTAATTTAAAGCATCGTCTAGACGCTCTGTCTCTTGAAATGTGGTGGGTTTTGTTAGGAAGTGAGTAATACAAGGGAGTCTGTGGTTCTTCTGACCTCCTGAAACTACCTGGAAGCCAAAAAAGGTTAACGTCCCCTGGCCTGCAGCACCGATTCTGGAGTGACGGGCAGTTCTTTTATGGCTGAACTCCTAACATGTCACTCTCTGGATCTGTTTCAGTAGGTCACATGACAGGCTGGACTGACTATGCAGCCATTTACTCATTCGGTGCATCTTTTTTCACTCTCTACTACATATCAGGATTAACTGATCTCTTCCTTAACTTCCCAGACTCTCTGGAATCTAAAAATCTAGGGGAGGATGTTAACTAGTATTGAGACCTGCAGAAGTAGATTGTCTTCAAAACCCCAAGTTATTGTTGTTATTCTCTCTTAAGCATTACAGCAAGTTGGTCTTGATTAAATACTAAAAATGTTTTTTTTTTTTGTTAACAGGGAGAAGTGGAAGCTAGGGTTGAAGAGTTAAAATTTGATCATTACTCCATATTTAGGCCCGGGTAAGTATTCCTACTGCCTAAGAGAACACCACTGTTGGTTATTCCCTAGAAGCTGGTTTTTCATTTGAAGAGGCTGACAAATTTCTAAGATATGAAAGAAGTTGGCTGGAGGGAGATTGCTTCTCTGAAGAACCCACTTTTAGCTTTGAAGGAAAGGGTAGACGGTTGGTGGTGCCAGGTTCAGAATAGTCTGAAATTTTCTTGGTAGCTTTGGCTGCCTTCTTCTTTAAAATCCTCTTCGTGCCCAAATAAAACCATTTATGCACTGTATTAGTGTGTTTGGGCTGCCATAACACTAGCACTGCAGAATGGGAGGCTACAAGTCCAAGGTCAAAGTGCCATCACGGTTAGTGTCGGGTGAGGCCTCCCTTCTGGCTTGTTGATTGATTGCTTCTTCTCTCTGTGTCCTCCTATGGTCTTTCTTCTGTGTGAGTGGAGAGAAAGAGAGAAATATCTGATATCTCTTCCTTTTCTGTAAGGACACCAGTCCCATCCGATTAGGGTCCCATCCTTATGACCTAATTTAACCTTAATTACCTCCCTAGAGGTGTGTCTTCAAATACGATCCCACTGGGCATTAGCGCTTCATGAATTTGGGGGGACACAGTTCAATCCGTGACATCCTGTATGGTCTGAATGCAATTTACCATCTCTTCCTCTGCTCTTCTTTTTCTCTTTAGAGTTCTATTATGTGATAGGCAAGAATTTCGCCCAGGTGAATGGTTGGTTAGGAAGTTCTTTGGCTCCTTACCAGAATCTTGGGCCAGCGGTCACTCTGTGCCAGTGATGACGGTGGTTAGAGCAATGCTGAACAACGCAGTGAGACCAAGTGACAAGAAGATGGAACTGCTGGATAACGAGGCCATCCACGACCTGGGGAAAGCTGATGGCTCTCTCAAGCCGTGACCACACTGGAGAAATGCTTTCTGTTGTCAAACTCAACACCCATCACTTAATCGGTAATTACAGTGTCTAAAAAAAACATGTGCTTTAACTGTGGTTTCACTATTCTCAGTCTCCCAGATCCAATCAAAAAATGATCGTGCTCTGCATCAGCATTTTAGAGCCTGATTGTACATATGCTGACATCACCCGGGGAGCCTTTCAAAAATAGAGATCCAGCAGCTCCCTGGTGGTCTAGTGTCTCGTGTTCGGCGCAGAAATGAGAGGTTCATAGGCCCTACCTCAAACTTTCTCAATCAGAATTTTGGGGGCATGGGCACAGAAATCTGTTGTTTTATTTAAGCTTCTCTTATGGTTCTGATGCCACTGGTGGGGAGGCCAGCTTTGAAAGCTTGTCTGCAGAGTCACAGCAGCAGTGAAAACTTTATGTATCATGCAGATGAGTCCTGAACAAAAATTGTTGACATTTGTGTCTCTGAGTTACCCAGTGCTGACTGCATGTTAATTGTGTAAGTGAACGTTGTGCCTTACTATTTCTTTAGAATATATAATAAAAGTTATTATATAACTGAGCTTATATAATTCATGGGAGGATTAAATAGGAGAATTAAAATAAATGGACAAGTCGTGGGTTCCCTTAGATTGTTAGAAAATGCCCAAGTATCGGTGGTAATATGCAGTATTTTGGCCAATGGGATTATAGAATAGCAGCTAATATATATCAAGTGCTTGTTAATTGCCAGCTTTTACACATGATGTCTGTCCTTTAACCCTCCAAACAATCTTTATAATTCTTACAGGCAGTACTATCATCCCCCTATCTTAGGTGGGGAAACCGAGGCTCACTGTGGTTAAATGCCTTGCCCAAGGGCTTAAAGCTGAAGCCTGAAGCTAGGAAATGGCAGAGCCAGGATTCTAACCCAAGTGAGCCTGAATCCAGAGCTTCTGTTTTTAACTACTCTGCAAGAGCATCCAGTATCTGTATATTTCCAGGAAGTTCCAGTTAATTGTTACTGGATCAGTACATGCCATGGATGAATACAATAGAAATGTTTGGGTTTCTTCATTGGTCTAGGATCCCTCTAACGATTAACTACAAAATGTTCACATAGCCAGTAAATGTATATCTCAAAGTGCTTCACTTTAAAAACTATGGAAAAGGAAAGGAAGAGGCAGAAGGAAGGGTCAAAGTCAAGAGGAACACACTGTTAATTTCCATCATGGAACAAAGGATAGTAGTGAAATTTGTCTTAACTTCTGTGCTGGGGGAAGCAAAGTAATAAATTTCAAGCTTCAGTGGACACCTTTAGTGTGTGTGTGTGTGTGTGTGTGTGTGTGTGTGTGTGTGTGTGTGTGTGTATCTTTAGAAGGGATTGGACATTCCCAATGTCAGTCATCTAGGAAAGAGGCATATTTTAGGATGGGGTGAGGACTTGGAATGTGGGGTTTAGGAAGGAGATGGAAGGAACATCTTCCTCCTGCCAGGTGGGGTTCCTTTGGGGCCGGACTCTGAAGAGCCTGTTTGTTAGGTGATAACAAGCATGGGCTCCAAGAAGTGAGGCACGAATTAAGGGGACTCCATGAGGATATCCTGACGCTGGTGGGCTCTAAAAGCAGCTAAACCCGGTGGCCAGTTTTCAGATATTCTCTGTGTGTTGAAATTCCTTACCCACAAACCTTCTGTCAGGTCTTGTTCAACATTCTGTTCTGATCTCAGTAGTGAAGTGGGGTAATGGGAGAGGGTCTGTGTTTATCTTTGGAGTAAAGAAAAAAGCTCTTCCCTCCTAAGCCCAGCATTGTGGAGACATATAAACTTCCAGGAACAAGATTCTGGCCCAGTCACTCCTCTGGACTGGGTGTTACTTCGCTACTGTTACCATGGAATGATTGGGTGTTAATGGGATTTAGCAGGTTTCCCTCCAAATGTTATGCAGACAGGGAGAAGATGGACCTTGCTGGAGAGTATGTTGGAAGGATGAAGGAAAAAGCTGGATGAGCCCAGGCAACAAATGACCTTGAAGTTCGTTCAGCTTATTGAAATGCCTCCTACTTGCCACTGGGCACGTAGGCAGTGGGTCTACATCAGTGAATGATAAGTCTAACCCAGCAAAGCCAGCAGATATTCTGGCAGTGGCCTGCAATGTAAGGGGGCTTCCAAACTAATACTTGATGGATTCTGTCCTCTAGGGGTTTACAGTCAAGGGAAAGGAGTGCATTCAGAAGAGTTTAGCAATAATACAAGGCATCGTTCTCATTCAGCAATTTTTTTTTCATTCAGCAAATTAATATTGAGTACCTACCTATGAGTTAGGCCATATATTATGGGCCAGAGAAATGAAGGTAGAGACATGGCCCTACCCTCATGCTCAAACAGTGTTGTGACTAAAGACGGAAAGAAGAAAGGAAAAAGCAAATGGTAGGTGATAAGAAAGAAACTAACAGGAGGCTGCTGGAATGACAGTGGAAACTACTTTAGAAAAGATGGCCTGAGGAAAGACTTTCTGGCTGAGACAAAAAGTATATACCCTTTTGTAGAACATTCTTAGCAAAGACCTTGAGGTGGGAAAATGATTAGCACCAAATAAAAGGCTGGAGGATGGGGCCAAGGTGGAGCGTTGAGGTGAGATGTTAGGCAGGATTATGCAGAGCCTGGTAGGCCACGGTAGTCAATTTAACTGGATAAACTTGTGCCAAGCCCAGTGCTAGCACCTGGGACTAGAACTTGGGACATACACTTTAAAGACTAAACTCCTTAAAACAGCCCTCGAGGCTCTGGCCCCTCTGTGGCCCCTGGTACACCCACTGGCCCCTGCAGTTCCCTCTCCCCAGCCGCACCCCACGGGGACCAGAGAGGCCCGGAACCAGTGCGGAGTACCAGCCTCTCGCCTGCGTTCGACCTCCTCCGTCACCAGAGGGCGCAGCGAGCAGGTCGCCCCTCTACTAGCCGCTCATCCCTCGAATAAGGGAAGCACAGGGGGCGCGATGCCGACTGCAGAACCGCTTCCACCTCTGGGCTCTGGGCCGCGGTTTAGGACCTCCCGCTAAGGCCTGCCACAGCCCGAGGAGAACACAAAAGCCAGGTCCAAACCTGCAACGCCCAGCCCAGGTTTCAGCGCTTACTCGGCGCGCGCTGCGTCAACCCTGCGGCAGGAGGCGGAGCCCGGACTCTCGCCCCGCCCATCCCAGCTCACGTGAACAACGCAGCGGCCCCGAGGCCGGAAGCGCTGGCGAGCCGGCGCGCGCGCTCTCCTGTTTCCAGGCGCCGCAGGGTTCCCGGAGCTTCGGCCCCGCCGCGTGCTCGCGCTCGCGCTCACGTTCACACTCACGCTCGTTCCCGGGTTCTCGGGCCGGGAGAGCTCGGAGGCGGTTGCGCGTGCGCTGCCTAGCTTGGTCCCCGCCCCCAGGCGCGCCGGGCTCTCGCGGCACTACCGCCATGTGTTCGTTAGCGTCGGGCGCAGCCGGTGGGTACCCCGGCCTCTCAGCACCCAGGCCGCGCCGCCGTGGGGCCGGTGAAAGCCCCTCCCCTCCCCCTGCGCCCGGGAAGCGGAGCCGGGGTGGTGGGGCCCTGCAAGGAGGGAGAGGGAGGTGCGGGGGAGGGCCCCTCGTCCGCCCGCCTGGCACTGGGGTCCGAGGCAGAGCTGACCGTTTGCGTGTGCTAGGCGGCCGGGGCGCTGTGGAGGAGGAGGAGGAGGAGGATCTGCCAGGACTGTCAGACAGCGGTGACGAGGCCGCCTGGGAGGATGAGGAAGATGCCGATCTCCCCCAGGACAAGCAGCAGACCCCCTGCCTGTTCTGTGACAGGTTCGTCCACCTCAGCGCGAGGCACCAGCCCTAGGGTGGCCGGGCCCCGTGGGTCTGTGTGGTCTGCTCATCTGGAGTCCAGCCCGGGTGGCTGCCCTGGAAGTCTGGAGCCCGTGGTTTGGAGTGAGGGTTTGTTGAGCCGGGAGACCCGCAGTGGTTTACAGGGAGGAACCATGAACTGGAAGCCCGGTTACACTGCTTCACTTCGACGGGCCTCAGTTTCCCCTTGTGTGAAATGAAAGGGTTCTGGGCCGGATCTGTGGTTCCCACATCTGGTTGTGCACCTCTGTCACCTGAGACACTTAAGAAAAAAATACACAGATGCTAAACTGTGCACCTCCGCCCTTCTAAATCAGGGATAGGGTCCAGGAATCTGTTTCTACAAAGACCCTATCTGAAGTGATTCTAAAGAGTAACAAGTTTGGGAGTCACTAAACTCGATTAATCCCTCAGAACCTTCTAGAACCGTTCAGGCTCTCCCATTCTATAATTCTTTGACAATTAGAAAGCTTATCAGGTGTAATAGTTCCATTTGAGCCGTTTAAAGAATCACCTTTGTTAGGGGCTTCCCGCGCCCCCCGCCCCCCCGCCCCACTGAAGGGGAAGGACTTGATGCCATTTTCACTTAGGGAAAAGGACGCTGCAGTAACTTGTTCAAAGTCACAAAGCTGTGGTTTGTCTTATAACCAAATCCATGTTTTTTCCACTTAAAATTCTGCCTCTTCATCTTTGACTTTGGCTGCTGTCCTGGGCAAGTGGGCGTGAAAGAGGCCTGGTTGGCACTGGCCAGTGTTACTTTAATAAACATTTTACCAGTATCCCCTGAGTCTGAGCATGGTGCTGATTGGTGGTATATTAGCTTCTGATGATTCGTCATTGTTCCCACGTGTAGCCACACGTGGGTAGGTACGGGATGTCTGCATATACTCTAGTCGTCAAAAAATAATATTTATTGAGCATCAGGGAGGTACTTCTTTGTGATAGGCTGTGTAGATACTGTATAAATAAGCTCTCTTGGTAAACGTTTGTTGAAAACTGCTGCATATGTGCTAAGCATATAGAAGAGGTAATGCAGGTTCTCTGCTGTGTGTTCCTATCTTATTACATGTCCTTCAGTTTTGCAGGTCACAGAATAAAGGAGCTTGGGCCTCACAGTGTCTATAATACAAATCCTTGGGGAGCATTGTAAGACCACTTTTTGAAATATGGCACTTTGGGAATTTACCAGCTATAAAATTACATTTTATGCTTTATTTCTGAAAGCAGTTTGAGCTGTGTCAGTTCAGAGCCTCTGAAAGCAGAGTTGATACTTAGAGGAGAAAAGAATCTTATGCAGTGAATTTTCATGTCTTAAGAGACAGTCTGTCAAAGGGAGTTCTCTTTCTTAAAAGCCTTGTGATAAATTCAGTGCTATTATTTGGCAAATTAAGCTAAACATTTTAAAGAGTAGTTTGTTTTAGGTGTAAAATGGGACTCAGAAGTACTAATTCCCTTTAGAAGTGCTGGGTTCCTCTCTACAGGTGTGTTTGGTTTTTTTTTAATTAATTGGAGGTAAAACTGGAAACCTGTAGAGTGAGGGGGAAAAGTTTATATCTAACATGAAATCAATATTTAGACTTCTTAGGGGACTATTTCATGAAGCTATTGCTTGGTTTTTCAGGTTATTTACATCTGCTGAAGAAACATTTTCACACTGTAAGTCTGAGCATCAATTTAATATTGATAACATGGTTCATAAACATGGTGAGTACTTTTTGGAATAAAGAAAATTTTAGTTGTGAAATTTAAGTTCAAACATTATGTTTTTCCAGACCATTCCTTTCCTATACAAATCCAATATAGTGAAACACATGACAACAACTTATGAAAATGATGTGTTTTTGACAAATGGCTTTTGAGGAAAGATTGATAAATAAGTCATTCTCCTAGATATGATTCACTGTATTTAAGCTTAAATTGCCTTCACAACTAAAAAGGAAAAAAAACAAAAAAACCTTGGCATGTGATTACATTTTAATCATTTTAGAATTAGGAAGACAAGGGGCGTGGATATTAGAATTAGGGAGAGCAAAGGATAGAGGTGGACTTTGGAAAAGGAGGTGGATCATTATGAAAAATGACTTATCAGGTCAAAGCATAACATGGACTTAAAGGCATACAAGACTGAGTTTTATAAGGAGTTTGGTAAGAGAGTGTGGAAAAAGCAAGTGCTAAAGTTAAGGTGGTAATCCAGAGATTCAGCTGATGATTCTATTGAAACTTGCATCTAAACATACTTAAAATTAAAACCTTCTAATTTAAACGAATATAGAAGAGCTACAGTATCCCACTAATATTAACTAAATACAGAATTGGCTTTTTGGTCCCTGTATTTACTAACAACTAGAAAGGATGTTACTGAAGAATACCAAATATTAGGCAGATTTTGGGTCTCAGATAAACATATGATACAGTATATTTATGAATCATAAATTCAACTGCAACTACTTTTGTAAGATATAAGTGACTTAGTTTCATTTTTTTTTCATGTTTTTAATGTGCATTTTAAAACTGAATTGGAACTTTACTTTATATAGTTTTATATCTTTTTCAATACCAAATAGGGGTTTTTGTATGCTATTATGCATACGAAACATTTTTATATGCTGGTATGTTCTCATAACAGTATTTCTCATGACAAATAATAATTGGTTGGATATGCTATTGCTTTCCCTTATTTTAAATGCTGCTTCATTTCTGAAAAGATGAGAACCAGATAACAAGCCTCACTGTTTTTTCATTTGCATCATTTAACTTAATGAAACAGCTAGTATACTTTGTTTACTCTGTGTCCTGGCAAAATTATAGTTTGGTAGGTACCATAAAAATTGGGGATTTAGAAACTTTAGTATCAACTCTAGTATTAACTGCCAAATACTTGGTAAAATCAAGGGCCTAATTTTCCTCATTTGTATTGTTCTGATAAGTGAGGAGTAGAATTCTAAAAATTAATTTCCGATTTTTCAGAAATGCAAGAAAAGCACTTAAAAATTTGTCCTTTCTGGCTGTTTCTCAATTAAAATATTCTGAAGTGTCAGAGTTACTGTTTCTAGTTCTTAATAAGAAATTCAAAATTTTTAAGTAGCAGTTTAGAGGATGGAAATATTTTATTGTCTAACCAGAGAAGCATCTTTGGAGCAGGTTAATGGAACAAAACTCATGTTATGTTAAAATAAGTGAATTATTTTTTTTTTCCCTTTTAGGACTTGAATTTTATGGATACATTAAACTAATAAATTTTATTAGACTTAAGGTAAGGTGGTAGCTTAATCTACAGTTTTGTTTAAAACCTAAAGAAGTACTACAGCACTACAGATTATCAATGCACCGATTTTTAAAAGAATATGAGGAACTGCTATATAAGGAACTGTTTTAAATTTGACACTCATCATATTGGGGGAATCATGGACGTTAGGAACTAGCACAGCATACAGCACCAAGTAAATGGATACATACCATACTTAAGTGTGGTTTTTAATTTTGTGTAAGAGATGAATCAATGTTATGTGGCTAAGTAATTCACTGTCAGATAAAGGGGAATACTGATAGTCTTTCTGTAAAATCAGAAATAATTTCTAGTGTGATTTTTAAGTGCTTTGGTTGCTTTTTTTGTTCTGTTTTTTTAAATACTTTGTTCTAGTCAGTTGATGTTTATATTGCCATTTCCTCAAAATCCAAACAATATAAAACTGTGCATTGAAACAATTAAGCAATCATCCAGTCAAGTTAATGAAATGGCAGGTGAACATAGACTCTTTAAATAGAGATTTTGTGTGATGTAGACATGATTTCCTTTTTTGTTTAATTTTCCCAGTTTTTTGATAGGGGTATTTTGTGATTATGTGCAGTGAAAAAATATGCAATTAATTTTACTTCCAGAATCCTACAGTAGAATATATGAATTCCATATACAACCCAGTGCCTTGGGAGAAAGAAGAGTATTTAAAGCCGGTATTAGAAGATGACCTTTTACTTCAATTTGGTAAGATGAACATATGGTATCTACTTTAAAGCAGGGTCATTTGTTATGGCAAAATAGTGGTTAGGTGTTACAGGAAAATATATCATCCCCTTGATTCTCTAAAGACCTCGTCAGGTAGCTGGTTTCAGTAGGAACGTTAAGTCACGTAGAAAGTGGGAGTCACACTAACAGTTACCAGGGAAGAAGATGAGCTTGGGGTAAACATTGTATAGAAGATGTTTTGCAACATAGGGAGACTTGAGAGAATAATTTTTAGTTGTCAGACTGATTTTTAATGTAACTAAAATCGACGAAATTTTAAATTTAAATTAAAAAATTTAAATCAGTAGATTTAATATTTAATAGATTTAAGTAAATTTAATAATATTGCTGCTTTTACCTCATAATCCAATCAGATACTTGACTTTTCTTAAGACATCTAATTTATGGAGCTTTTGTTTTGGTGCAGGACAGATTCCACGAAAATTCCCCATGTACACTAACTCTTAAGCCTCCCTTGTGGCAGGGTCACTCATCTTTTGATTGTAGCTTTTTTAGTTTCTCGCTCTGTGTTTTGGTTCATTCCTTATTGAACAGGAATCTTATGAAAATTCTGTTGGCTCTCTATAGGTCTAATTTATTGGAGTTCATGATTTATTATTTTTTTTAAATGTATGCTTTCTTTAATGTTTTTTGTGCCAGTTAGGTGAGATAGAGGGGTTTGCTGTCTTCAGATCAGCAAGACCATTCTAAACAGACACATACCTTCACAGATAGTAGTTTGACAGTGTGTATTTGAGCAGTCCTTTGGTAAGTGGGAACTGTGGAAAACCACTCATTTCCTTGAGAAGTACTATCAAGAGAAGTTGTGTGGCAGTGTGATGCAGTAGTAAGAACCTTAATGTAGGATTCAGGAACTAGGTGACCCTGGACAAAATACTTAAGCTTTCTGTTTGTTAGGTCTTCATCTATAAAGTGAGAACTAGGGCCAGATTTCCAACTTTCTAACTCTAAAATTTGGTGAGGCCTAGGTTGATTCTTTCCTATTTTTACAACTTCTATTAAATTTTATTTCTCCTCAAAGTAACCAAAGTGATCTCTTTGATACATGACAAAGTGCCCACTAGGTGTTCTTCGTGACTCCCTAAACTCAAAATTGAACACTCACAGGTTGAAAGTAGTATGTTAAATACTTTAGAAACATGAAGAAATGAATCCTTCCCATTGGGAGCCCACAATCTAATAGTAGGAGTGTTTTGTTTTTGAATGACTGTCCTGTATTATAAGATAAGGTGGAATATAGTAAGTTTCATGAGAAGTAGGAAAAATAGTGCAGTTCAGAAGAGGAAGAGATTACTCAGATCAACAGATACTGAGTGCTATTTGCTGGTCACTATGGATACAGATCGGTATTGACCTCTTCACTCTCCAAAGGTATATTAACTTCTTTCAGACCTAATTTTAATTTCTAAAAAGGTGATAATGACACCTACCTTATAAAATTGTTACAAAGATAATGCATATTAGCACAGTGCCTGTCAGAGAGTAAGTGCTTAATGAAGGAGAATTTATTGTTATTAGTAAATAAGTTCTAAGGAGTTTAGATGAAGAAGTCACGACCGAGATCTGGAACAGTTAAAGGGCCTAGTAAAGGAGGTGGAACTTGAACTGGGCATGCTTGTTAGTGCACCGCCCGTGTCTCTCAAAGGATCTGTGGGACTTCCCTGGCGGTCCGGTTGTTAGGACTCCATGCTTCCACTGCAGGGGGCACGGGTTTGATCCCTGGTCAGGGAACTAAGATCCCACAAGCCGCACAGTACGGCCAAAAAAAAAGCAAAAGATCTGTTCTCCTGGCCATTGGTGTAGAGAGATAGAAGAGAAGGTCTTCATTCTCATGGCTCCTGGCTTGATTACTGACCATTTCACCGGCACTGTCTTTGAGTAAATAGTTATTGAGCATCTGCTTTGTATTAGGCTTTGAGAATATAAAGATGACTAAATTTAAAAAGAAGATGACTGAGGAAATAGGCAATGAAAGTACAGAGTAAGTGGGGAGAAGTAACTATACTGATGGAGAAACCTGGCAAACACTGCCTTAGCCAGGTAATGAAGGTTAACATCATCGGTGATAAGACATGTCACTGGTATGGACCCTTTATATCATGTGATGAGAATGGCACTTTACCTCAGTGGTCTTCCTCCCAGGCCAGTAACCTCAGTCTAACCATGAAAAACCATGAGACAGACTCAAAGTGAGGGACATTCTACAGACTGCCTGACCAGTACTCCTCAAAACTGTCCATGTCATTAAAAACAAGGGAAGCCTGAGAAGCTGTTGTAGCCAAGAGGGGCTTAAGGAGACATGACAACTAAACATATGTGGTATCCTGGATGGGATCTTGGAACAGAAAGGGGACATTAGGGGAAGACTAATGAAATCTGAGTGAATAAAATGGAGTTTAGTTATTTTTTTTTAAAGTATGGTATAATATTTGAAACATGTTCCACAAAGGGTTAATATCCTTTTTATATAAAAGACTCTTGAAAATTAAGGGACAAAGGATCAAAACAGTTGATAGAAAAATGGGGAAAAATTCTACCAAAAAAAAGTAGGAAAATAGCCCAATAGCAAGATACCATTTCTCACCTCTCAGACTGGTAAAAAGTTTTACAATATGACAACACATTCTGTTGACAAAGCTGCGGAGAGACAGGCACTGTCATAAGATTGCTAGTAGAATGCAGATTTAGCAACACCTAACAAAACTGAACATGCGCTTTTTAACTGAACAGTTTCACTCATAAGAATTGGTCTTGAAGATACACCTCCAACATTCTGAAAATACATATAAAACAAATGCCTGTATAGAGGAGAGCGGTTGAATAAACTATGGCACGCCCACACCATGGAGTAGTATACCTCTGTCCTCTATTACAGAGAATGAACTGAACTGGTACAGAGTGTTATCAGGACATACTGTCAAATGAAAAAGGCAAAGCTCAAAAGAATATCTACCGTGATACTCTTCACATAAGAAAGAAAGAGATTTAAGAAAATGCTTATGTGTCTGCTCATTTGTGCAGAAGAAATACAGGAAGGATAAACTAGAAACTGAAGAGATTGGTTACTGAACGGGGTTTGTGGGACAAGGATGGAAGGAAGGGCGCAGTGGGATTGAGGTAACAGGGATGAGGATCGAGTGACACTTTGCTGAGTATATCTCTTTGTATAGCTCCAACTCTCAGGACTATAGTAGTGTTTTTTATAGCCTTCATATAATCAAAAAAATCAACAGTTGAAACAACGAGGATGTATGTATACAAGGGTGGTGCTGGTGCAAAATGGAATGCAGGCACTAACAGATGAACCGAACTGTAATACAAAGGAATAATGTAACCATACTGCAGGGAGTGGGGAGGAAAAGAACTAGGTGAGTAACTGAAACCTTTAATGGATGTTGTGCTGAGGCTACAGATAAAAAGAACTGCATCAACGTTGTAATCCAGTAAGAAAAGGCATTTCTTGCAGGGTAAGGATTAGCAATTCTGACACTATTTTTGTGTATGCTAGAATGGAACAAGTAAGTTAATAATTTATGGATGGGGCTTCCCTGGTGGCACAGTGGTTAAGAATTTGCCCATCTTCCCTGGTGGTGCAGTGGTTGAGAATCCGCCTGCCAATGCAGGGGACACGGGTTCGAGCCCTGGTCTGGGAAGATCCCACATGCCGCGGAGCAGCTGGGCCCGTGAGCCACAAATACTGAGCCTGCGCATCTGGAGCCCATGTTCTGCAACAAGAGAGGCCGCGATAGTGAGAGGCCCGCGCACCGCGATGGAGAGCGGCCCCCGCTCGCCGCAACTAGAGAAAGCCCTCGCACAGAAATGAAGACCCAACACAGCCAAAATAAATAAATAAATAAATTTATTAAAAAGAAAAAAAAAAAAGAATCTGCCCGCCAGTGCAGGGGACACGGGTTTGAGCCCTGGTCCGGGAAGATCCCACATGCCGTGGAGCAACTAAGCCCGTGCGCCACAACTACTGAGCTTGCGCTCCAGAGCCCGCGAGCCACAACTACTGAAGCCCACGTGCCTAGAGCCCGTGCTCTGCAACAAGAGAAGCCACCACAATGAGAAGCCTGTGCACCGCAATGAAGAGTAGCCCCCGCTTGCTACAACTAGAGAAAGCCCGCTCACAACAACGAAGACCCAACACAGCCAAAAATAAATAAATAAAATTAATAAATTTATTTTAAAAAATTTATGGATAAAAGCCAGGTTTCTCACAGTTGGAGAATGAGGTTTTAGATAAGGAAATGAAGAATGAAATGAGTCCTGTGTTGACAGATTGGAATCAGAAGTGTCAGTGTAAATTCATAGTTTTTCTTATACAGACAGACAGATACAGAAATATAGATGTGTGTGGAGGGGGTTAGTATAATACATATACTTCCTAGCTCTGCTTAAAGGGCCTAGAAAAACCCCAGTAGCAATGAGCATACCTAGTGCCCAGATCTTGATTTATATCCTTTATTAATAAAAGGAACCAAGGGTCCTTAGAGAGGTGATTGATTTCCAGGTGGGGTAGGGAAAATACAAGATAAATCTAGGACATCTTGTTCCAGAAAATAAGGAAGTACTTAAGAAAAAGGGGGGGAAGAGGGGACTTAACCTAAAGAACACAGGAACCAACCTGAAGGGGCTCCTAATGGCCAAAGCTAGAAGAATTTAATCAATACAGAAAATGACAGTATTGGGTTTTAACCCATAGGATAAAATAAATGTCCATGAATTCATATTGACAGGAATAATCAACCAAATAAATAAATGGGGAAGGAGTAGCTCCGCTTTAGCGTAGAATTCCTATTAATAAATGTCAAAGGGAAAAGAGAAACAAAATCAGCATTAGGCAAACACCACAGTAGTTACTTGCAGGAAAGAGCAACCCATGCATGCTAAGATCAGTGGGCGAAAATTTAGGCGGGTGAGATAGGATTTGCATAGTTCAAAGTATGTCCCCCAAGAAATTTGTTAACTACAAAGGAGCTGTTAAACTTTTGAGTGGAAAAACCGAGCAGACACTACCATAACCAAGTGATCAAGGTTAACATCACCAGTAATAAGTGTACTGATGCCATGAACCCCTTGGTGTAATGCTCTGAGGAGGTAACTTGCCAAAAATGTTTCACCTCATTCCAATAATGAAAAATCATCAGATGATCCCAGGTTGAGGGACAGTCTACTAAATTACTGATCAGTGTTCTTCAAAAGTGTCAAGATACAGTTATTGGGTTCAGTATTATGTAAATAATTCACGGTGCTGAATATTTTTGTTCAGATCTTTTATGTCTTTTTGGATTTTTAAAAATCTGCCTCTATCAGTTGTTGATAGGGGTGTATTTAAATCTCTGACTGTGATTAGAGGATTGTCTCTTTTTGCCATTAATTCTATCAGCTTTTGCTTCGTGTATTTTGAAGCTCTTTTGTGAGGTTTATTCTCATTTATAATTGTTATGTCTTCCTGATAAATTGACTATTTTTATGGTAGTTTTCAGCTGCCAAAATGAAGTATCCAGGTGATTTGAACCTCCTGAGAATGTAGATGTGGAAATTCATCTTCCTGAATATGGTTTAGGACTTTAAATTAGACTGTTTTGATATATTATAGTTATGCATCTTAATGTTTACCGAATCCTTTCTCCTTTTCAAATCTATACACTTAACCTTTAATATATAATTATCTGTGTACAAGATACACATATCTTGGCCTTCATATCTGGGAGTTCTGCATTTTTGGATTCAACCAACCTTGGATCAAAAATATTCAGGAAGAAAAAAATTCCAGAAATTCAAAAAGTAAAACTTGAATTTGCTGCCCGGTGACAACTATTTACATTGTATTTATAAATATTTATATAGCATTTACATTGTGTTAGGTATTATAAGGAATCTAGAGATGATTTAAAGTGTTATATGTAAATACGCCATTTTATCCAAGGACTTGAGCATCTGCGGGTTTTGGTATACGAGGGGGGTCCTGGAACAAATCCCCCACAGATACCAAGGGACAACTGTGTTATTAATGCTAACAGCTTTTATTCTGACTCACTTCTTGCAGCAGAAAGCAAAACAGAGAAACTAGCCAAAACAAAGAAACCAATTTCTTTGTTTAGTTCTAATCCATAACTTAAACTAACAAGGTGGTTTGCGGACCGTGGGAAGAATTTTAAAGGCAAGGTACACAATGAGAGTTGTAGTAGTAAGTAGAAAATATAGTACACCATCCTTTAATAGTTTGGCAATATTTTGTTGCTCTCATTAATTTTTGGTGAACTAAATAGTGGATGAATCTATAGTTTTTTAAAACAACGAGTCAGTGTTCTGCTAGACTGTTTAGGGTTTTGTGGCACACCCGTACTGCTTTTATAACAAGTTCAATTTAGGCTCTAGTCTCTAAGTTATAATATTATCATGTATTTGTTAAGCTTAGTTATTTTGTCCCAGCTCTAAAGAAGTGTTGCAGGTAAAAACTGAATAGGAAAAAAAAAGTCGTGTTTCCCTCAGAGCTGTACTGAGGAGACAGTATAATATCTGCATTGTTTTTATTGCTTTCAGTTGATTCGACAGTTAATTAGACCGGTCAGTGGACATTGGGATTTTGTAAAACTCACTAGTTCCATATATTAACTTCTGCTTGCAGAGTTAATGATTTACATATATTAACTTCGATAGCAGAAGTTAATGATTTACATATAGTGAAATTAAATTTAAATCAATAATTTTTAATAATACTAGGAATTAGGATATTTAATGATGTCAGCAATAAGACAGTGTATAGATTGCACACCACCTTACCCACGATGAAAAAGTTATTGAATGTACAGAATTCCTTACCTACACACTGTCCTTAAGGAATATCTAAATGTCATACCTGTTATTCTACAGATGAAGACCCAGAGGCTGGAGGTGGCCCTGTGTGGTGGCAAGAACATGGGCTGGGAAGGCAGGCATGGGTTTGAATTGTAGTTCCTTCATTAAACAGTTGCAAACAGTTCCTTCATTAAACAGTAGTCAATTTCTCTGAAATTTATTTTTCCCATGTCTTAAAATAGGGATAAATGTTTATATTTTAGGTTTGTTTTGAAGATGGAATGAGATGTAATGCATGAACTTGAAAGATACCTGATGATCAATATATGAGTTTTTTCCTTCTACTTTTTTGTTTCTTCCTGGGTTTGTTTCAGTACAATTAATGCTTATTTATGTGTTCAGTTTAGCCAACTAGTGAAAAGCTTAGACTAACAGCATGCTCTTTAAACTCAAATTGGAATAGTTTGGATATTAAATATTTATTTAATTAAAAGTACTAATTTTTCTCAGTTGGCCGCATAATAGGCACTTAGTATATACTTATTCGTAACACATTTATATGTGCTTCAGCCTGATAATAATGTCCATTTATTTATTTAGATGTAGAAGATCTTTATGAACCCGTGTCAGTTCCATTCTCATACCCCAATGGACTCAGTGAAAATACATCAGTTGTTGAAAAATTGAAACACATGGAAGCCAGGGCACTGTCTGCTGAAGCTGCGTTAGCTGGAGCGCGTGAGGATCTGCAAAGAATGAAGTAATTTATCAATCTCATAGAAAATTAATTGTTTAGATCCCCAAAATAATATAATTCATAAAAAGGTAGAATATGGTAAAATATTTCATATACTGGAAAGCACAGTGTAGATATTTAATTTCAATAATATTAAAGATACACTATTTTTTATACATTGTGGATATAGTTGATTAACATAAAATTCTGTAGCTTTATCTGTCCTCTTATATTTCTTTATAATTACTTTTGTGCTAATGAGAATTGTTCTGGGGAGTGTTTTCCTCTTGAGTGCTTTTTGTTCCTTGATATTGCCTTCCTTTGAATTACCTTATTTCTAATAGATTTCCCCATTTTACTTTTCCTCTCCTGGACTTTTTAAAGTGTAGGGATTAATATTTTTTAGGCTTGGGGAAAATACAGGGTTGAAATTTTTGTTTTTAAAGAATCAAAATATAATTATGATGAGGTATGTAATCAGAAAACCAGCTACATAGGATGGTTTTCTCTAGTGAGTAAATTAACATTCTGCTGGCTTAGTACTTGTCCGAATTTAATGTGCATACGAATCACCTGGGTATCTCGTTAAACTAGATTCTGATTCAGGAGGCCTGAAATAGGTAGTGTCTGAGATTGTGCATTACTACCAAGTGTATATACCTCTAGCTTAGCCTATTAGATTTGTAAGTTGGTTGCTATTGCCTGGTTACCCATTTGATCGTTTGCCAGAATGTCCAGCAGGAAAAATAGCATAGCTGATTGTAGTTTCCCTTTTTCTGAGATTTTATGCTGGGTAATCTAGTAACAAGCAACTCTATTATGTGCCTCTTTACACTTCTCTCCCATGTATACCTCATAGATTCTTGATGTGTTGTGATCAGAGAAGGAACTGAGTTTTAGAGCCTGAGCGGATGGTGTTGATGTGTGTAAATAATTCCCAGTTTGGTTCTGCTTTCTGCCTGTATAACCCTTCCATGAGATACTATGGTTTTAAAGAATATTCATAGCATTGGAATATGCTATATTGATTCAGCTGCTAAAATAAGATTTTGGAACAATAGAAATAATAAAGTTGAATAAAGTCATAGTGTGCTTATTTTGTTCACTTGAAAGATAAAACAGCCATAGCCTGCAGTTGGCAGTGCTTTTGTGATTTGTAGGAGTGCTTCCAACTGGGTTTGAATATGCCATTGCTTAAGGTCCAGCAGGGGGAGCTTTCCGTTGCTTAAGACAGAATGTGATTTAGAAGGCTCATCACACCCCGCACTCCCCTCCTCCCCCTTCCTCTTCCTCAGCCTCTAGCCTTTCCTTTTTTCGTGGTCCAGTAAACTTGTCTCAAGGGTGTATTTCAAATTGATTACAGACAATTTGCTCAGGATTTTGTGATGAACGCAGATGTCAGAACCTGCTCGTCATCTACAACTGCCATTGCAGACCTCCAGGAGGATGAGGATGGCGTTTATTTCAGCTCATACGGGCATTATGGGATACATGAAGAAATGCTGAAGGTTAGCAAAGAGCACAGATGTACCAAATCCATACCAAAGGAAAAATAGAGTAAAAAAGGTTCTTAATACATACGCTGTGGGAGAACTGCTTTTTTGGTTTTTGGTTTTTTGAGAACTGCTTTTTAAATCTTTTTGGTGCTTGATAGCTCATCCTGCATTGAAAAGATTATAGAAGCATCAGAGACACTGTAAATTCTGTTTAAAATCATTATTAATCTTTATTATGAGATTACCTTTTGCTGGAAATAGAACATTTGAAAAAATTGCCGACGATTTTAGTCTTCTTAAGAGCAACTTTTAAGTAGGAAGAAAAATATGTTTGCCTTTTAATGTGTGAAGGAAATGATTAATTTTAGTGTTTTAATTAGCAGTACTGACTTTAGTTTGGGCGAATAATAATTCTTTGGTACTAAGTTAATTATAAATAATTCTCACATTTGTTACGGCATTACTTTTTTACATTTGAAATCATTGCTATGTAGAAGAATTTCCTAAATCAGATACTTGAATTTGGTTGGTTTTAATTTTTATAATGGTAATGTCCATATAAACTATAAGTAGATTTCTAGGTATACCTGGTATATTATGTACATTTTATCATGTATTATATTATAGATTATAAAATAGCAAAATGTTTTTTAATTCAGTAAAACTGAAAATATCTAACTAGAGTAAAATAAATGTTGGAGTGTAAAAATTGCTGAAAACTTTAATGTTTATCTCTGTGAATTTTAGATGCCACTACTTTTTTTTTTCTTGAAAACCAACAAACGAAAAATTCCTTTCTGAATCCTTCTTCAAAAGATTGGTTTATTTTATGGACGCCCCAAGACTGTGTTCCTTGAAACATGCCCATTTAAAATAACCAAGGGTAGTTAATATGTATATATTTTGTTGAGTCAGTTTTGCAGGATCACAGAGTGGAGGTTTGCTGATTAATAGTAATTGTAATTACTTGGGGTCTTTTAAAGCAATGTCATGTCATTTCCTTGCTAATGACTTGTCACAGTTGGTTGTGCTTTTTGTTGTCACTTGGGTGGTTGCATAGCATTACAAATAACAGTTATGTTGCAAGTAATAAATTAAGTCCAGAGTGAATTTGTTTAAAAGAAATTGACATACTCCATTTTCTCTGTTAAAATTAATTTTATTGTGTCTAGAATATTTCCTTTAAAGGAGTTAATCTAAGCCCATATTTGCTGTTTTAAATCACCCCATCAATTTAAATGCCATGAACCTTTAATGCTTTTGATATGGAAATTGTATTGGGTTTTTCAGACAGATAAGGTTACTGAGACTGCTAGAAGATAGTACATCTGAGTGCTCTCAGAGTACAGTCATCAGGGAAATCCAGTTTGGACTTACTTCCAAATCTCTGTCCTGGACCCTTGTAGCTCTGTATCAACAACTAGAGGATCTTTACACCTGATGGAATATTTTAAGTCCTTTTGATGTACATATATATTTAAGAAGTTCCAGCTGGAAGTTTCCAGTGCTGTCTTTTCACTTTTAGAGAATCAATTAAGACTCCTTATTAATATAATTTTCCATGCCTTAATTCCCCTTTGCTGTTATACAACGTAACCACCTTCTCTTTGGAGATAACTTGATTAAGTCTTCATAGGGAATATGGATATATTTCATTCAAAAAGAACTATTTGCCCATTTTATGTTTTGTTAAGTTACATACTGTGGATGAATATGAAATGTGCCTTATATCAAGCAATATTTCTTCTGTTTCTTATCAAAGCAATTCTTAGCACACATAATTTTTTCAAGGTTGTGCTACTACTGGAGTCTCACCTGATCTTTATAAATAAATTAAAATTGAGAAGCCATGCATACAGGACTTATTTTTATGCTTAGAATTGGCCTTGCTTTTATAAGAATATTATTTGGATTTTTTGTTGCTTACTAGTCACAGGTGTTTTAATGACACTTTTTTGGCATATGTTGTGATTATAATTATAAATAAAGATAGTTTGTAATCTTATTTTCCAGAGTCAAGGTGCAGATAACTTTTTTGAATTCCAGAGTTAGCGGGATAGTGGACATTAACTTTCAAAATCCTTTGCCACTTCAATCTTTCTGAAGAAGAGTCGTTGTTGCTAATGTTATAAATCGGAGATGCATCACTCTCTCTTCTTTTCTTCCCCCCAAGTAAAACATTGTTCATCCTGGTGAAAATTGATCACAGATTATAGTACCATTAAATAATTTTTCGTCACTGCATTTTCCTCATTGTATCTGCAGCTGACTCTTGCATTCTGTCCACCTTCATGAGCCTATACATTTAAAACTTACTGTTACTTATATAGGTAAAATTTATAATACATAACTTTTCTGTTGTCTTTAGTCTCATACTTAAATTTTTTTAATATTTGTAGGAATTATTCCATTATACTGTACTAGCCTTAAAAATTGTCTTGCTTCTTAATATTGGACCTCTTATTTTATTCTTCTTTTGTGCTTCTTAGTTTTACTAGGTTAGTGCAAAAGATAACTTTATTTCTGTTTATTACCTTATTTTATATTGAAGAGTTAGTCTTTTGTTAGAATAAATTTTTAGAAATGGTTTGAGGGCTAGTCTTTGATTTGCTTGGATTTTCATGTTTAGTGAATTTTCCTCTCAAAAATTCATTTATTAAATTGAAGCTCTACTATGTCCACGGCTCTGTGTTTAGTAGACTTTGAATTTCATTGCACCAGGGTGAGCATAGGAGCAAAAGCAGATGGATGTGTAGGCAGAGACTGGATGAAGGATTGTAGTTGAGCTGAGCGGCAGTGCATGGATTTAGGACAGGAGTCGGGATGCTAGTGATTAAGTTAGAGCAGCGGTGAGGCAGTGCGATTGGTGAGAGCTTTCCGAGTGACTGCCTTCTTGACTGATGTTCACCCTTTGTAGGTTTTGTTGTGTCAGCAAAAATCACTGGTTACAGTGTAAGAAGAGTATAAAAATGGTAGAAATGTATGAAATGGTATATTTTTTTTAAAAAAAGTTTTTAAATTAATACTATGTTTAAATTCATTTAAAACATTAAATTCTCATAGTAATTCTTTTTTTTAAAATTTATTTATTTTTTGCAGCGTTGGATCTTCGTTGCTGCACACGGGTTTTCTCTAGTTGCGGCGAGCGGGGGTTACTCTTCCTTGCGGTGCATGGGCTTCTCATTGCAGTGGCTTCGCTTGTGGCAGAGCATGGGCTCTAGGTTCGCAGCTTCAGTAGTTGTGGCACATGGGCTCCAGTAGTTGTGGCTCGTGGGCTCTAGAGCGCAGGCTCAGTAGTTGTGTCGCACGGGCTTAGTTACTCTGCGGCATGTGGGATCTTCCCAGACCAGGGCTCGAACCCGTGTCCCCTGCATTGGCAGGCATATTCTTAACCACTGCGCCACCAGGGAAGCCCCATAGTAATTCTTAAAATACATTGAGGGAAAGATTTAAATTTTTAAAACATGATTTAAAATTTTGTTTGTAAAGCAATTAGAAATAATTCCATCAGAAAACATGGAATTAATTATGGAATTTCCCTTTTTTAGATCCAGCAATTAAGTAAAACAGCTTGCCTTTTAATTTAAGCCCTTCTTTGTACGTTTTTTTAAAATCCCAGTATTGGCATAAAAATTTTTTTTTGGAGGGTATGGACTGTGTAAAGTTTTATGTTGTAGTATTTAGTGTAACTACTTTTTTTTTTAACCTAGTGTGAAACCAAAAACTAGAATTCCCGATCTGAGATATTTTTTATTGTACTCATTTTACTCACTCGGAAGCAGAGCCCCTTACTGCTGAATTTGCTGTCAGCGTGTGTCTCAGCTGAGGTGATTTAAAAGGGAATCAGCTCTGTTCATGCACCAACATATATGTTAACATTCAGTGCCTGCCTTGGTCACAGGTCATGTGAGACTCCAGAGTGGAGAAGTCTTACAATATGGTCTGCGGGGCTCAGCGATTGACTTTTAGGCTTATAGGCTTTTAAGCATCATTTCCTACTACAGACATTTCTAGAAACAAAACAGTATTATTAATCAGATAGGTGCTGATCAATGACTTTCTTAGGAAACTATACTCAGTTGAGCTTCATTTTTCATATGTAACTGTAACTTTTACATCTATCTAGTTTGGTGTTTTCCTCCCATATTTTAACGTAGTTCTACCACAGGGAATAAGGCTCTAGATTCCAGGCCCTATTTAAAGGAGTAAAACATCATGTTCATCTTCTACTAGCATTAATTATCACTTGAAGTCTTATAATGCATGTCAAGATGAAAATATGTACATTTTTAAGAACTTAGGTCTTATTTGACTTTCAGTGTTGTTCTTAAATGTTATCTTTGTGTGTTGTTGCTATTTCCATTCTTTATTATTTTCTTTTAGGAAAAAAAGATTAGGCTTGGTTTTCCAGGCAAAATGTAGCTATGGAAACTAGAAGTGTGTGATAAATTAGCAAATATCTTCCTTAAATATTTTTATTTGTTCAGACTATCCTGTAAACACAATGTCTTCCTCTCTCTACCCTAGGACAAAGTACGAACAGAAAGTTACCGAGATTTTATATACCAAAATCCACATATCTTCAAAGATAAGGTGAGTAGCATAGACTACAGAATTGTACATTTCATGTGGATCTTGGGCAGCAGAAATCCTCTTAGATCATCATTGTGATAGCAGTTGATTTCATGTACACTGGCTTTATTTCATGGAAGACTTTTGTGATGCTGCTCTGTGGTGCAGTATACTGATAACAGAAATTCTGATTGGTGCTGTCATTCAATATACTCTTTTTTTTAAAATTGAAATTTATTAATTACAGTGACATAGCTTAGTTAAACTTTGCTTATCCATATAATTTTGCTTAAACCATATTTTTGATTTACTGTGATTCCTATTCATTTCAAATGTATAAGCTCTATACCAAAGCACTTTTAATTATTATTTTAGTTTGTGTTAATTAGTTACAAATTAATAATTTTAAGAAGTCATTATTGGTAGGTAGGGTCAAATATTGTAAGGTAGAATTTATGTGCTTTCTTTTAAGACCTCATTTACCCTTTTATGAGTTACTTTATTTTTAAAATTTTTTTATTTTTTATTTTTGGCTGCATTGGGTCTTCGTTGCTGCACGTGGGCTCTCTCTAGTTGCGGCAAGCGGGGGCTACTCCTTGTCCCTGTGTGCGGGCTTCTCATTGCAGTGGCTTCTCTTGTTGCGGAGCACAGGCTCTAGGCGTGCAGGCTTCAGTAATTGTGGCACGTGGGCTCAGTAGTTGTGGCTTGCAGGCTCTAGAGCACAGGCTCAGTAGTTGTGGTGCATGGGCTTAGTTGCTCCACAGCATGTGGGATCTTCCCGGACCAGGGCTCGAACCCGTGTCCCCTGTATAGGCAGGCGGATTCTTAACCACTGCACCACCAGGGAAGCCCTGAGTTACTTTAAATTTTACAGTTAGTGTTAATACTGCCTCAGGTTATTTCAAAGGTGATCTTTCACTTTGTATATGGGTGGGTGTGTTAAAAATGTGTCATTTGTTTTTCCTCCCTTGTGAATTTTTCAATTCTTCTTCTTCACTTTCTCCTTCCCTCCCTCTCTACATTGGCATGGTTATCAAAAAGTTCAGGTTTTCTGTTTTTGTTCCTCCTTATTGGAAATTAGTCCACTAATTTAGTCAAATATATTATCGTCTCTGCCACTTGTATACTTTTGCTTGGGAATTTTTCCCTACTCTTTCTACTTCAAGAACATGTATATTGGTAACATCAGGTTTTTATAATTCCCCTTTCACCTCCATTTAAAAGATACTTCTCTCAGGTTATTTCATGGGCTTTATGTGATGTTGCAGCAGTGATTAACAACCTTCATATGTTGAAAATCTCTTTACCTGATTTTTATGTTGTTTGGAATATCATGTAGATTGGCTTTTCATTTTCCATACCTGTTTCCTAAGAGCGGTGTTTCACTTGTGATCTAGCCAAGTTGGACCTGTGAAATTTATATGGCGCTCTGATATCTTTTGGCCAAAGCATTACCTATGAGGTAATGATGGTATGTGTTTCTTTGTTTTTGCTAATTCCCCTATAGACAAATAGATTATTTTATTTTTAAAGTATTAGTTTTTATCAGTTCTTTATACTTGGCTTTTTGTATGCTTTTTATATGTTTTTGCAGCAGAGACTAAGAATTTTTTTTATAGTTTTTATGTTTGCACCCAAGTGCTGGAACAATTTATTTAATATTGTTATGGTCTAAAAAACCACATTGTTTCCAGTAAAGCAAATATGTTACTATTAAAAATGTTGCCTTATATTTACAGTTCGATTTTGCCTAGATTTTTATTTTATTTTTTCCTTAATATGTTGTATAGAAATTAACCATGTTCTAGTCTGGGAATCACTAGTCCTGCCTGGCTTCTTAGGAACCATCTACATAATAATTTTAGACAGTGGTGAATCTCTGTGGGCTTCACTTGTAAAGTGATTTTTTATGTATAGCTGATTCACTTTGTTATAAAGCAGAAACTAACACACCATGGTAAAGCAATTATACGCCAATAAAGATGTTAAAAAATAAAAAAAAATTAAAAATAAAAATAAAATGATTTTTTAAACCTTTCTGGTTCTAAAATTTTATGATTTTTGTTTTTATAAAAGCACTATCATTTTCTTTCTTTGAGCCGTCTTTTTTAAAATAATTTTTGATTTGAATGCCGTAAGAATTCGTTAAGTAAAAGTAGTTAGAAGTTTCTTTTTCAATATGCTCTGAATAGACTTTTGTGTTATATTACATAAGAAAATAGTGAAAAGGCACAAGTATTAGTAAACATAAGATTAATCATTGGGAAATTAAGTAATTATGAATATTTCTATGTATACGAAGCACATCTTACTGGGTTCATAGACCTATACACAGTCCCTTTCTGCTTTTAATTTTTTATTTGTAACAGTCTTACAGAAATATTGTATATATTATATTATACATTTTTGGACAAAATACATGACCATGGAACACATAGAATGTTTAATTATTTTGTGTTCCACTTACTGCTTTTACTGAAGAGATTAAATCTGCCCAAGTCAGAAAGGGGCTTACTAATAAACTGGGAGTATTTTTCCTTAGTACTTTGCCTAAGATGCTTTCATTTAATTTATCAATGTGTAATTAATTTTGCTTGGCATTTGTGTTTTCTCAAAAGTATACTGTAATGTAAAATATTATGTGTGTCAATTTCTAACTCTTTGAAGTATATTCAGGATATAATTTTCTATAATTAACAATATTAAATAATCTAGAGCTTTCATATTTTTAAATGATTTGGGATACTTTTCTTTATATTATACTATGACTACAGATTTAAAAAATATACGACACATATTTAAATAGCATTTGATAATTTATAGAATACTTTCAAGCATGTTGTCTCATTGTTGCTATGCAATATACCGATATGGTGTATTCATAGCAGGTATGTATTTATCTCTATTTTTCACATGAGGAAATTTGAAACCAGTAGGTTAATTGACTTTCCCTAAAACAGGCAGCTAAAAAAAAGCAAACAAACGAGGGTTTTAGTCCTAGTCTAGTGCCCTTAACCCTGTGCCACTACACTTTGAACACTGTTATGTTAAAATAGAATGAGTAATTAGGGTGGGATTCATTAATGATATTTTAATTCACACTATTTTTCATATATAGGTCATATAATTTCTGTGTGCCATGACAGAACATGTTCATGAAATTATTTAAATATAGTTCTTTTTAAAAATGTATGAAATAACATGTTTTCTTAAGTTTTAGTACCATTGTTTTTGTTTGCTTTTATGCCCATTAGGTAGACAAATTTCATATCACAGCACTAGCTTCTGTATCATATTATTGGGTGAATGGTAGAGATTTATTTTTCAAAAAGGTGCTTATAATTTAAAATGTCTTCCTTCCTTCCTTCCCTTCTCCCTCCATCCCTCCCTTCCTACTTCCTTTCCTTCATTCCTTTCTTAACATTGTTTTAATTCACAAAGCTCCTGTGGAGGCCATATGGTTTCTCAGATTTAATTTAACTTTGGGTGGCATAATTGTGTTATTACTCACTCATAATTAATTTCTATTTGTAGTTCACTGAAGAAATTCACAGTTAGGTGCCTTTTTTATGCTTTTGACTATTATCTAAGTTAAAATTGATTCACTCTTTTTCCTTTTTTCTTTTTTAGAAACAGTGAATCACATTCCTTCATCATTTTATAGAATAATGTTAGTGTATTCTGTTATCATTTCTACCTCTTTCTTTGATTCTAGCAGGTTTTAGTTTATTTGCCCAACTACCTAAATCTGAGCTAGATGTAATAAATAATTAGTATGTAATTAAAAATATAATTTAAATATAAGCTTTAAAAAGCAGATTGACCTATGTATGTTTGAGTGCTACCTTTACAAATTACCAGCTCTATGATCCTGGATCTGTTACTTTCCTTGTCTGAAGCTCTCCTTCCTTCAGAAAAGGTTAAAGAAGAATTTTATATATATATGCATATGTATATAAATTATATATGTGTGTGTATGTATAGTCTTAAAAAAGAACACTCTAATTGGAGTAAATGATACATATCCTTCTGTACTTAGCTTTTGTAGCTCAGCAATTTCTCTAAGATAATCCCTTATTAACATTATTTTAATGGCTCAAAAACCCAATGTAAAATTGTCCATAAATTGTTTTGATTTATATTAGAAATAATGCTGCATGTAAAAATATAAAATATTAAAAATCTTTTTATAAATATGAGAAAAGAATAATAAGATAAATTCCTAGCAGCGGCCTCCCTAGGTCAGAAAGGTTCTACCCAGGATGGTTTTAGTGCTGCCAACTTGTCTTTCCAGAAACAGTGTGTGGGTGTTGATATTCCCAAACACCATTGCCAGAGCACTGTGCTATCAAACTTCTAAATTCCACACCGATCTTTTAATTTTTTAATTTTGCAAATATCTTATTTCAATGAAAGTTTTTGGGAAGTTATCACTTACTATTGTGTTATATATATTTTTATATTTTATGCCACATAATATTTCAAACTGATATACTATAACCATACTATAAATATATATGCTCTGTGTTATAGTATTTTCTTGATGTTGTGGTTAATAATTTTATTTGTAACTTAAAAAAAATAGTTTTGTTTGCAGTGATGTTGTATAGATTGCATCTTACAATTTTTAAATTTTCTTGTGTGTGAAGTGGTTATGTTAAAATGTGCTGACTCACCCAGATAGGCCACATGTGCAGGAACAGTCACATTCTCCCTGTGGAGCCATCTGGGCCTCGTCATTCTTAGAGCAGTAGCCTTTTGGCAACCTTATTTCTTCAAAAGAAATTAGACTGTTTAGATTCTGTCTCTTCTGGAGTCAGTTTTGGTGTATTATATTTTCAAGATATAATGGAACAGGGCTTCCCTGGTGGCGCAGTGGTTAAGAATCTGCCCGCCAGTGCAGGGGACACGGGTTTGAGCCCTGGTCCGGGGAGATCCCACATGCCGTGGAGCAACTAAGCCCGTGCGCCACAATTACTGAGCCTGCACTCTAGAGCCCGCAAGCCACAACTACTGAGCCAGCATGCCACTACTGAAGCCCGTGTGCCTAGAGCCCGTGCTCTGCAACAAAAGAAGCCACCGCAGTGAGAAGCCTGCGCACCACAACAAAGAGTAGCCCCCGCTCGCCGCAACTAAAGAAAGCCCACATGCAGCAACGAAGACCTAACGCAGCCAAAAATAAATTTATTAATTAATTAAAAAAAAAAGATGTAATGGAACAGACTTCACTTATACTAGTAAACAATACAGAAGATAAAATGTGTAGGAACAGACTTAACTAATGTGCAGGACTTATATGAAAAAGATTTTTTAAAACCCCAAACTCCTGAAGAACATAACAGGTGATTTAAACAAATTGAAAGTCATACCATGTTCCTGAATGGAAAACAGAAAATAAAATTGTCTGTGTTCCATAAATTTATATTTTAGTGCAATCCCTATAAAAATGCTAAGACTTAAAAAAACAAAGAAACCATAGACAGGCTGATTTTCTTGTTCTTGTGGAAAAATAAACATATAAAATTGTCCAGAAACACTGAAAACAATTGGCAGTGAGGGTGGACCAGCTTTACTAGATAGAAATTCTGCCAAGCTTCTATAATTAGAATAATTACTGGTACGTGATTGTATAGATTAATGGAGCAGAATAAAAATCTAGAAATAAACCAAAATATAGACAGATCTCCAGAGGGATCCCTTCTTCTCCTCTGTCATGTGAGGACACAGCAAGAAGTCATGTCTGTGAACCACAAAGCAGGCCCTCACCAGAGTCAACCTGTGCCTTGATCTTAGACTTTACAGCCTCCAGAACTGTGAGAAATAAATTTCTCTTGTTTACAAACCACTCAGTTTATGGTATTTTTGTTATAGCATGCTGAATGAATTGAGACAGGGACCTTCAGCATTCACTAAAATTTCTGTGTGTTTTGGTCTGTCCCCATGTCATAATCACCTCCGAAAGGCCCCAGCTTCTAATACCATCACCTTGGGGGTTAGTATTTCAACGTATGAATTTCGGGGGGATGCAAACACAGACTGTTTAATAACATGTTGGGACAATTGGTTAGCTATCTGAACAGAAGTAAAGTTGGAACCATACCTCTTAGTGTATACTATGATAAAAAAAAAAACTGTAGTAATGAAACTATAAATGTACCAGAAGGAAGTGTGAATGAAATAGAGAATATGGGCTAAGTCAGTCTAATTATGATCAAAATCCAGAAGCCATTAAAAGAAAAGATTTATGAGTTTGACTGTTAGTAAAGAATTTCTACATAGCAAAGATCAGTGTAAGCAGAATCAAAAGATGAAAAATCATATGCTGAGAGAAAACATTGCAAGTCATATTACAAAGGTCTGATCTTAACTAACAAAGAACTCTTATTTGATAAAATTTGATAAGAAATTTGGTAAGAGAAGGACTAACAACTTGGTGGAGAAATGGAGAAAGGATATAAGTAGATGGTTCACATAGAACTACAACATATGAAATAATGCAAAACCTCATGATAATGGAAATGCACATTAAATCTAGACCAGTATATCATTATTTTGTACTTGCCATATTGGCAGAAATCTGAAAGTTTGATTATATGGGCTAGTGTCACCTGTGAGGAAATTGGCCCTTACACATTGCTGATTTGAGTCTTCATGAGTAGAATTGCCCTATGGCGGGTAATTTATGTTTAGCAGAATTACAAATATGTATATTCTCTCTGACCCAGTGTTTTTATTTCTAGGAATAGATTTACTCCTTTATACTTCTGTAGAGTTACTCATGTATGAATGGGGTTAGGTATAATGTTATTTACAGCATTGATTGTCATGGTAAAATTTCAGGAACTACGTAAATGTCCATCAGTAGAGAACTGGATCCGTAGATTATGGTACAACCATGATACGGAATCCTATACAGCTATGTAAGAGAAAGAAGTTCTATAAACTGATATGGAAAGATCTCTAAATTATATTGTTAAGGAAAAAAGCAATGTGTAGCACAGTGGGTATAATATGCTTCCATTTGTGTAGAGGAGGGAAGGAAATACCTATATAGTATTGTATTGTATATGCATAAAAATTCTTTTGAAGGATAAATAAATACACTTTTTGATGTTTAAACTGTATGAATGTTTTACCTAGTGAAAAAGTAATTGTTGAAAAATATAATAGATTCTTAATTCTAGTTCTATTTTTCTTACAGTAGCTTCCCATTACTCAGAATAAAATCCAAGGGCTTTATGTGATCTGACCCCTGCTTAACCCTGATCTCACCGCCATGGAACCTTTCTCACCCAGCTCAGCCACAGTGGCCTTCTTGCTTTGCCTGGAATCTTGTGCTTTGCATTTAATATCTTCTATGGCTAGAAGGCACTTCCTCCAGATCTTTGACTGGCACACTCCTTTACTTCATTTCCTTCTCCGCTCACATGTATCAAAGAAGTATTCGCAGACCTATCTAAAATTCTAAAAGAGTGTGTCCCCCTGCCCCTTGCTCTAACCTCTACTCTGTGCTTGAGTTTTCTTTATAACACTACTATTCTCTGTTAACATTCTCTGTTCTTTATTCTCTATTCTTTGTCTGTTCATTGTCTTTGTCTCCCCCACAAGATTGTAAGCTCTGTTAGGACAAGGACTTGGTCTTGTTTGTTGCTGTACCCCATCACCATGATCAATGCCTGCACTTAGTAATGCTCAGCGAATACTTATAGTAGAAGACTACTGAAATAATTTCATATTTTGAGACAAGTATATAGGGTTTCAGGTCATTGGTAATGAAAGACTTAAGGCACTACAGTTTCAGTAATTTCTAGTGTACCTCTGAGTATTTTGCTGAATGTGTTTCCTTGGTAATTAGTTTTTGTTTTTTACTGTGAACCAAGCAGGTTTCACTATACTGTTCCGGGAAGAACCGTATGAAATTCTTGATTAGAAATAATTGCTCCCTGCCTATCCCCAATAACATCTTAAATTTGGTTCTTCTTATTTCTTTCACCAATGATAATGAATATCATTTTTCAAAATTAAATTCTCAAGTTACTGAATTCTAGAAGCCAATTTGTTTTTATTGTACCTGTATTATTAAAATGAGTTGAACATTTAATTTTGGAAGTGGAGAGGTTATGGCAATATTCTATATCCATGATTCCTTTATTTTTTTTTTTACATCTTTATTGGAGTATAATTGCTTTACAATGGTGTGTTAGTTTCTGCTGTATAACAAAGTGAATCAGCTATATTTATACATATATCCCCATATCCCCTCCCTCTTGTGCCTCCCTCCCACCCTCCCTATCCCACCCCTCTAGGTGGTCCCAAAGCACCGAGCTGATCTCCCTGTGCTATGTGGCTGCTTCCCACTAGCTAGCTATTTTACATTTGATAGTGTATATATGTCCATGCCACTGTCTCACTTTGTCCCAGCTTCCCTTTCTATCCCCCTGCCCCGTGTCCTCAAGTCCATTCTCTACGCCTGTGTCTTTATTCCTGTCCCGCCCTTGGGTTCATCAGAACCAATTTTTTTTTAGATTCCATATATATGTGTTAGCATACGGTATTTGTTCTTTTCTTTCTGACTTACTTCACTCTGTATGACAGACTGTAGGTCCATCCACCTCACTACAAATAACTCAATTTTGTTTCCTTTTATGGCTGAGTAATATTCCATTCATGATTCCTTTAGAACCATTTTTAAATTGTACTGGATCAGGCTATCTTGCTTAAGTTAATTACTGCTACTCAAACTTGAGAAAGTTTATTTCTGTTAAAATTTAGAATTACTAAGCCTAAATTACAGCATACATACAATAAGGAAATAAACAGAGACTAATTCCCTCTTAATAAGTCTGTGGGAATTGCTTATTTCATATAAAACATTTCTTAAATTTACATTGTTGCATCTGATTGCAGCAGACTGTGGCCAAAACACTGTTATGAATTTAAAACAACTTAATGTAATTATATTTTCAGTTTCCCCAAATAGAAATTATTACCATATTTGATCGGTAAAGTTTAAATTTTTGTTATCTATTCTTAGCCAGAAACATCATCATATATGAATAGGATTTAAAGTATTAGACCTTCTCAATAATATCTGTTTTTTTATTATACCAGGTAGTTTTGGATGTTGGTTGTGGAACTGGAATTCTCTCTATGTTTGCTGCTAAAGCTGGGGCAAAGAAGGTTCTTGGAGTTGATCAGTCTGAAATACTTTACCAGGCAATGCATATCATAAGGTAGATGCATTTTACGACTTGATTTAAGATTATTTTTAAATTTAATGATTAATATCAATTGATTTTCTTGTCTTTAATAGCGATCCAATGCAGACTCAAGACACTTGTCTTTTAGTAAAAATTCATTCCAGAATAATAGGATTTTAAGTTGGATTGACCTAGACATGTTTGAGCTATGAATAATTTTTATATAGTTTTCTGTCCTTCCAATTATGGCTATAGATATGCTAATTACAATAATATGAAATTAGAAATCATGGACATATAAGGCAGTGTTAGAAGACTTGCTACCAAACTCAATATATCAGTAGTATTTCTTTTAGCAAATAGCAGTTCAACTAAAAAGACTAAGGATTATCTTTTTCTTTTTGACAACACTAGCCCTTGTGCCTCCTCAAATTAAAATAAGTAAATTCCAGAATGGCTACAAACTTAATTATGTTCTCTAAAAATATCTCCTCTCTTTGAGGAATTAAGTTAGTTAGGTTAATTGATATGTGATTGATTTTACAGTTGGCTTATATCCTAGTAAGAAGACCTTCATTTGAACTACAGCTTTTAGAACTAGATTTTGTTAGCTGTGTACTTAACCAAAGCATGTTACATTTGGAACTTTGGAATAATTTCCAGAATAATTTTAATAGCAGGCTTCTTAGTGATTCTTTTTTCCCCCAGCTTTATTGAGATATAATTGACACATAATATTGTGTGAGTTTAAGGTGTAAAATGTATTGCTTTAATACATTAATATATTACAGAATGATTACCACCATAGTATTAGCTAACACCTCCATTGTGTCACATGAAATAATTACCATTTCTTTTTTGTGTTGGAAACATTTAAGGTCTCCTCTTTTAACAGCTTTTGCGATGCTTACGTTAGATTCTCAGCAATGATTCTTAAATGGTCCTCCCACTGATACATATGTTTTATTCTTAAAATTGGTTAATATTGATCATTTCTGATTCGTATAAAATTTAATTATGTAAAATGTTTAAATTTTTAGATTTTATTGCATTGAAGTCTAGTGTTGTGGTTAAGAGTGCAAAGTTTGAGTCAGACAGGTTTGAGTCCTTGCTCTGTCCCTTCCCTGTTGTTTGAACTTCAGTTAAATTATATCTGACCTCTTTGAAACCTCAGTTGTTTTACTGTCAAAATGAAAATAATGATGACTACCTCATATGATTATGAGTAAGGTAAATAAGTTATAAGTAAGATATGCACCTCAGTCTCTTTGGCATATTGCCCGCCCTGGCATGTAGTAGGTATTCAGAAGTTAGCAACTGTTATTACTAACAAGTACCAAATCAATGTTAATGAAAAAATGACATTGCTCTTGCTTAGATTTTTTCATAGAGGTTTGTGGTTATTATTTTCATATTAGAGAATATGCATCTGTGTTGCATATGCATATGCAATCCATAATCTAGTAAAGTTTTTTTATTTCTTATGTTGCCATTAACTACAACAGCATCATTTTGGGGGTTCTGTAAAGAGCACCCTCTCTTGCTTGTGCATTACCATCCAAACAGATATGAGAACCACTGTCCCAGAGAAGAGATTGTTTTAGATGAATTATCAAAATTTTATTGTTGTGATAGTAAGATTACTAATAGTAAGATATTTCTATTAGAAATTCTCATCTTATGAAAGACCATGTTCATTTATGTATTCATTTGTCATTTTTGATTTCTGTAAGGTGAGACTAGATGTGCTCTCATTTTAATTCCTTACGGCAGAAAAAGATAGTGATAGCACTCATTTTATTTTGTTTTGTTTTCATTTTATTTCACAGAAGCCCTGATTCCTAGTGACTTTTTAGAAATATGTTTGTACAATGATTATAATCAAACTCATTGTGTATGAAATTTAGTGCTGGAGTGTATGGAAATTTTGCATGAGAGCATTTATTGAAAATGACTTAGCATTCAATTCTAGGTACTTAAATTTAACAATAAAAGTTGCTAACATTAACTTACTACTTTCTATTTAATTTCTTTTGAGGTAGGTACAAAAACAGTACATATATATATATATATATATATATATATATATATATATATATTTGTTTTTATAGAGATTAGGAAATTGAGACAGAGACTACGTAACTCTCCTTATTTGTAGTGCGGCCAGGATTAGATCCCAGGCAGCCTGACCCCATGGTCCATACTCAAAGCCAATTTACTATGCTGTCTCTCCATTTCACTACTCACAGGGCATGTATTGGTTGCATTCAGTAGTTTGCTTTACTTAGAACCTATAGAGTTTGAAAATCAGACCTTTTTGTTTTGGATGAGCCAACATTGTACTTTTCTTCAAAGATGTTCTCCTTTGCCTTCTTTTTTTTTTTCCACATCTTTATTGGAATATAAATGCTTTACAATGTTGTGTTAGTTTCTGCTGTACAACAAAGTGAATCAGCTATATGTATACATATATCCCCACATCCCCTCCCTCTTGAGCCTCCCTCCCACCCTCCCTATCCCACCTCTCTAGGTGGTCACAAAGCACCGAGCTGATCTCCCTGTGCTATGCAGCAGCTTCCCACTAGCCATCCGTTTTACATTTGGTAGTGTGTACACGTCACTGCTACTCTCTCATTTCATCCCAGCTTCCCCATCCCCCCATGCCCTCAAGTCTGTTCTCTACATCTGCATCTTTATTCCTGCCCTGCCACTAGATTCATCAGTACCGCTTTTTTAAATTCCATATATATGTGTTAGCATATGGTACTTTTCTCTTTCTGACTTACTTCACTCTGTATGACAGACTGTAGGTCCATCCACCTCACTACAAATAACTCAATTTTGTTCCTTTTTATGGATGAGTAATATTCCCTTGTATATATGTGCCACATCTTCTTTATCCAGTTATCTCTTGATGGACATTTAGGTTGCTTCCATGTCCTGGCTATTGTAAATAGTGCTGCAGTGAACATTGTGGTATGTGACTCTTTTTGAATTATGGTTTTCTCAGGGTATATGCCCAGTAGTGGGATTGCTGGGTCATATGGTAGTTGTATTTTTAGTTTTGTTAAGGAACCTCCATACTGTTCTCCATAGTGGCTGTATCAATTTACATTCCCACCGACAGTGCAAAGGGGTTCCCTTTTCTCCACACCCTCTTCAGCGTTTACTGTTTGTAGATTTTTTGATGATGGCCATTCTGACTGGTGTGCGGTGATACCTCATTGTGGTTTTGATTTGCATTTCTCTAATGATTAGTGATGTTGAGCATCTTTTCATGCATTTGTTGGCCATCTGTATGTCTTCTTTGGAGAAATGTCTATTTAGGTCTTCTGCCCATTTTTGGATTGGGTTGCTTATTTTTTTGATACTGAGCTGCATGAGCTGCTTGTATTTTTTGGAGATTACTCCTTTGTCAGTTGCTTCATTTGCAGATATTTTCGCTCCATTCTGAGAAATGGAAATTCTGTCTTTTCGTCTTGTTATGGTTTCCTTTGCTGTGCAAAAGCTTTTAAGTTTCATTAGGTCCCATTTGTTTATTTTTGTTTTTATTTCCATTTTTCTAAGAGGTGGGTCAAAAAGGATCTTGCTGTGATTTATGTCATAGAGTGTTCTGCCTATGTTTTCCTCTCAGAGTTTTATAGTGTCTGGCCCTACATTTAGGTCTTTAATCCATTTTGAGTTTATTTTTGTGTATGGTTTTTAGGGAGTGTTGTAATTTCATTCTTTTACATGTAGCTGTCCATTTTTCCCAGCACCACTTATTGAAGAGGCTGTCTTTTCTCCATTGTATACTCTTGCCTCCTTTATCAAAGATAAGGTGACCATATGTGCATGGGTTTATCTCTGGGCTTTCTATCCTGTTCCATTGATCTATATTTCTGTTTTTGTGCCAGTACCATACTGTCTTGATTACTGTAGCTTTGTAGTATAGTCTGAAGTCAGGGAGCCTGCTTCCACCAGCTCCATTTTTCTTTCTCAAGATTGCTTTGGCTATTCAGGGTCTTTTGTGTTTCCATACAGATTATAAAATTTCTTGTTCTAGTTCTGTGAAAAATGCCACTGGTAATTTGATAGGGATTGCATTGAACCTGTAGATTGCTTTGGGTAGTATAGTCATTTTCACAGTTTTGATTCTTCCAATCCAGGAGCATGGTATATCTCTCCATCTGTTTATATTATCTTTGATTTCTTTCATCAGTGTTTTATAGTTTTCTGAGTACAGGTCTTCTGCCTCCTTAGGTAGGTTTATTCCTAGGTACTTTATTCTCTTTGTTGAGATGGTAAATGGGATTGTTTCATTAATTCCTCTTTCTGATCTTTGTTAGTGTATAGGAATGCAAGGGATTTCTGTGCATTAATTTTGTATCTTGCAACCATACCAAATTCATTGATTAGTTCTAGTAGTTTTCTAGTGGCATCGTTAGGATTTTCTATGTATAGTATCATGTCATCTGCAAACAGTGCCAGTTTTACTTCCTTTCCAATTTGTATTCCTTTTATTTCTTTTTCTTCTCTGATTGCTGTGGCTACGACTTCCAAAACTATGTTGAATAATAGTGGTGAGAGTGGGCAACCTTGTCTTGTTCTGATCTTAGAGGAAATGCTTTCAGTTTTTCACCATTGAGAATGATGTTTCCTGTGGGTTTCTCGTATATGGCTTTTATTATGTTGAGGTAGGTTCCCTCTATGCCCACTTTCTGAAGTGTTTTTATCATAAATGGGTGTTGAATTTTGTCAAAAGCTTTTTCTGCATCTATTGAGATGATCATATGGTTTTTATTCTTTAATTTGTTAATATGGTGTATCACACTGTTTTGTGTATATTGAAGAATCCTTGCATCCCTGGGATAAATCCCACTTGATCATGGTGTATGATCCTTTTAATGTGTTGTTGGATTCTGTTTGCTAGTATTTTGTTGAGGATTTTTGTGTCTGTGTTCATCAGTAATATCGGTCTATAATTTTTCTGTGTGACATCTTTGTCTGGTTTTGGTATCAGGGTAATGGTAGCCTCGTAGAACGAGTTTGGGAGTGTTCCTCCCTCCACAATTTTTTGGAAGAGTTTGAGAAGGATAGGTGTTAACTCTTCTCAAAATGTTTGATAGAATTCACCTGTGAAGCCATCTGGTCCTGGGCTTTTATTTGTTGGAAGGTTTTAAATTATGGTTTCAATTTCATTACTTGTGATTCGTCTCTTTATATTTTCTAATTCTTCCTGGTTCAGTCTTGGAAGGTTGAACTTTTCCAGGAATTTGTCCATTTCTTTCAGGTTGTCCATTATATTGGCATATAGTTGCTTGTAGTAGTCTCTTACGATCTTTTGTATTTCTGCGGTGTCAGTTGTAATCTCTTCTTTTTCATTTCTAATTTTATTGATTTTCATCCTCTCCCCTTTTTTCTTGATGAGTCTGGCTAAAGGTTTATCAATTTTGTTTATCTTCTCAAAGAACCAGCTTTTAGTTTTATTGATCTTTGCTATTGTTTCCTTTGTTTCTATTTCATTTATTTCTGCTCTGATCTTTATGATTTCTTTCCTTCTATAATTCTGAGTTTTCTTTGTTCTTCTTTTTCTAGTTACTTTAGGTATAAGGTTAGATTGTTTATTTGAGATTTTTCTTGTTTCTTCAGGTGAGCCTGAATTGCTATGCACTTCCCTCTTAGAACTGCTTTTGCTGCGTCCCATAGGTTTTGGATTGTCGTGTTTTCGTTGTCATTTGTTTCTAGGTATTTTTTGATTTCCTCTTTAATTTCTTCAGTGATCTCTTGGTTATTTAGCAGCACACTGTTTAGCCTCCATGTATTTGTGTTTGTTACTGTTATTTCCTTTAATTGATTTCTAATCTCATAACGTTGTGGTTGGAAAAGATGCTTGATATGATTTCAGTTTTCTTAAGCTTTCCAAGGTTTGATTTGTGACCCCAAATGTGATCTGTTCTGGAGAACGTTCTGTGTGCGCTTGAGAAGAAAGTGTATTCTTCTGCTTTTGGGTGGAATGTCCTAAAGATATCAATTAAGTCTATCTGGTCTATTGTGTCATTTAAAGCTTGTGTTTCCTTATTTATTTTCTGTCTGGATGATCTGTCTATTGGTGTAAGTGGAGTGTTAAAGTCCCCTACTATGATTGTGTTACTGTTGATTTCTCCTTTTATGGCTGTTAACATTTGCCTTATGTATTGAGGTGCTCCCATGTTGGGTGCATAAATATTTATAATTGTTAAGTTTTCTTCTTGGATCGATCACTTGATCATTATGTAGTGTCCTTCCTTATCTCTTGTAACAGTCTTTATTTTAAAGTCTATTTTATCTGATATGAGTATTGCTACTCCAGCTTTCTTATGATTTCCATTTGCATGGAATATCTTTTTCCATCGCCTCACTTTCAGTCTGTATGTGTCCCTAGGTCTGAAGTGGGTCTTTTGTAGACAACATATATATGGGTCTTGTTTTTGTATCCATTCAGCCAGTCTGTGTCTTTTGGTTGGAGCATTTAATACATTTACATTCAAGGTCATTATTGATATGTATGTTCCTATTACCATTTTCTTAACTGATTTGGGTTTGCTTTTGTGGGTCTTTTTTTTCTCTTGTGTTTCCTGCCTAGAGAAGTTCCTTTAGCATTTGTTGTAAAGCTGGTTTGGTGGTGCTGAATTCTCTTAGCTTTTGCTTGTCTGTAAAGCTTTTGATTTCTCCATCAAATCTGAATGAGATCCTTGCTGCATAGAGTAATCTTGGTTGTAGGTTTTTCCCTTTCATCACTTTAAATATGTGCTGCCACTCCCTTCTGGCTTGCAGAGTTTCTGCTGAAAGATCAGCTGTTAACCTTATGGGGATTCCCTTGTATGTTATTTGTCACTTTTCCCTTGTTGCTTTTAATATTTTTTCTTTGTATTTAGTTTTTGATAGTTTGATTAATATGTGTCTTGTTATGTTTCTCTTTGGGTTTATCCTGTATGGGACTCTGTGCTTCCTGGACTTGATTGACTATTTCCTTTCCCACATTAGGGAAGTTTTCAACTATAATCTCCTCAGATATTTTCTCAGACCCTTTCTTTTTCTCTTCTTCTTCTGGGACCTCTATACTTCGAATGTTGGTGCATTTAATGTTGCCCCCTGACGTCTCTGACACTGTCCTCAATTCTTTTCATTCTTTTTTCTTTATTCTGCTCTGCGGTAGTTATTTCCACCATTTTATCTTCCAGCTTACTTATCTGTTCTTCTGCCTCAGTTATTCTGCTATTGATTCCTCCTAGAGTATTTTTTATTTCAGTTATTGTGTTCATCACTGTTTGCTGTTTAGTTGTTTCTAGATCCTTGTTGAATATTTCTTGTATTTTCTCCATTCTGTTTCTGAGATTTTGGATCTTTACTCTCATTACTCTGAATTTTTTTCAGGGAGGTTGCCTATTTTTTCTTCATTTATTTGGTCTTGTAGGTTTTTACCTTGCTCCTTCATCTGTAACATATTTTTTTGTTGTTGCTTTTTTTTTTTTTTTTGATGGGTGGGGCTGTATTCCTGTGTTACTGGTTGTTTGGCTTGAGGCGTCAAGCAGTGGAGTTTGCAGGCAGTTGGATAGAGCTGGGTCTTGGTGCTGAGATGAGGACCTCTGGGAGGCCTCACTCCTATTAGTATTCCCTGGGGTCTGAGGTTCTCTGTTAGCCCAGCAGTTTGGACTCGGCCCTCCCACCACAGGAGCTTGGGCCCGACCTCTGGCCTGGGAACCAAGATCCCGCAAGCCGTGTGGCGTGGCAAAAAAAAAAAAAAAGCAATACAATAACAAAGAATAAAAAACAATAAAATTAGAAAGATAAAAAATATATTAGGAAAAATAAAAATATAATTGAAACGACTGCAACAAGGTAAAATAAAACCACAACAGAAAAAAGAAAAAAAAGGGGGGGAGCAAGCCAAAAGTAGCAGAACAATAACAAAGTATAAAGAATAAAAGAAAATTAGAAAAATAAAAGATTTATTAGAAAAAATAAAAATATAAATGAACCAACAAGGTAAAACACAACCCCAGTCTAAAAGAGGAAAAAAGAAAAAAAAAGAAAAAAAAAGCCTTGGCAGAGTTTAGGCAGGAGTGGAACTTAGGCAGGGGTGGGTTTTAGGTTGGGGCAGTACCTAGGCAGGTGGGGGGTGACGTTTCAGCATGGGGCGGGGCCTAGGCTCAGGACCCAGCAGCCAGAAAAAGTCTAGGGAGCGGGGCCTAGGCAGGCAACGTTCATGCCTGGGGCGGGGCTTCTGCTTCAGACCTGCGTGGAAGGGGAGAGGCAGCAGGTACAAAGGAGGGCCTCTGCAGTGTGGGGTTCCAGAGTTTGGAGGTAGGGCCCTAGGTGAGGGTGTGTGGGTGGGGTTTAGGCCCAGCATGGTTGGAGGGGTTCACAGAGGGGGTCTCCGAGTGTAGAGGTGGGGCCCTGGGTGGGGGTGTAGGGGCGGGTCTTGGGCTCTGCCTGGCAGGAGGGAGGCTCCAAGGGCAGAGGATTAGGCCTGGGAGCCCAGTAGGCTCCCTGGTGCCTAAGTGGACTGGGAGAGCACCGGCTGTGTTCTCTTCCATGCCCCCCCACGCCCACTGTCTCCCCCAGGGTCTCCCTGGTCCCCGCTGGACCCCTAACTGTGTGTGTGTCCCGCTGGGTGTAGGAACTCCTCTCCTCCCCCAGCCACCCCTCAGGGATGCCAGTCTGGGAGGTCCGGCCTTTACTTTTCTTCCCCCTTCCCCCCCTCCCACTCCCTCAGGACCCTCGTGGCTGGAGGGGGCCTAGGTGGGCAGAAGATCAGGCCCGGGATCTCAGCAGGCTCCCGGGAGCCCAAGTGGGCAGGGGAAAGCTGGCCACTCTCCCTTTTGATCCTCTGCCCTCCTGATGGTCCCCCAATTTCCCGCTTTGGGCATGGGATCTCTTCCCCCCCGCCCCAGCCGCCCCTCTGGCCACCAGTCCCGTCCTGCCTCCACTTCTCCTCCCCCTTCACTCCCCCCCACAGCCCCCATCCTACCCAGTTGCTGTGGGTTTCTTCCGTCCCCTTAGGTGTCCATGGTGCCCCACTGGTGCCTGGTAGGTGCCCTGGTTGTTCAGAGACGTGAATTCCGCATCCTCCTAGTATGCCATCTTGACTCCACCCCCTGCTTTTTTTATATTGTGAAAAGATAGCTATTTCCATAGTGTTCTCAGCATCTCTCCTTTGTCTACCATTCGAATATTTGAAAATTATACTGTGGGGTGATATAATCTCTGTTCTTCTGTTTGTGAATGTCCCTGTAGAAGAATATTCAGGAAACAGGTTATTGTTAATATCCCCAGCATTTACTGGCTCATTATTCTACCAGTTGAGGAGGCAGAATAGCATACTTCTCTCAGCATCTGGAACCATATGACTTGATTTCTAATTTTGGCTTTTTGACTGTTTAGCTTTATGAAAATGGGCAAATTGCTTAACTTCTTTAACCCTGGTCTCTTCATTTATAAAATGGGGTTGATGGTAGTACCTATCTCACAAGATTATTTTAAGGATTGAATCCATTTATGGTGCTTTACAAAGTGGCTGACATGTATCTGCTTACTAAATGTTAGTAATTATAATAATATTAGATGATAATTGTAGTGGTATGTTTGGCTTGGCACCAGTGCCTCCGATAATACTTTACATTTGGTTGGTTATGTTTCTAAAATGATCATTTCTTGCAGCTGTCCCACCAACATATGATGACTCTCTTTTTTGTATTCTTCCTGTTTCACAGTCTATTCTCTTACACCATAAAGCTTCAAGTATTAGCCAGCTGTATTCCGTATTCACTCTCCTCCCTTGAAATCTACCCTAAGCTTCTCTTATACTTGTCTATTATTGCACTGGAGTTTTCTAGAACTATCATCAGTCAGTGAAAGCAACTCTTCTGATTAGCAGGCTGTGAATTGTCTTTAGTAATTCTGAGGCTTCTTTCTCTGTCAGAAATCTATACACAGCAGGATTTCTGTAAAACTCCATAAGCTTACATCTGAAAAAAGTACTTTAAATTCTAAAAGATGGATACTTTTAAAATACATGTTTCATTATTCTTTTAGATATATTCAACTTACAATCCTTGAGTTGTGTTCAAAATAATGATAAAATAATTTTTATTTTTCTTTGTTTAAAAAAGAGATCTAACATTTCTAAAGAAATGAGTGTAGAATGGAGTAAGTTTTGGCTTTAATGTAAACTGATATATATATATATATATTAGGGCTTATATACATATATAAATTATTTGTATATAAATTGGGACTTAATAAGAAGGTTAGGCTTGCAGTTCTGAGGTTGCAGACGTGAATAAAGTAGAATATGGATTTTTAAAGATGTTATATTAGCAGGGACAAATAGAACTCAAAGTGATATGGAAGGAATGAGAAATTGTTTCTTTTTCTAGCTGTCACATTCCAGTGAATGATCATTTCAGAAACATAAACTTACCTAAGGACAGCAAAGCTATTCAGTTGCCAGACAGTTGTATCCAATGTTCACCCTCAGGAAGCAGATGTAGCCTCTGGCAATATTTTTACCATTACTCTGGCTGCCTTTGGTTTCTCATTGACTCCGCTATGGAATAGCTCATTATTCAGACTTTTGGATGTTATTGCAGAGGAGTTTTCATGAGAGGATTGATCTATCATATGGCTACAATGCGGTGCTTTCAATCTCAGTATGACATTAAAGGTGCAGTCTTTTATATTGCCTGTGTCTAGAATACTGTTAAAAATGAAACATTAAGAAAAGCCTAGATCTGTTGTCATATTTATGTAAATGTCCTTCTCTGGATTCTAGGATAGGAGCTTTATCTTCTTAATATTTTTATCCCTGTAACACCTGGCAAAGTGTCTTATATGTGGTAGATACTTAGTGAAAGGTTTTTGAGAAGAATAAAGTAACTTCATGAATTTAAAGGTAGTGGTGGTATATATAATATTTGGAGCAAGATCACAAAATACACCAGGATAAATTCTTGAAGTAAGGGGTGTTTCTTCATATTTGTTTCTAAATATAATAGAAATAATAGAAGAGCAAGTTAAAGCTGAAGGGAACTTTGAACCACTGATGAAGCTAAAATGCTAAAAAAAAAAAAATTTGCTGCTCAGGAGTCTTCTAATGAAGGTAATGAAGGTGATCAAGACGCCTTACATGGAAACTAAATTCAGTTTTTCTTGCATCCCACCATCCCCTTAATTTTGTGTCAACTCAGTGGTCCTGTCTTGGGGGTCCCATGACTACCCACTAGTTCAGTGGTTCACTGGAAGAACTCACATGACTCAATATAAAGTTGTGTTCCCAGCTAAGATTTATTACAGCAAAGGATATAGTCCAGGGACAGCAAGAAAAAGATATCCATAGGTAAGGAGGTCATGTACAGGCTTCCACAAAATCCTTTCTTCTCTGCAAGAGTCACACAAGATGTACTTTTCCTTCTAGCTGTGAACCTCAGAGACTCTTATGATATGTCTCTACCCAAGGAAGTTTGCTTGAGTCTTAGAGTCTATAGTTCTCAAAGAGAACTGGTCACATAGGCACATACCTGCTGTGTGACCAGCCATTGTACAAACCCATGTCAGATACCAGGTACATATCAGGAATCTTCATGTTTACTTTAAACATGCTGTCCTCCTGATTTGTCTTGGTCCACAGCTTCACGTGTATAGAATAGCATCATTAACCAGAAACTACATGAATGTTCAGGAGTTTTGTTCTTACGGTTTGATGAATTATTGCCACGGTTACAGAGATAAGTAAGAACTGAGAGAACAGACCTGCATTAACTCTTCTCACAGGTCAAATGGAAACGTGGGACTCAAACTTGACGTTTCCTTCATCAGCACACTTGCTGGAGATAGAGTCCTCTTGAAAAGCCTTATTGTTTCTCAAATCCATCCCTTGTCTACAGTTGATGTTTCTTTTATATTTATTTATTTATTTTTATTTATTTTTGGCTGCGTTGGGTCTTTGTTGCTGCACGCGGGCTTTCTCTAGTTGCAGCGAGCAGGAGCTACTCTTTGTTGCGATGGGCGGGCTTCTCATTGTGGTGGCTTCTCTTGTTTTGGAGCACGGGCTCTAGGCGTTCAGGCTTCAGTAGTTGTGGCACGAGGGCTCGGTAGTTGTGGCTCACAGGCTCTAGAGCACAGGCTCAGTAGTTTTGGCGCATGGGCTTAGTTGCTCTGTGGCATGTGGGATCTTCCCGGACCAGGGCTCGAATCCGTGTCTCCTGCATTGGCAGGAGGATTATTAACCGCTGCGCCACCAGCGAAGTCCCTCGTTGATGTTTCTTAAATCCGTGCCTTAATTCACATTCTTGTATTGTGTATATACTTACATGAATTAACACATCTGCACATAAGTAGCTCGGTTGTTTGTATTCAGTTATTTGGTTTTCTGTCATGTACTCTCTTAGTGCAGCCAGATTGATTTTCCTACCAATTCTCTTCCCCTTTAAATAAATAAAGGAAGAAAGGGGTAAAAAGTTGTCTTTGTGTTGGGAATACATGAGAGGATAAAGGAGAAACTAAAAATGAGATCTCACTATCAACATTTTGGTAAGGCTTTTTAAAGACTTAGGTTACAGGAGATGAAATACGTGGAAATGTAAGCTTTACTAAAAATATCAGCTCCCTAAGGTTAGACAGGGATTTTTCTCCGTTTCATTCACGGATGTGCCCCACCACCTGGAAGGGTACCAGGCACACAGGTAGGTATTCAGTGTAAATACTTACTCAGTGAATGAATGAATGAATGTATTTTCAAGACCCAGGACATCAAACATTCAAAGCCAGATAAATCGTCAACACCAAAGACTGAAAACATATTGTCTCTGCGTGAATCCAGGTTATTCTTTCTTCGTTGTTTTTCATTGTGTTAGAAGCTAAGCTATTGCTAATTTTAAATAATAAATGTCCTCAGTGTTAGTAATTCCACAGCTACACTCCTGTAAACACAAATGGTACATTTGGGAGGGAGGCAGCTCATGGAATAGATTTGTTCTAATTGCAGGTCTGTCCCCTACATTGAAATTATTTGTCTGGTAGTACTTGTTGTTTATGAGATGTCCTTACATCTTTCCCCTATCTCAAATAGTTAAGGATTCTTGTTTTTTTACATTTATGAATGGAGGACTAGATTATTTCATAAAGGTAGTTGGTATGGGTTTTCTCTCATCTCCCTGAGAAGAAAGGAGGGAGATCTGTTCTGGGCACCACTTTTACTATGATATTTCAGTTCCTTTGTCACTTCCACTTTGTATACCTCTTGACATCAGGGATTTGTGTTGTGAAAAATGGCTCCCACCTCCACTACAGTCTTCTCTGATGTGTGCACTGAGCACTGGATCCTTCTTCACAAGTTTACCAAAATGATTTGATTCTCCTTTTTTTCCCCACTAAATTTATCAGAATCTTTGGTTGTTTGATATCACCTTCTAAAATTGCCATGAGTTTATAAATTTATTACATTTTGTATTACTTTATTGTCATTTCAGCATGCTTGGGGAACAAGAGAGAAATATGTATGCTTGGGTGCCATAGCTAACTGAAAGCAAAGTAATATTATACCTTGTATATTTTTATACCAGGGTATTCCCTCCCTGTCCCCCTGCCTCATATGCATTTTGAAAAAATAGTTATCACCCATGTATTCTTCTAGGTAAACTTTATAATAATTTTGTCACCAACTTTAAATGCCATTTAGTTGATAAGGTGTTCATTGTATGAACCCCTGTGGTACTTTATGCTGTTTGCACGTCTGTCTCCCTGCTAGACCATGTTCTTTCTTAGAACCTAGACTATGTCTTTTATCAAAATCACATTGGGCAGAGGTACATTACAAATTTGATCCTATATTTCTCATTCTAAAAATCCTGAAATGGCTCCTCATTATCTCTAAATAAAATCTAGACTCCTTTGCATCCCCTCTAACTACTTCCCAACTTTGTCACTACATACTACCTCTTGTTGTTCTAATCATACTAAACTATTTATAGCTCTTCAAACTTGGAATTTCTTTTCCATACACACACACACACACACACACACACACACACACACACACACACACACACACACACACACATATAACCACAGGCAGTTTGTGCACACAGAGATGAGGCACCCTCCTTTACCCCCATGCTCGCATACATCTTTGTGGATGCTCTGTTTTTTTCCTGACTAAGCTCAAATGTCACTCACTTAGTTAAGGGCTTATTATATTAGCTCCTATGGACCCTGTGTTCTTTACTGCTCTGAATCCTTTAGACCATGTTCTTAAGTGCACAGACCATGTCTTTTATCTCTGTATGCCCAGTATCAGATAATTAATCATGATGATGTCCCTGTATCATGAGATAAAGCTTAAATTGCTACTTTTAAGGTAGGAAATAATATAGGATAGTGATTGTTGTTCTAACAAAATGTTCACTTAGAAAAATAGATAATTTGTGTTTATTGGATCAGTTAAGAGACTTACTTAACATACTCTTTTTATTATGGTGTTGTACTTCTGTAGATTAAATCTATGCTAGTTTTGAGCAGGTGTTTCCAGAGATAGAATTCATTTCGAATGCTTTTATGCTAACGTAGGGTTTAGTGATTGGACACTTGAGAAAAGAAAAATAAGTAAAATCTATAGTTTCTTTCATGAATGGTAAATCAGGTGGTGATTAAGATGAGCAGTCTCATAAAAGGGGTTATCTACATGAATGATATCTGTGTTGTGATGTTTTAATACAGAATTACTGGAAATTATGGCCTTTGTCTTTTTTTCTGTATTCCCTGAAATCTTAATCTTTCCAGTTATATTTGAACAAGTAATTACTGAGGCAAATAGGATTATGACTTGTAGCAGACAATAAACAGCCTGAGCAGATGGCCTTTTACAGGACACACCTTGTTTCGCATGAGCATTCTGAAGATATTTCTACGGCAGTGGGAACATTTTGCTCTTTTTAGAAGATTGCTTTCTGTTTCCTTTGAAGTGTTTGTAATTGTGAAAGCCCAATTAAATATTTCAGTAAATAGTAAGCAACTGCAGCAATTTTTTCATAGAGAATTTTATTAAATACCTCTTTGAAAAAACTCAGATGGGATGTAAACATCCTTTCTTTTTTACCTTTGTGTGAGATATACATATTAAAAAGTGCGTAACACATAAATTATATGTTCTAATATGCATATGTATGGATAAATAATAGTAAAGAGAACATTTCCAGCACTTCAGAATTCCTCCCACCTCCATTTTCCCTTTTTCAGTCAGATGCTCTCCCTGCTTGATTGAGGTAAGTACCATCCTGACTTTGGTGGTAATCACTTCCTTTATATTTTAACCACTTAAATGGGCATAGTTTAGTTTACTCAATTTTGACCTTTAGATAAATGAAATCATATATTATTCATTCTTTTTGTCTAGCTTGTTTTGCTCAACATTATTTTTAGTGTTCATTCATGTTTATTGTTATATAGAATGCCATTGATTAATATATCCCAATTTATCTTTTCTGTTCCTGATGGGAATTTTTGTGTTTTCCAGTTTAGGTCTGTTAAGAACGATTTTGTCATGAACTTTTTGTACATGTGCCTGGTGCACACATCTGTGGGGTATATATTTACATATAAAATTGCAGGCTTTAGGGTATACATATCTTCAGATTTTCTCAATATTGCCAGGCTGTTTTCCAGAGTGGTTATACCAATTTATACTTCTACCAATAGTATATAACAGTTCTGGTTGGTATTGCCTACCTTTAAGAATTTTTTCCAGTTGGTTGTATAGCAGTATCTCATTGCAATTTAAATTTGCATTTCTGTGATTATCAGTGAGGCTGAGCATCTTTTCATGTGATTATTGGACATTTGGATTTCCTTTTCTGTGAAATATCTGTTTATGTCTTTTGTTCAGGTTTCCATTGAGTTGGGCCTTTTTATTATTTGTAGGCAATCTTTAAATTTTTTTTTATTTGAGTTGTTTATAGGTTTTATGTAATGAAAAAGTTCTCATTCTTGCTTGCTATTTCACTCTCTTCATAGTGTCTTTGATGTACTGAAATTCTCAGTTTTCATGAGCATCATTCATGTTTATAGTTGCCACTATATGTGAGTTGGGTAAGAAGTCTTATGGAGGTGTTTTCCTATATTCTCTTATAAATTTTATAGTTGTGTTTTTTACATTTAGGTTTGTAATCTACCAGGCATTGTTTTTTGTATATGGTATGAGGTAGTGATCCAGATTTTTATTACCATTATTATTATTATTTGTAATCTGTTTAAATGACCTAGTTGTCCCAGTCTCACTTAGTGCAGAGACCATTCTTTCCTCTCTACTTTGCACTGTCATATTTGTTGGGAATCAAGCATCCATATATGAGGCCAGTATAACCTTTATACCAAAACTCTACTAAGTCAGTAGAACAGAAAATTATAGGTCACTCATTTGTGAACATATGTTCAGACATCCTATTCAAAATATTAGAAAATTAATTGAGCAATATATTGGAAGGTAAAGTTTATCCCAGGAGTACAAGTTTGGTTAAATTTGAGAAAATCAACCAGAAAAATCTTTTGAGATATCTCAGGAAAAAAAGTTTGGTAAAATTCCATATCCCTTCAATGTATCTATATATTAAAACTCTTAGCAAACTAGAACTAGAATGTTATATTGTAACATGGTACAGTGTATCTACAAAAACCAAAATTACAGCCTAGAACTTGATGAAGCTTTGAAAGTGTTCACTTTAAGTTCAAGAACAGGACAGGTATACTTGCCATCACCTTTTCTATTCAACACTGTAAAGGAGATCCTAGACAGTGGAGCAAGGCAATAAAAAGAAGGGTATAAGAATTGGAAATGAAGGAACAAGACTGTTCTTGTTCCCTAGTAATATGTTTGTGAATATTGATATCAGAAATAAGCTATAAATAAGTTCTTGCAATAATAAACTGTCAAGGTGCTGAATACTTTAATTTTTTTATTTGACGTATAGTTGATTTACAATGTTGTGTTAGTTTCTGGTGTACAGCAAAGTGATTAAGTTATACATATATATATTCTTTTTCATATTCTTTTCTATTATCATTTATTGAAAGATACTGAATATAGTTCCGTGTGCTATACAGTAGGACCTTGTTGTTTATCTGTCTTAATATATAGCAGTTTGTATCTGCTAATCCCAAACTCCTAATTTATCCCTGCCCTCTTCCCCTCTCTGCCTTTCCCCTTTGGTAACCATAAGTTTGTTCTCTATTTCTGTGCCTCTGTTTCTGTTTCATATATACGTTCGTTTTTATTACTTTTTAGATTCCACATATGAATGATATCATACAGTATTTATCTTTCTCTGTCTGACTTATTTCACTAAGCATAATATTCTCTAGGTCCATCCATGTTGCTGCAGGTGGCAATATTTCTTTCTTTTTAATGGCTGAGTAGTATTCCATTGTGTGTGCGTGTGTGGGTGTGGGTGTGTCTGTGTATCATATCTTCTTAATCCAGTCATCTGTTGCTGGGCACTGGGGTTGCTTCCATGTCTTAGCTATTGTATATGGTGCTGCTATGAGCATTGTGGTGAATGTATCTTTTTGAATTAGTGTTTCTGTTTTTTCTGGATATATACCCAGGAATGGAATTGCTGGATCATGTGGTATTTCTGTTTTTAGTTTTTTAAGGAACGTCCATACTGTTTTCCATAGTACCTGCACCAATTTACATTCCCACTAGCAGTGTAGGAGAGTTCCCTTTTCTCCACATCCTCAGCAGCATTTATTATTTATAGACTTTTTAATGATGGCCATTCTGGCTGGTGTAAGGTGGTACCTCATTGTAGTTTTGATTTGCATTTCTCTAATAACTAGTGATGTTGAGCATCTTTTCATGTGCCTATTGACCATCTGTATGTCTTCTTTGGAGAACTGTCTACTTAGGTCTTCTGCCCATTTTTTCATCAAGGTGTTTGTTTTTTTGTTATTGAGTATTATGAGCTGTTTGTATATTTTGGAAATTAAGCCCTTGTCAGTTGCATCATTTGCAAATATTTTCTCACAGTCTGTAGGTTGTCTTTTTGTTTTGTTTATGGTTTCCTTTACTGTACAAAGTTTGATTAGGTCCCATTTGTTTATTTTTGCTTTAATTTTTATTGCCTTGGGAGACTGACCTAAGAAAATATTGTTACGATTTATGTCAGAGACTGTTTTGCCTATGTTCTCTTCTAGGAGTTTTATGGTGTCATGTCTTATATTTGAGTCTTTAAGCCATTTTGAGTTTATTTTTGTGTATGGTGTGAGGGGTTTACATGTGGCTGTCCAGCTTTCCCAACACCACTTGCAGAAGAGACTGTCTTTTCTCTACTGTGTATTCTTGCCTCCTAGGTCAAAGATTAATTGACTGTAGGTGGTGGGTTTATTTTCGGGCTCTCTTTTCTGTTCCGTTGATCCATATGTCTGTTTTTGTGCCAATACCATGCTCTTTTGATTACTGTAGCTTTATAGTATTGTCTGAACTTTGGGAGGGTTATGCTTTCAGCTTTGTTCTTTTTCCTCAGGATTGCTTTGGCAATTCTGGGTCTTTTGTGGTTCCATATAAATTTTAGGATTATTTGTTCTAGTTCTGTGAAAAATGTCATAGCTAGTTTGATAGGGATCACATTCAATCTGTAGCTTGCTTTGGGTAGTATGGCCACTTTAACAATATTAATTCTTCCAGTCCAAGAACATGGGGTATCTATCCATTTCTTTAAATCATCTTCAGTTTCCTTTACCAGTGTTTTATAGTTCTCAGTGTATAAGTCTTTCACCTCCTTGGTCAGGTTTATTCCTAAGTATTTTTTTTAATTGCAATTTTAAAAGGGATTTTTCTTTTACTTTCCTTTCTGATATTTCATTTTTAGTGTAAAGAAATGCAACAGATTTCTGTATGTTAATCTTGTATCCTACTACCTTGCTGAATTTGTTTATCAGTTCTAGTAGTTTTTGTGTGGAGGCTTTAGGTTTTTCTATATAAAGTATTATATCATCTGCATGTAATGACAATCTTTTCTTGTCTGATTGCTGTGGCTAGGACTTCCGATACTATGTTGAATAGAAGCGGTGAGAGTGGTCATTCTTGTCTTCTTCCTGAATTTAGTGGGAAGGCTTTCAGCTTTTCACCATTTGGTTTGTTGAAAAATTTTGCATGTATATTCATCAAAGATATTGGCCTCTACTGTATGTGTGTGTGTGTGTGTGTGTGTGTGTGTGTGTGTGTGTATTTTCTTTTGTTTTTTGTAGTGTCTTTGTCTGGTTTTGGTATCAGTGTGATGGTGGCTTCATAGAATGACTTTGGAAGTGTTCCGTCCTCTTCAGTCTTTTGGAATAGTTTGAGAAGGATCGGTATAAGTTCTTCTTTGTATGTTTGGTAAAGTTCCTCAGTGAAGCCATGTGGTCCTGGACTTTTGTTTGCAGGGAGTTTTTTTATTACAGTTTCTATTTCACTTCTAGTGATTGTTCTGTTCAAATTACCTGTTTCTTCTTGATTCAGTTTTGGTTGGCTGTATGTTTCTAGAAACTTGTCCATTTCTTCTAATTTGTTGGCATATAATTGTTCATAGTACTGAATACATAATTAATATATAAAAATCAATTGTATTTCTGTAAAGAACATGAAGCAGACACTGAAAATTAAAGTATATCAAAGTGTATTGTTAATATTTCTAACCTCCTCCCAGACAATGCAAGGACGTTAAGTCACTTTTAATGGAAAACTCATCCAAAGGATGAATGTCCCCCAATAGATGCTGTGCATGAACTACCAGTCAGCTGTTTTAACAACTTCTTCCCCATTTTACCCTCTGACATTGGTTCGTATTTCCTTGCCATGTATTTCTCTGGTATCTTTAATCTTACAACATTTTCTACAATGATTTCTGCAAAGAAAAAACCTGTGAAGACCATAATGACTATCAGGATTTGAACCATTCTCTACAAAGCTTATTAATAACTCAGTAGAAATGTTATCTAATTTCTCTTTTTCACATCATATTTCGAAAGCTATCTAAACTCCCCTCTCGGTGAACTGGTTTTTGTTTCCTCCCTCTGTCTTTTCTCCTGTTGATGCCCCCATTCTTTTGTATGTCAAAAACATCATGCAGTCCTATTCTTGTTAACTGAACAAAGTAATCAGATACTGCCTCTTGAATATTCTCTTGGCTTCCATATAACAAGATTACATAAAGTGCTCAAGAAGGAGGAGTTGCTGATTTCCACATCTTTTCTTATCTTTGCCAATAGCATTAAATTATATTGTTATCATAAAGCCAGTCTAAGTTGACTTGCATGCATAACATGCCTACTGTTTTAGAGAACTGTTCTACTTGAGGGTTGGGGTGACGACAGGGGATTACCTCTCTTGGGATAGATAAACTGCAGCCCTGCTCTTACTCACTGTAGTAGTTTAGTTGTTGTATCACCTGGAAGCATCTGTTCACAGCCTCTTAGGGATCTATCATCGACCCAAGTAATCCTTTCTACTCAGTTGTATGTAAAATAAGTGATAGTATCCTCCTGATTGTTTATCCATGCCAGTAATGATTTCACCAGCTTTTTCTGGGATGTCTCTCAAAAATGTCCTATCTCTTTCACAAAATATTCTCAGCACTCAGGAGTCCTCTGACCATGTCCTCCTCCGTTTGTATCGTCTTTGGGGTAACCCCAAGCTTTAAGTTCATTACTTTCTTAGTGGATACTTCATCTTCCCAGGCAGCCATATAAGCATAAGAAGGCCTTCCAGTGAGAGGAAAAACTGTTCTTCTAGTCCTTTCTTTTGCCATCATTTCTTCTCTGAAAAGACTGGTGTTTTTTCAGAAATGCTAGTAACAGCCAGATAGTGTATTTTTTTACTATTTCCTCTCTGCCTGCTGCTGCCTATCAGGCCAGTAGCTACTTTCTCTGAATCTCAGTTTTGCCACTTCATACCAAGGATGAGTAGGCAGCCATCCCAGGATTAGATCCTCTTCTTATTTTTCAGTCTCCTCCTTTTTCTGGCTAAAAAGTGCCTCAGCTTTTTTGATTCATGGATCTGTATGAGAGTCCTCCTCACAGCACTACTCTGAGATAAAATATTTTCAAATCAGACACACAGAAACCTGATTACCTAGGATTACCCAGAGAGATTATCCAGTATTAAGCTTTGTTAATAATTTCAATGATACAGGCAATCAAGAGACTCAGAAAAAGCAGGGAGCAATCTGGTACATAGAGCAGGACTCCTTACTGTTGAAGTTAATAACCTATGCAACTTACTTAGAGGCCTGTCTACTCTAGGCCAGAGTGTGCATGTCTAATAAAGGGAAGGGAAGAATAAAGAAGTTGCTTTTCATGTCCCAGACTTCTCCCTGATTAGTCTGGACCTCTTAATTGCCCGTATTTTTGAAATTATTTGTGAAGCCTGACACTGGGTAAAATCTCTGGCTTATGTGAGTCAGATTTGACAGTCTGATCCTTTGTATTCACTCACCCAGATATGTCCATTCTCTTTTCTCATTACTTCCTATTGGGACATAGAAATGCTGTTTTGTTTACATATTATCTGAGAGCTGATCCTAAAATTCGTATGGAAAACACAAATGACCTAGAATATCCAAAAGAATTTTAAAAGAAGAATAAAGTTAAAGGACATACACTGTCAGACTTCATGACTTGATTTAAAGCTATAAAAATCAAGGAACTGTTGTATTAGCATAAGGATATGCATCTAAATCTTGGAGCAGAATTGGAAGTCCAGAAATAAGCTTATACGTTATGTTTAATTGATTTTTGACAAAGATTCTGAAATAATTCCATGGGTTGGTAATACTTTTTCTTCAACAAAGTTGAAACTATTACTTGTGATAGTTTTTCCAACAAAGTTTTTTCATTATATATGAAAAAAATGATCATGATGCTATATTGGAAAATATAACTCAAAACAGTAACTAAAAAAAATATAGAAGAAAACATAGGTGAAAATATTTGATGTAGGCAAAGATTTCTTAGATATGTCACCAAAAGCATGAACCACAAAAGAAAAATGTGATAAATTGGTTTTTATCAAAATTAAAAACTTTAGCTCTTCAAAACATATCATTAAAAAAATGAAAAAGCCACAGGATGGCAGAAAATATTCACTATACTTAAATCCGTCAAGGTTTTTATCCAGAGATGTAAAGAACTCTTAAAATTCAATAATAAGAATACAACTGAGCCAATTTTTTAAATGGGCAAAAAATTTGAACAAAAGATGATAGGAGAATATGGCCAGTAAGCATATGGAAAAAATACTTGGTCATTAGGAAAATGTAACTTTTAACCATGATGAGATCTTAACACACAGTTAAAATTTAAAAGATCAGCAATACTAAGATGACTAGGTTGTGAAGCTATAGAGAAAACCATAATTCAAAAAGACACATACACCCCAATGTTCATTGCAGCACTATTTACAATAGCCAGGTCATGCAAGCAACCTAAATGCCCATCGACAGACGAATGGATAAAGAAGCAGTACATATATACAATGCAATATTACTCAGCCATGAAAAGGAACGAAATGGGGTCATTTGTTGAGACGTGGATAGATCTAGAGACTGTCATACAGAGTGAAGTAAGTCAGAAAGAGAAAAACAAATATCGTATATTAACGCATATATGCGGAACCTAGAAAAATGGTACAGATGAACCAGTCTGCAGGGCAGAAATTGAGACATAGATGTAGAGAACAAACATATGGACACCAAGGGGGGAAAGCCGCGGGGGGTGGGGGTGGTGGTGTGATGAATTGGGCGATTGGGATTGACAGGTACACACCGATGTGTATACAATGGATGACTAATAAGAACCTGCTGTATAAAAAAATAAATAAAATTAAATTAAAAAATTAAAAATAAAAAAAGGAATGCTCATATATTGCTTGTGGGAATGTAAAATTGTATATGAACTTTGTAAAACAAAATCGCAGTTTCCTAAAAAGTTCTATCACTTCCATTTAACAGAGCAGTTCTTGTACATAAATGTTAATAGCAGCTTTATTCATTATAGTACAAAGCTGGAATAATCCAGAATTCCATCCCCAGGTGTGTGGGTAAAAAAAGTGTTTTATTCATACAGTGGAATACTACTCAACAATACCTAGGAATGGAACTACTGATATACAGAAAGATATTCATGAATCTAAAAAGTATGCTTTTTGAAAGAAACCAGACACAAAGGGGTACATTCAGTATGATTCCGTTTATGTAAAACTCTACAAAATACAAACTTTTTTTAAAAAATAAATTTATTTATTTATGGCTGCGTTGGGCCTTTGTTGCTGCATGCGGGCTTTCTCTAGTTGAGGCGAGCAGGGGCTACTCTTTGTTGTGGTGCGTGGGCTTCTCACTGAGGTGGCTTCTCTTGTTGTGGAGCATGGGCTCTAGGCACGCGGGCTTCAGTAGTTGTGGCTCGCAGGCTCTAGAGCTCAGTCTCAGTAGTCGTGGTACACAGGCTTAGTTGCTCCGCGGCATGTGGGATCTTCCCAGACCAGTGCTCAAACCCATGTCCCCTGCATTGGCAGGCAGATTCTTAACGACTGCGCCACCAGGGAAGTCCCCAAAATACAAATTTTAATATGTAGTAAAAGAAAGAAATCAGTGGTTGCCTGTGGATGGGAGGATTTTCTGGAAGGAGCACTAATGAATCTTCGTAAGAGAGTAGAAATGTCTGTACATTGATAGTGATGGTGGTGGTCACCCAAGTATATCTGTTTTGTTTTTAAATTCAACAAAATTTACCCTTAAAATGCATTTAATCTTACGTATATAATACCTCAGTGAAATTTGGGGGGAAAAATCCCTCCTTTGTTAGCAGAAGAAATCCTTTATAATTCAGATGTACATCCTTTGAAGGTTGTGAATTTATTTAACTAGATACAAGCTTAGTAGCTTGCTTTTAGCTTTTTGGAATTATCTCTTTAGCTCTGTTGTTTATTTGAAACTGCAAAAGGAGGGGGTGAAAAATATGTGCTAATCTTGTGATCAAGCATGTAAACATATCTAATGAATGGTATTGGACAAGGTTAAATTATTTATGATGGGAGGAGAATTTCAAGTTTTACACAACATACAGTATTTTGTTATTCATGATAATACGTTACCATTATATAGTGCTTGAGGATGTGTACATAGCTTTCACAAATATTTCATCCTCATAATAGACTATGAAGTAGTTAGGGAAGGTATCATCTTTCTGTTTTACACATGAACACACAGGCTCAGTGAGATTGTTACATAATTTGGTGAAGATCACTTAGCTGAAAAGTGCTAGAGGACCTGAAAATCAGTGTAAGAGCTTCTGGCCCTAACTGTCTCTCCACTGTGACACACTACTTCCCTTTAAAATATACTTTTGTTGTCTGGTCTGTCTGTCTCCACCTCTCCCTTTAAAAAAAAAAAAAAGACCCATTACCTTTATTGACATGTATTTTTAATAGAATTCGAGTTTCTTTTCATGCTGTAGTTTTAAATGCTGGTTTAGTTGTATTATTGTATTAACCAGAAACATTCTAGGGGGTTCATGATGTGACCAAAAAGCAATTACAGTGCCCAGAGAATAAATAAACTTTGAAAAAACATACCTTTGGGTTCCATAAACTAAAATGAACGGTTGCCAAGAAATTATGTAATTTGACTAGTTTTCAGAATCTGTTTAACATACTAATTTAATTCATTATGACAATTTTCAGACTAAATAAACTTGAAGATACTATTATGCTAATTAAAGGAAAAATCGAAGACGTTCATCTTCCTGTAGAAAAAGTGGATGTTATTATATCCGAGTGGATGGTAAGTGTTTGCAGAGAAAACTACTTTTATTAATTTTTTAAAAAGGCAATGAATAAAGTAGCAGGTTTTCTGCATTTAATTATATTTAATAAATGGCAGAATGGTAGCATTATTTTAAAAACAGCTACAGTCTTTTTACGGTAGTGTATTCTGAAATGGCACTTATTTACTGGCCATTTTATAATTTTTTAAAGAAGAGAGTAAATTAGCCTTTTTACTTTTAAAGTCATAATAAAGAATTATTATTTTTCTACTTTCTAGATTTGTAGAGACCTAAATATGTTTTCCTAAAAGCCTACAAGGACTAGTTAAGGATTTACTAAGACTGTTTATGTCAAAATAATGTGATGTTGCCACTGTTGTTGTCATACTTAATATCCTGTCTTTCTGATCTGTTAGGTCATGTAATCAGTGTCCTTTATCACATAAAATAGAATTTATTGGCATTATTAAGATAATAAAATTAAGGTACAATATATAGCTTTATAATTTGCTTTTGAAACCACAAATCAAGACTATTTATTTTAAAGAGTCTGTAAAGTAAAATTAATGGTATTGTCAACTGATTTAACTCACTGATATGCCACTTCAAATAAGACAAGTATATATTATTTCCAGATATACGAAGGATTTTTTTTTAACCATTTGGAAGTTGTTAAGCTTTTTCTTAAAAAAAGTATTTGATAACATGTATTTTCATTAAATGAATTTATCAAAACTTCTTGAAAAGAATGAGTTTTGCTTTACAATTTTCTATAAATTTTGAATAAACATAGAAAATAATAATTCTAGCAAAATTGCACTGATTTCAGGGAGCTTTTGAAATGTTCAGTTTTTAATGTAGTCGTTTTAATTTAGGGCCAGTGACAGTCACTGTTGTTGGCAGTTACTCTTTTGCATGTGAAACAGTGTGTTGATTTTTTCATGCTAGGCTTGGCTTTTAACAATTCTTGATCACAATATCATTATTCTTCTTATACCAAATAATTTGTATCAGCACTCTGATTTCCCTTATGAATTGAGTGAGAAGGAATGAATTTAGTTAGTATAATTAAAAATACAGCATCTTTTTAAAGACTACAAAAAGGTGTTTTGGAGAAAGTACATTTGAGGCATCTGCTTGGCAACAACTTTAAGTAGTTTATAGTAAATGTTGGCTGACATAATCCTCATTTCTCTAGGGACCATTTTATTTTTCTTGGAAAATGCATCTTTAAAATTACCCCGAATTACTAGAAGCAAACTAAAAGATAGACTTCACTAAACTTCCTGTCAGCTCAGTTAACTAGCTGGGTAGTTCTTGCCCTGCCTAGCAGAATTATCCTTCTGGGTAGTTATGTTCTAGGAATTTTCATTTCAGAACTTGAAATGTAGTCTAGAAATATTAATATGCAGTTGAAATCTTAAAGCCAGTTGGTATAATAACAAATGATAACTTAGCTAGGTTGAGTGAATTTATGAGATTGTTACAGTTATGATGTGAACTTTACTGGAAGGTATGCTGGTCTTGGGCTTATTTTGCCCTCAGATCCATTTGACACCCTTCTGCTTTCTTCTGTCTGATGGAGAAGGGCTACCGCTGCAGGTGGCTTTTCCTAGGCTCCTGTGGCAGCCGACTTCTATTGGGTTTGGGGAACCTAATGGGAAACTCTAATGGGAGATTTATGGAAGGGAGAAGACAGGGCATTTCTTTACTTCTCTTTTGTCTCCAGTGGTGTTGCTGACAGAAGCTGTTTCTTTTGGGGCTCCAGTTCCCACTTGTCATAATTCCAGCATCCATTGTGCGACCCTAGCCCTGGGCTCTTGTAGCAGTGCTTTTTCATTTTGTTTCTCTAACTCTTTTAGTTAGACTCTAATTGATATAAAGGACACCTTTCATTTTGGAGGATTAGTCAGGCATGATCTCTGCCTTTATCGGAGAGGCAGTGTCACACAAACAATACTGAGTCACTGGAACCTGAGATGAAAGGGGTCAGTTGTTTGGAACCAAGGTGCTTTCAGAAACTCTTCAGTAAGGGAAACAAATACGTGTGTCCAGGAAGTGGTAACTAAGAACTTTCTTTCTTCCTCTTCACAAAGGTATAACTTAAGAGTTTGCATTATCTTACTATCTGCCTTTCCTTGTAAGCATCAGTGAGGTTGGAGTCTAGCAGATTGTGTTTAATGTGTTAGGTGGAACATTAGACACTGTAATTTATGGCAGTCACCGAGTCTTCTTTGTGGCTTGGCAGTATCATTTATAGTATCTTCTATAAGTAAGTCCCCTCCTAACTTTGGTACTTCTACTCGGATTTCTGAGCTGAGAAGCTGGAAAATTCTAATTACATAATTAAACAAGGAGAAGGTATGCTTCCTAAAATATATTCAAGATTTTTTCAGATATTCCTACTTTGGCTTAAACAATGGGCAAGTGGCAAATAACTGACTATTCTAAATTTATTTTAAAGCCACATTTTCATGAAGCAGCATTTAAAATTAAAATACCTTGCATAGAATCTTCTGTCTTTGATTTTTTTTTTTTACATCAGTCAGGATACAAAAATCTAGAATAATCCAAGTTTAAGCTATAGCATAGACTTTTTTTCTCTTTTTAAAAGTATTTTCCACAAGGAAGGGCCAAAAAAAGAAAACACCCTGCAGTATTGAACACAGATGTTTAATGGACGTGTAATCCAGTATAGCAATGTAGGCATCATATATTGCAGAGACGTACATCTGTTTTCTTCTGCTGTGGTCCACTAACTGATCCATGGCTTAATCTAGTTATGTTTTTTGTCTACAGCTGTTCATGAACTTTGCTTTTATTTTGGAAGGTGTTCTTAGATAAGAATGTAATTTTAAAAGCCAAGTCATTGCTGTTAGCATGTCAATTTAATAAACTATCACTTGTCTCTTAGGTTTATGCATTTCTACATTTAAGTTTGCATTTAATTTTACATTTTCATTTTTATTGAATGAAATTTCTATTTGATAAAATTGTTATAATTTAAATTAAAAGAGTTTAATTTCTATAGGATTTCATGCCTCTGAGTATCTGTTCTCATTTTTTACATTTTACTGTACCAACAGAGCCATTCTTTATGACTTTCCATTTCTGATCACCTAATAAAACTGTTCAAAGTAAGCATCCCTAATTCTTGTCCTGTGAGCCAGTAAAGCCAGATTGACTCATTTGATGTTGCTGTTTTCCATCTAAGTTTTCAGCATGACCTCCTTACAGATAGATAGATAAGATCCTGGCATTGCATGATACAACTGCCAGAGGTGATTCTTGTTTGGACATGTTATTTTCTGTCATCAGGACCATCAGGAAAATTATACATTAGGTGAATTTACATTGTCATGATCACTTATAATATACATTCAGGTTGTCTAAAGTCCCTTGTAATTTTTCTGTCTAGGCTTGCTCTTCACAGAAGTGACCTAAAATTTTGTCACCTTTCCCATCCCATTTTCACCAACACAAGTGTGTCTGTATAGTGCATGCATGCACAGGCCCACACCCACAATGATGGGGTATTCTTTGTTCATATTTAATATTCTTTATTGTTTGTAAATAGCTTTTCAGGATTTTATAGCTTTTATCACTTAGAAACATGACTTGTGATTTGGTTTATCAACAGTCCAGAAACTGGGCCATGAAGCCTGTCATAGGTCATATTTTCAACTGGTGCGTGTTGAAATGTCTTTGTTGTTTTTAGTTTGGTCTGGCAGTGAAACCATGCCATTTCAGCCAACTGCCATGAGGATCAGGTGGCCTTTCCTGATCTTTCTTGCCTTAAATGATATAATAATAATTAAGTAGTTCAGTAAATTAGATAAGTTGAATTAATCTTAGAGTTAGGGAAAGTATAGGAGATTAATTAACAACACAAATTTTCAATTGTACAGGTGTGTTTTTGCCTTTCCTGTCCATAACAAGAAATATGCTTATGACCTGAATTTAAGGATTTTTTTAAACTCTCCTATTTTTCCTCTTTTATATTTATTACTCTGAAAATTTTAAGCGAAATAAAACTGTACATTTCTAGTATGTATTGTTTTGTCTACTTAAAAGTAGACATAATCTCTTATGTCCAGTGGTTCAAGATAAGGAAATGTAAGACATAAAGACATAACATAAAGACATAACTTCACCTCAACTGTATACCTCTTGCCATTTTTTTTCTTGCTTTTCTTATTTTTCTGTTGGTCCATCAGAGAAAAAGACATCTTTTTACTGCCAGATTTTTGGTATATTTTTTAAAATCAATAAATAATAATCAATAATAGGGACTTTCCTGGTGGTCCAGTGGTAAAGAGTCCGCCTTTCAATGCCAGGGACACGGGTTCGATCCCTGGTCAGGGAACTGAGATCCCACATGCCGCGGGGCAACTAAGCCTGCATGCCACAACCACTGAGCTCATGTGCCTCAAACTACAGAGCCCACGTGCCCTGGAGCCCGTGTGCCACAACTACAGAGCCCACATGCCCTGGAACCTGTGCGCCACAACTAGAGAAGAGAAAACCCGCACGCCACAACTAGAGAGAAGCCCGCACACCGCCACGAAAGATCCCGCGTGCCGCAACTAAGACCCAACACAGCCAAAAATAAAATTAAATAAATAAATAATAAATCTTTGTTGAAAAATAGTAAAAAAAATAACAAAGGTTAAAAATCAAAAATACAGTGTTACGTAAAATTCACTGTAAAAAATGTTCCTTTGATGACAAAGATTACTGTTGTTTTAAAGTCTTTTGTTTCTGTGTCTAAAGTCACATTATTAGTGTGTTTTTGGCAGAAATAGTTTGCCCCTTAATGGAGGATACTGATGATTAGTGAGAGCAAAATATGTGTTAGCAAACTGCCTTATTTCTTTTAATGTGTTTTACCTTCCCTGTCTGGCAAACTGCTAGTAGTTCTGGAAGACTCATCTCAGACATCTCCTCCCTTATGCAGCTTTCCCTTTTAGCCCCTTGATCACATATAAAATCTCTTTTCTCCTTTCTTTTGTAGTTTAGTTTAAGCTTCTATTATACACTTTTACAGTGTATTAGAATTAATTATTCATGTACCTTTTTCGATTCTCTTAAGACTGGGAACCAGGATTTACTTGGTATGGTCATATTCTGTAAAAGGGATCAGTATTAGTAAATGATGGGGGAATATACATCATAAGAGAACTTTCCCAGATAGAAACTCACAGGCCACAGACACGATCTTATTTATAATTTTCTGTACATCACATGAAGGCAAGGATGTAGCATGTGACAGAGTTAAGAATATTGCTCCAGAGTCAGACCACCTGAATTCTTGGCCCTATTTTGCCGCACCTAGGTTTGTTACCTTGGGCATGTTACTGAACCTCTCTGTGAGTCGGTTTCCTTTTCTATAAAATGACGATAACAGTAGTACCCACTTCACAGGGTTTTTGTGAGGATTAAATGCAATTAATACATGTAAATGTCATAAAACATTCTGGCACATAATAAGACCTCAGTAATTAGCCATTCAGTTTTGAAAGTTATGCAAACTTTTAAGCACTGTGTAACTAGTGCATGAGCTACTTGAGTAGGTTATTCAATAAATAAAAGTTGGGAATGATAATATACATGAAGTAAAGAATATTGATACTTGAGAGAAGAACATTCTTGGGGCTTCTGCCTTGGCTTATCAGCCCTTTGTAAGAGCAGAAGGTCCTCTGTTTCCATGGCTAGCATTTACTAATTGACTCTGCCTATAATCAGTGCAAAGAAGTATGATAATCAGCTGATGGATGTGGATTATTGGGGTTGGGAATATTTTTGATATTTTTCTTCATATGAATTAAAATGTATTATATGTATGTTTCAAGAAAAAGTCTCAGTTTGCTGCTCTGTAAACAAATTTTAGGTAGTACTTGATAATACCTAATTATTTTACATAAAATATAAAATGCATATTCAGTAGGAATTTTTTGCGTACTCTAAATATTAACAGAGAGATAGTTACTGTATTTGAACACTAAAAGGAATATTGTGGTTTATAAGCATAATTTTTTCACAGATGTGCTGACATCTGAATTAAGAATAAAACGAAAACAAAGACAGTAAAAATGTAATTAAGAATAGGCCTCTTGGGCTTCCCTGGTGGTGCAGTGGTTAAGAATCCGCCTGCCAATGCAGGGAACACGGGTTTGAGCCCCGGTCCGGGAAAATGCCACATGCCATCAAATAACTAAGCCCGTGTGCCACAACTACTGAGCCTGCGCGCATAGAGCCTATGCTCTGCAACAAGAGGAACCACCGCAATGAGAAGCCCGTGCACCGCAATGAAGAGTAGCCCCCGCTCGCTGCAGCTAGAGAAAGCCCGCACACAGCAACAAAGACCCAACGCAGCCAAAAATAAATAAAAACGAATAAATTTATCAAAAAAAAAATAGGCCTCTTATGTATAATTATTTCAGTTTTATAATCTTTACATTTGTTCTTAGCTGCACTCTTAGCCACTCCCCAGCCTCTCCTTTATTTAATCTTAATATTTGTTTAAATTAAAATTCACATCACACTCTGCAGCCATTTTATTTCTTACTCTAGAGAGGAGACCGTTTTGTAATAGTGGGATCTTGGTAGCTGTAGGGAAAATTTAACCCTTTGAGAAATTGTTTAAGTGGATCTCAGGCTATTTTATATTGCAGGTACATTAGAAAAGTGTAGTAGTATGTATCATATTCAAATATATGCTATTTTTTTTTCTGTGCTTGAGACTATATATAAGTGAAAATGTTTAGTCCCTTAAGGAAAGTTGTTTATGTTGAACCAGTTATGTGTTGTGGGTAAGTTTTTGCTTTTGAAACATAATATTTTGGATGTTTTATATCTCTTTCATCAAATTTCTGGAAGTTGCATTTGCGAAGAGATTCAGTGCATCATATGTGATTGATTCAATTGGATTTATTTGCTTTTTGGCTCTCCGTAATTCCATGTTGCATTCTAGTTGTGCTTAATGTTTTCTCAATGAGTTGTAAAGATAAAGGGCATAAGTTTTTCAGGAGTATGTATCAACTGTCCTTACAAAAACTTTTCACTATATTAGCCAGAGAACATGAAATATTTGTTAATTTTTATTTCAAACTCAAAATTGTATAGCAATTAAAAAAATTTTTTTTCAGTAAAACTGTTTACCTCTACCTGGGAGTGAAAGTAAGCTCCTAAATTTTAACAGTTTGCATTCGCAGAGAGATGGGCATTCATTACGAACTCAGATTGTTTTCATGTAACTCAGTTGTCTCAGTCATAATGACTATAATAATTAGTATGAAGTGGTTCTACTTAAGAATTATCTTAGGACAGATATTTGATTCACAAGCCTTGAGTAATCATATGAATGCCACCAATTTGTAATAAATAATACCTGCTCCAGTGCTCTACAACCTGGATTTAGAGAACCCCCAATCATGTGTTTGAGAAATAACAAATTATATCTGTGTGAAGATTCAAGGGAGGCATTATTAGTATTTTTATGGAGTGGAATGCAAAATTCTTACAGATTTTTAAAGTAAAACACCTGCCTTCTTACTTTTTTGAGCCCTTGCAGAGCTGATTTTAGTAAGGTACTCCCTAATTCCTTGGGAATTCCAATTCATTCTCTTTAACCATTAGAAGTACTTTAAGGGACAAGTTTAAGAAGCCATGACTTACAGTTTTTTGAAACTGATTTAAAGGACTTGATGGAGATAACTGTCCTCTTAGTTTTTCCTCCCTTTTAGCATAGATCTTTCATACTATCTTTAATAGATCCTCCAAATTGGCAAAATTTAGGTGACAGGACTCTGAAGTAATTATTTATTTAGGTGAAATGAAAATTTTAGCTGGAGTTAGTTACATTAAATGTTGATCTGTTCTTAGTAATGACTTTCTTGACCTCTTAATACATTACTTGTTTTGAGTAAATTTTTCAGTAGTGGGTATACATTGATTTGGTTGGCTCCATTTTCACTCTCTTTCCTCTATCCCTTTTAATACTAGAATATTTATTTGGAGATACCCAATTTAAAGTCAGGACTATAGCTTTGAAGTTGAATGAATGTGAGGTTAACTGCCCTTTTCATGAATTCAGTCTTCAACCTTATTTTTATTAATTTGTGCTTCTGTCCAGTAAAAGGAAGAATAAACCAGAGGCTTAATCTGTTCCCTTAATGAAATTCCTGTATCATTAAGAAATTACATGCGATTTGTCTTGATCAGTTTTGCTAAGGGTTTATCATTTAATACGCTTTTCAAAGACCCCAAATTTTGGCTTTGTTGATTTTTTTCTATCATACATTTGTTATCTATTATTTATTTCTGACTTTATTATTTCCCTCTACTCTTTTAGTTTGACTTGCTGCTTTTATTCTAGCTTCTTGAAATCGAAGCTTATTAGATCATTGATATTCAGATTTTCATTTTCTAATATTTTGCATTTGAGGCTTATATTTCTAAGTACTGATTTAAGTGATTTTTAAAAATAGTTCTAAGTGTTACTTTTTTCTGAAATGCTGTTATTAAAAGAAAAACCCAACTACTGTCATATTTTAGAATTAATCTACCATTAAAAAAACAAAGACACTGGCACTTCTTGTGTTAAGGCTAACTAAGTGCTGTAAGGGACCCTCTTATTGCAGAACCACAAAACCCCTGAAGAATATACATTTTATGTTTTTTTTTTCTTATTATGGAAGTCAGTTTTTCTGTTATTTTCTCTTTTCTGGTTCAGTTCTGTTGTGACTATATTTTTTAAAAGAGAAGGAACACAATTTTAAATAAATTTTATTTTATTAAATAAACATTAAACCAGAATATGATATGCATCACTGGCAATCCACTAAGAGATTACAAAGACAGAAAGAAATCTCACCCTTTTATATAACCAAGCACATACAACCCATTGCATACATGTTCTCAAGATAAACAGTATTATTGACCGGTTTTAATTGCTAATTTTTGCTCATTTCTTTATGTAATTTGGGAGGGAAATTCTAGAGTGCAGTTATATAAATATTTAAGAACTAACAGTTTTAAATGAGCTTACAGCTCATTTTGGCATTGTCTTTTATGAAATTTCTGTTCATTTATTTTGCTTATCATTGTATTTGGGATTTTTGTCTTTTTATTATTTTTCTGAAAGAGTTTCTTATTTATTCTAGTTACCAATCTGTTACTAGGGCTATTCTCATATCTTTTGCTTCTCCTTGTTTCTGGGCACATAGGAGAATTTATCTTTCTGTCTCCTTTGAAGTTAGATGTGGCCCTATGACTTGCCTGACTCCCTGAGTGATTATAATAAGCAGTGCTTCTTGTCAACCTGTAATACCAGAAATAAATCTTTTTTTGTTTTAGGTGATTATTTGGATGTTGTTTGTTAATGCAGGGTAACCCAGCTTGTCTTGACAGATACATTATTCTCTATCAATTATGTTTGTTGGCAGTGTGTGGCTTGTCAGTTCACTATTTTTTTGATATGATTTGATGAATAGACATTCTTAATTTTTGTGTATCAAATTTATCAAACTTCTTTATGGTTTGAGTTTTTTGTATCTTGTTTAATAAATCTTTCTAGAGTTACCATTGTATATTTATTAGACTTCTGCATCTTCCATACCTCCTCACCTTTTCATATTTTCTAATGTTTTGGCTTTCTGGACTGCATTCTGGATAATTTTTTCAGTTCAGTCCACCAATTCTTTCTGAAGTTACTTTTAATCTGTTAAACATATCCATTGTTTTTTATTTTCCTTTTTTTTTTACTTCTAGGTTTTTTTTTTTCAATTGAAGTATAGTTGACTTACAATATTGTGTTAGTTTCAGGTGTACAGCATAGTGATTCAGGATTTTTTCAGATTATATTCCGTTATAGGTTATTACAGGATAATGGGTATAATTCATGTGCTATTAACATATCCTTGTTGCTTATCTGTTTTATACATGGTAGTTTGTATCTGTTAATCCCATACCCCTAATTTGTCCCTTCCCCTTTCCCTCTCCCCTTTGGTAATGTTTCCTATATCTGTGAGTCTGTTTCTGTTTTGCATATACATTCATTTGTGTTATTTTTTAGATTCCACATATAAATGATATATAGTATTTGTCTTTCTCTGCCTGATTTATTTCACCAAGCATAAAATTATCTAGGTCCATCCATATTGCTGCAAATGGCAGTATTTCATTACTTTTCATGGCTGAGTAATATTCCTCTGTGTGTGTGTGTGTGTGTGTGTGTGTGTGTGTGTGTGTGTATCACATCTTCTTAAGCTAGTCATCTGGTGATGGGAACTTTGGTTGTTTCCATGTCTTGACTATTGTAAATAGTGCTGCTGTGAACGTTGGGGTGCATGTATCTTTTTGAGGTAGTGTTTTTGTTTTTTCTAGATATATACCCAGGAATGGAATTGCTGGATCATATGGTAGTTCTATTTTTAGTTTTTTAAGGAACCTCCATACTGTTTTCCATAGTGGCTGCATCAGTTAACATTCCTGCCAACAGTGTATGAGGGTTTGCTTTTCTCTGCATCCTCTCCAACATTTGTTATTTGTAGACTTTTTAATGATGGCCATTCTGACAGGTGTCAGTGATTCTCATTGTGGTTTTAATTCGCATTTCTCTAATAATTAGTGATATGGAACATCCTTTCATGTGCCTGTTAGTCATCTGTATGTCTTCTTTGGAAAAATGTCTATTCAAGTCTTCTGCCCATTTTTAATTGGATTGTTTGGGTTTTATTTTATTTTTTTAAAATATTCTTTTGTTCTTCTAAAACTTTGCTTGTTATTATTATCTTCAACCCTCTTTTAATCTCATGAATCATGAACATTCTTACTTTATATTTTGTTTTTTTAATTACAATATCTCATTTTTGCAGGTCTGCTTTGCAACTTTTGTTTCTATTGGCCCTCACTCATGGTGTTTGGTTCTTATTTATTTGAGTGTTCAGTACTATTTAATGTTGTGCTGTGTATTTTCCAAGGAACTTTATCTGTGGAAAATCCTTTGAAAGATGCCTGGATAAACAATTTACTAGGGAAATTTTTCAATGTAAAAAATATAGAATGAATGTTTCATTGAGCCTCATGAACCCATCACCCAACTTAACAGTTATCACCACTTTGCCATTTTTGTTTTATCTGTCTCCACACTATTTTTTTGCTCTCTCTTACTGATAAGGACTTTTAAAAATGTACATGCATTATACCATTGTTAAGCAAAACAAAATTATTGATGTAGTCACAATTCTGTATTATATTTAAAAATTCCTTACTATCTAGTCTGTGTTCACATTTCCCTAATTGTTTCATGAATTTTATTTTACTTTTATTTACATTTGATTTGAATCAGGGTCTGCGTTATGTCCACATAACTGCATTTGATTAATTTGTTTCATAAATCTTTAATTAAGCTTTTGGTTTTGAGATAATTGTAGATTATCACATACAATTATAAAAAATTACACAGAGATTCCCTGTATGTTTTACCCAGTTTCTGTCAATGATAACATCTTGAAAAACTATCATGCAGTGGCACAACCAGGATACTGATATTGATACCATTGAGATGCAGAACAGTTCCCTCACTACAAGGAGCCCTCCTGTTGCCCTTGTCCAATCCCAGCCTTGACCTGTGGTAAACACTTATCTTTTCTCAATTTCTGTCATTTTGTCTTTTCAAGAATGCTGTGTAGGAGACTTCCCTGGCGTTCCAGGGGTTAAGCCTTCACCTTCCGGTGCAGGGGGTGGGGGTTGGATCCCTGGTGGGGGAGCTAAGATCCCACATGCCTTGGGCAGCCAAAACACCAAAACATAAAACAGAAGCAATATTGTAACAAATTCAATAAAGACTTTAAAAATGGTCCACATCAAAAAAAAAAAAAGAATGCTGTGTAAATGGAATCATACAGTATCTGACCTTTTGGGATTGGCTTTTTTCACTTAGCATAATTCACTGAAGATTCATCCAAATTATGACTCGTGTCAATAGTCTGTTCCTTATTTCTGAGTATTATTCTATGGTGTGGATGTACCACAGTTGGTTTAACCATTCATCTTTTGAAAGACATCCAGTAGATTGGGGCTGTAACAAATAAAGCTTTATGAACATTTGTGTATAGATTTTTGTGGGAACATAAGTTTTCATTTCTTTCAGAGAAGTGCCCAGTAGTATAATTGCTAATCATGTAGTAATTGTATGTTTAGTTCTATAAGAAACTGTCAAATTATTTTCCAGAGGGGCTGTACTATTTTATATTCCTACTAGCAACATATAAGTGATCCAGTTTTGCCACATCCTTGCCAACATTTCCTGTTGTCACTATTTTTTTTTATTTAAGCCACTCTGATGTGTAGTTGTATCTCATTGTGCTTTTAATTTGCATTTCTCTAATGGCTTATGATGTGAAACATCTATTCATATATTTATTTGCTCTCTGTATCTCCTCTTCAGTGAATTGTGTGTTTCTGTCTTTTTGTTCATTTTCTAATTGGATCATTTTTTCAGTGTTGAGTTTGATAGTTCTTTTTACTAGTTCTTTATTGGATATGTAGTTTGCAAATATTTTCTCCCACTTTGTAACTAGTCCTCTTAACAGAGCCTTTTGCAGAGCAAAAGTTTTTAATATTGATGAAGTATAAATTATGTTTTTATTTTTATGCATCATGCTCTTGGTATCAAAATCTTGGTATCTAAAAATCTCTTAATCTGTAGGTTCACCTTCCTCTTTTTTTTTTATCATGCAATTCTTTGAAGAAACCGGGCCATTTGTCCTTTAGAATTTCCCACATTCTGGATTTTGATGATTACATCCTCATGGTGTCATTTAATATGTTTTTCTATCCCTTGTATTTCTTGTAAACTTGAAATACAAGGTCAAGAAATAGAGGATTAACAAATTCAAGGGGTTTTCCCCCCCGGAACACTTCACGTGTGATGGTGGTGATTAGTTTCTGTTGTATTGAGTCGGGGGACTCTTAGTGTTTGGCTGTCTCTTACATTGAGATTGATCATTGGTTTTGGAGTTGTCAGCCTAATCTACTTATTATAAAGTTCCCTATCAGCCTTTGACTTCAAGATTTTAGAATTCATTGAAAATGATTTCTTAGATTCATTATTTCATTAGAAGGTGTAAAATTGTGATATTCTAATTATATCATTTATTCTTTATTTGTTAGGTGAAGTTATTCTGTAAGTACTGTCTCATCAAACGTTTGGTTATGAAGTATACTTTATATAGGAAAAAGGGGATAAATGCCAGATATTTTCTACTTAACCATTTTCAAAGTAATGAACTGTTTCTCTAGCATTTTCTAAAGGGATTTTTTTGGTTTGTTTTTAGTGTCATTATGAACTCATGGATTTTTAACATATTTGATGTGTTTTGAACCATTGTAATTACTATTTTTGGTGTTCGAATTGGCCTATTTTTAACTAATGACATTTGAACTTTCCTCTTATATCCCTTTAACAATTCCTAGTTGTCTTCAATATAATAATGAAAAACAAAATATAAGTATGTTTATGTTTCAGATTATACTTTCTGGTACTATAAGATATTTTACAGTCATTTTATACTGCCTAAACATGGAATCAAAGAATCCTGGTTCTTTCATTGGAAAACGGTATATATAGAGATCACAGTCTGGGTTCTAGGAGTGCTCATTGCTACTGGACTGCCATTGGTTGTATGTTGTTCTTAGTGGATAGGTATAGCTATTTTTTTTTTTTAAAGATTTATTGATTGATTGCTATGTTGGGTCTTCGTTTCTGTGCTAGGGCTTTCTCTAGTTGAGGCAAGCGGGGGCCACTCCTCATCGCGGTGCGCAGGCCTCTCACTATCGCGGCCTCTCTTGTTGCGGAGCACAGGCTCCAGACGCGCAGGCTCAGTAGTTGCAGTTCACGGGCCTAGTTGCTCCGTGGCATGTGGGATCTTCCCAGACCAGGGCTTGAACCCGTGTCCACTGCATTAGCAGGCAGATTCTCAACCACTGCGCCACCAGGGAAGCCCGCTATTTTTTTTAATATTAAAAAAAACCATGAGTTTACACTGATATTTCCAATTTAAGATTATAGAATTTTTACTTAGAGTCTTTAATTTTGTACTGTATCTCTTTTCTTCTATGCCGAAAATTTTGATTCTTAAAATAATAATTGTTTATTTACTTTATCATATAATAGTTTACCTATAATAGTTTCAAAATTTTTATATCAATTTTACTACTAACAGTAAGATTTCTAATGCAGTTTATGATCCCTCTATATTTTCTTTTGTCCTAGAATATATCTCATGGAGATACACAGTCTAAATACTGTGTTTCAAAGTTACTTGAATTAATTATTTTCCTCTGGTTATGTAACCAACTTGACATACAATCAGATTTATTTGTTTCCTTTTTCTTCAATTTGGGGGAATTGCTTCTTTTTCCTTTTTTAGTTTAATTTTGTTTTAATTACAAAAAAATTTATGTGGTTCCATTCCTTTTGTCCTTTAGTGAATAGGTAACTTTTTTTTTTTTTAGCCTTTGGTTTATTAAAAAGATATTAGATATGTATATATTTATATTTTCACCCTTGTGTTACGCAGAGTTAACATACTCTATGCATTGTTCTGTGCTTTGCTTTTTAAATTTAAAATTTTATCTTGGCCATCACTGTATCATTATAGAGAGATACACCTCATTCCTTTCTATGGCTATATAATACTCCATTGTACAGATAAATATAATGTATATAACTCTCATTTAAATATCTATCATTCTTTTGCTGTTACAACTAATACTGTGTTGAACATTCTTGTACATATTTCTTTTCATTTTCCTGGAAGTGGGATTGATGGGTCAAAGGGTTAATTCATATGCATATGCAATCTTAACAGTTTTTGCCAAAATCTCCTCAGCACTTACCTTACCATTCTGCTTTCTTACCAATAGTAGTATGAGAATACCTGTTTTTTCACGGTCTTAACAACAGAGTATGTTGCAGAATCACTTTTAAATTGCTGAGGTTTTTCCTGCCACCTAGACATTGTAAATTAGGGTTGTATATTTGCATGAGGACTGGCTTATGTTAAGAATTATTGGAGGCGTGGGTGGGGGGGGGGAGTATGTGTTTGACCACCCAGCACCAAGGTTCTAAACTGGGTTGTCGGGGAGGGAGCAGGGTGGCAGCAGGTGAGATTTTAAATTTACATTTACTCTGTAGATATATTTGGTTGTCTCTGTTTTGTTATTTGGGTCTTATATTCCTCACTTTGGCTGGACCATGGCTTTTATCTCCTGTTTTTCCAGGTTTATTTACTAACTTTAGCAAATGGCTCTCAAGGTGAAAGCCAGCTTACTGACACATCTAACTAGATGTTCTTTTTTTTCTTCTGGCGTATATGTTGTACTTAGAGGATCAGGAGCTCCTAAAATGCATTGGTCCAGGAAACGGAATGAGATCTTGTTCTTTAAGCCCTGAATCATACTGTTAATAGAGTTCATCTTTCCTGTAGCCTCAAACATCTATAATTTACGAGTTTTGTAGGACCACCATGTTACATATAACTTAATTAATTCTCATCGATAAAAGTGCTAGCAAGTAATTTAGTTGTATTTTTAAGAGTAGAATTTCCAGTTATAATTAATGATTTTTTTCAATCAGTGTGCAGGATTGGAGTATTGTTTTAGAAATACAGATGTATCTTTCCCCAAAGAAGACATGCAGATGGCCAACAGGCACATGAAAAAGTACTCAGTAGTGCTAATTATTTGAGAAATGCAAATCAAAACTACAATGAGGTATCACCTCACACCGACCAGAATGGCCATCATCAAAAAGTCTACAAATAATAAATGCTGGAGAGGGTGTGGAGAAAAAGGAATCCTCCTATGCTGTTGGTGAGGATGTAAATTGGTGCAGCCACTGTGGAGAACAGAATGAAGGTTCCTTAAAAAATAAAAATAGAGTTGCCATATGATCTAGCAATTCCACTCCTGGGTGTATATCTGGAGAAAATTAATTCGAAAAGATAAATGTACCGAAGTGTTCATAGCATCACTATTTATAATAGCCAAGACATGGAAGCAACCTAAAAGTCCATTGATAGATGAATGGATAAAGAAGATGTAAGATATATATACAATGGAATATTAGTCATACAAAAGAATGAAATAATGCCATTTGCAGCAACATAGATGGACCTAGAGATTATATTAACTCACGTAAGAGAAAGACAAATATCATGATATCACTTATATGTGGAATCTAAAAAAAAAAAGATGCAAATGAACTTATTTACAAAATTGAAACAGACTCACAGGCATAGAAAACAAATTTATGGCTAGCAAAGGGGAAGGAGGGGTGATAAATTGGGAGTTTGGGATTAACATATACACACTACTATATATAATATAAATATATATATAACAGGGACCTACTGTTTACACAGGGAACTGTATTCAATATCTTCTAATGACCTATAATGGAAAAGAATCTGAAAAAAATATACATCTATGTATGTATAACTGAATCACTTTGCTGTGCACCTGAGACTAACACCACTTTGTATAAATCAACTATACTTCAAAAAATAAAAAGAATAGGAAGGGAAGAAGGGATGGATCAAAGTATTTTTACCTCATTACCCCATAGATTTGCCACACTGGATACTGCATGACTTTTTAATTATTGCCAATCTGGTAGTCATTTGGTAGTCTCGTGTTTGAATTACTAATGAAGTTCAGCATCTCTGCATATGGTTATTGGTGATTTCCTGGCTCGTAACTGTATATAATTTTTTTAGCCCATTTTTCTTTCAGGTTGCCCGCGTTTTTCTTGTTGATTACTGTTCCTTGTTGGAGATGGAAATGTGTGTGTTATCTTTCCAAACTCTATGACTTATTTTTTATTCTTCTGATGTCTTTTGATGAGCAGAGATTCTAAATTTTAACGTAGTCAAATTTATTAGTCTTTTTCTTTATGGTTAGTACTTCCCCCCGCCCAGAAGATGGAGATGTGTGTGTGTGTGTGTGTGTGTGTGTGTGTGTGTGTGTGTGTGCATATAAAACTTCATACCTTCCGCATTTACATTTAAGTTTTTAGTACACTCATGTAGTTCTGGTAGTAAAAATTGTCATAGTCTTTCTATGGGGCAGTTTTATGACACAGATCAAAATTTTAAATGTGCATATCCTTTAATCCAGAAATTCTGCTTTAAGAAATTTATCTTAACCAAATACATAAAACATTGAACAAAGATGTCTGTGTGTTCATGTTCAAAGCATTATTTTTTTACCCATTTTATGGCAAATGAGTGCAAAGGATACAGATATTCTTGTTGCTTGATATCATCGGCTGCCTTGCATTTTTCCAGGTGTGTGAGAGTGTAATGTAATCTGTCTCGGTTACTGTAGAGTTATCAGTAAGGAAAGTATCTTACCCAAAAGTATTTTACATAATTACTTAAAAATTCTCATGTAACTTCCTTATCATATTTTTGATAAATAAAATGGTTAGTTTTAGCACATTTTAAGGTGAAAGAGTCAAATCACAGACTTGGGAATCACTGAAAAAACTTTCACTTTAGATGTTCAATGTCTAAGGCTATTATAAATATAACAGTGAAGTAAATAGGGGTTCTTTTACATCCTTTAAATCTTCTAAGATCAGACAAGATTGGGCACATCCTGTAAAATCTTCAGTTTGGTACATTTCTAGCAGAGAGCACTGTAGATGAGAAGAAAATGCTTATCTAATTATTTTTGTTATATCTCTAGAGCAGTGATTCTCAGCAGTGGAGGGAGCATGTCTAATTTTGCCCCCCCCTGGGATATATGGGTAATGGGAAATGTCTTGGAAACATGTTAGGTTACAACAGTTCAGGAGAGATAGGGACTGGAGGAGAGTGCTGCTTAAATACCCTACAGTGGACAGAACAGCCCCTACAAGGAAGTACTATCTGGCCCAAAATGTTGGTAGTGCCAAGGTTAAGAAACCCTGTTTTAGAGTTCTCATTTCCATGCATTGATAATAACTCATACCTCAACTTAGATGATATTATACAGGCCACCTGACCTAGTCTGAGGCATCAAGGAAGTTTTCCCTTAAAAGGTGACATCATGACAGTATACTTTGTCACATGCATGAACAATTGAAGCTTCCTAACCAACCTGCATTTAATTCACCAAATTAATGATGCTTTGCATTCTTTTTGTATAACACCTGCTAGATTCCTATGGCTACCTGAACACTTAGGCTAATGAGGTACCTTTAGTGTGCTGCTCCTCTTCTGCTCCTATCAGTTGGATTGTATTGTTTACCAAGAGCTTACTGTATTTGTTTGCCTACTTATTTATGAAAAATCAGTTAATATTAACGTAAACTATTGAACAATATTGTAAGAAAAAAATTGTTGTAAAATAAAGCACTAAAACAATTGTGAAGGACTTAGGAATGAGGGTGGGAATTACAGGATTGAAGGATTCTCCACTTGGCAAGTAAATATTGGTAATATTGGTAAACAAATCTACATTTGTATGTTTTTACTTAAAACATGTTGTTTTCAGTTAACTGACTACTAGTCCCAGTCACATTGGATAAAATTCTATCTATAGTAAATCTTATAGAATTGAGAGGAGTATTGAAAAAGAAGTCATCAAATATTTATTATGCTTCAGAAATGTACTTAAGAATTCGAGATTAGATTTCACAGGTTTATTTATTTGTTGGAAGTAATCTTTAAATATTTTAAAATAAATCTTTATTTTTTATCTTTAAATAAATCCAGATTATTGACTGTTTGTCACTAGACTTTCTACACATAAACTTGTCATTTTATTGTTGCCTTCCCCTTTCCTCACTTTTTAAAATAGTTAATTCTGCCTAAGCGTGTGTCAGTAATTCAGTTATTTGAACTGAAAAAAAAAATAGTCAAGAGAAGCACCTTATTCTGAAGATATCACAAGTTTCTTTTATCATTAATTTATCTATTCCAAGAAGATACCATGAGCAGGCATTTTAAAATAAGGTTCCTATTTCAGTGAATAATGTTAATGGTTCTTCTAGTTCCAGATTTGATCCAGTTTGTTCCTTTTGTAGTTATTAATTTTTGAAGTGTAAATGCAAATTTTAATTTTAAAAAGGGAATGTCAGTTTGGGAAGAAAAGTGCCCCATGAGCATCATGGGAGAAGCATTGGGTATAATTCTCCTCCAGATGGCACCCCTACAGGTGAGGCAGCAGCCTGTGAAATTACAGTCTGAATTACACTGCAGATGAGCAGGGCATTTGGAGCAAAGCCTTCTGATATCAGTAATAAATGACTTGGTTCAGAGCCAAGGACAATTCCCAGGAAATTAAAGCCTATTCTATCACGTAGGGAGCCTATAGTAAAATGAAGTTTAGCAAAGTGGAAAGTGGAGAGAAAGGACAGGAACCGCAAGCAATCCATATATGAAACTTTTCACCTGCTAATATTTTTAACTAGACATTTTCATTTATCTCACGAATGTTAAGTTTTGTTTCTACATATATTCTAGTATATTCATTGATTTTCTAAAGTAATATTTTTCACAGTGAATGGTGGCTAACAGCCACTTGCCAAATAAGCTTTCACGCTGAAATATTATTAATCAGATACCTATTGTAAGTTCTAATCTTGTTTAATATGCTCTATGGGAATTTTCTTATTTCAGAACACTTGAGTCCTTAATTACAAATGTAGTATAATATAATACAAATGCCAAGTCTTATTTTCAATCAGGTAAATGAATTTAAGAAGCAACATAGAATAGTTATTCAGAACTTGACCTCTGTAGTCAGATAGACCAAGGTTCCAAATTGTGACTTGTTCAACTCTTTCTGTGACTGTGAGCTATTTTTTTTAAGTCTTAGGATTTTAGGTTATTTAACGTTTCTAAGCCTTAATTTCCTCATTAGTTAAATGGAAATAACAATAACATGTGCTTTAGGGAAGAATTAAATAAGATATTCCATAAAAGAACACTTAATACTATGAAAAAAAAAAAAAAAAAAAAAAAAGAACACTTAATACTATGAACTTTGACAGTTTTCACCACTATTATTATTTGAGAATTTTAATTTTAGAAAGCAAAACAGCATTTTAAAATAACCAATTTTAAGTGCTATGATAGAGTACAAAGCAGGGTAAAGAGATAGAGTTTGGTGAGGGAAAAAGAAGATATTTTATGTGGAGACATTAGGAAAATCCCTTTTGAGGAGGTAATAGTTGAGCAGATATCTGGATACTGAGTGAAATAAATGACCAGTAAAACTGTCAGCCTTCATTGAGTATTAAATAATGTGGCTTGGGAATTCCCTGTGTCCAGTGGTTAGGACTTGGCGCTTTCACTGCTGGGGCCCAGGTTCGATCCCTGGTAGGGGAACTAAGATCCCACAAGCCTCGCGACGTGGCCAATATCATAATCATAGTCATAATGTGGCATATTTAGTAGATAGACTAAATATGAATATGTATAATCTATTCTTGTTTTGAAGGAATGCTTTTCTACTGATTTGCTAGTTTAGTTATTCTTTAACGTAAAGTTTAGAAACTGCTTTGACAGAATAGAAGCCTTGTCATATACAAGAAATATCTTGCTACAGAAATAAAAAAGTTATTATCAGAAATAAAGTATTTAATTATACACCAATGAAGAGAGAAAAAGGAGAAAAAAATGGAATGGGAAAAGACGAAAAAAGAAAGACTTGCTTTAGCCTTCTGCTTCAATCCATTTTAGCCCAGTTTGCCCCATGGTAGCTGACCCCATATGAGTTATACAAAATGGTCCTTTATAGGTTTTATATGTTAACTCTGTGCCAGGCACTCTGCTAAATCCTTTACATGTATCAACAAAAACATTTGATTATTTGCTTTCAGAAACTCTCTGACCTCATAATGTTGGCTGACTCTAAAAAATGGGAAGTAAAGACATGGCATTTATGAAAGGATGTTTTTGCTGCTGAGGATGATTATCTTTGTTTTGTTTGTTTGCACCCTTATCTCTTGTTGAGTTTAGTTAGCAGCATTGGGAATTGAATCTTAAGGCCAGTGTTTATGAGGGCATCTGAAAATTGTCCGATATTATTTTTCCAGCTACATGACCTAAAATACCTCACTTAACCTTGCTAGTACTGATGTCTCTAATGTGAAAATTACATTGTTTAAATAGTTAGAACCTTAGAAACTCTCTGATATTGTTTGATCAGGATTCTGATCTTAGCTAAGGTGATCATTATGGGGTATGTGGAAAAGTGCTTATTGGTGTTTATTATTTTAAATGGAAGCAGACATGTAGGAAAGTCTTAAGTATAAATACTAAAGTTCAGAGGATTAAGTAAAATTAACTTTTTTAGCCCAGGGAAACAAATCTCTCTGTCTTTGCAAGAAGAATCTTAAAGTTGGAATTGGCACTAATTTGGCCAACCTGATCAAATTATTTCGATTGGGTTTAAAATTTTGTTTCTTAATTTTAAAGAAATTTCAAGCATTTTAAAGAAAGGTTTCTTATCTTTTATCTTTATTTTTTGTATGCACACACATGCGTATAGTCTTGGCTGGTCTGAAAAAAAAAAGTGACTCCTGGGGGGAAAAAAAAGAATCTTAGTTCTGACTCGTGGATTTTAATATAGGACCATTCACTAAATATTATATAATTCTGGACAATCTGGTAAGCCTTCATTCTCTAATGTATTAAATGTAATTTAAAAATTCTCACTAGCCTTTACAAATATTTTTAAGTAGCTCTTAATTTTTTTTAGTTAAACTAATTAGGTTTACTGTTCTAAACCTTTTTACATGTATTAACATATTTAGTTCTCATAACAGCTCTGTGGTGTAGAATACCATTGTTATTGTCATTTAACGTCACTGAGTCTCCGTTTCTTCATTTGTAAACTTGCCCAGCGTCACATAGAGAAAGAAGCTCCTCTAGGATTTAAATCCAAGAGTCCACCCTCTAAATTGGTTATATTGGTATTGACCATAGTACCGATTTAAAATACGGTTATTTAATCTCAGATGAATGGCTAATTATAACTTTATCTTAAATGCAATAAACGAGCATGTTGCTAGAAGGAGCTACTTTCAGTTACTGATCGAAAAGACTTTTTTGGTTTGATTGTAGTATATGGAAGTAAGATGGAGTTTGAACTTACAGAGGGAAAATACTTGGATTTAACTAGCTACTTCGAAAAAATAATACTAGAAACAGTTTGACATGGTGCCAGATCAGTAACACACTATACTTTTTGCCCCCTTCCAAACAAGATTGGACTATAATGAATACTCAATTTGTACGAAAATGTGATTTTATTTTATTTTAATGTTTTAACATGCAACAATCTTCCAAATAAGGACCGTTTTTTCCCCAGCCTATTAACATGTTTTACCAGCTGATCTTTTTCCTCTTAGGTAAATAGATGCTTCCTCTTTAAATAATTTTTTTGGCAAAAATTATAATTCACTTTAATCAACTGATGAATGCTTATTTATAAGCATTTGTGTTCATAGATCTGCATGAATTATGTCAGATTGATAAAGATTTCTTAGTTGAATTCCAGAAGGCTCTTGTGCTTTGATACACAGATGATATTAATGAGGAACTGACTTATAAGAGTTAGACATTTTACTGAAGTGCTCTATCCAGGAAAGCAGTTTCCACCAAATCCTTAATTATCCTAGTGTAAACACAGTAATAAAAGAGTTTTGTTGCTAAGTCTGTCTTTTGTAGGCAATTATTTTCTTATCAGTGGATTAGTGTGTTGGTAAATGTGAGAAGGTAAATGCCAATGTAGAGTTGCTAGCAGCAATTTAATTAGGTTCCTTTATAAGTGATTCAAGCGCTAGAGCTGTATTTTCTGTAAATTTAAATTTGCTGTTTATCTCTTGGGAAGATTATCCATTCTGGGTTTGCATGTTTTTCCTGTGCTAGAGAAACATTTAAAACATTTTTGTTCATGGTGTTGTGTATTGATCCTCTTAGTTATTTGTGCACAGAACAAATGAGTGAGAACAGTTTTGATTTAGAATGCTGACATGAGGGTAACATTCATTTTGGTTAACCCTTAGCCATAATAGGGTGTATTATGTGCTAAGCACTGTGCTGAACGCTTGACTTTCCCTGCTGCTCAGGGCTATTGGAGGATGGGCCCCAGAAGAAGACTGACAGAAACTGGCATTGATCTCTCACTCATGATTACTTTATCATTTCTATAATAAAGTGTATAGCATACTATTAGAATGTACTGCGTTTGTGACAGCAGTAGTGGCAGATTATCTTTTCATTTGTGCTGTGATTAGCCTTTCTTGGTGGAGGAGTCAAGTGTTCTCCAGAGTCTGGAGCACACTGGGGCCGAGTTTCATGAAATGTATTTCAAACAACATAGTTGTGCAAGGTGTTGATACATGTTAAATAGAAAAAAAGAGGTTTCTAGTTAAAACGTGGGTAATACTTGTTTAGAATTTGTTCAGCCATCCTCTTTACCATAACACTTCTCAGAACTGTTAATGTGCTGATGTGCATTATGAATCTCTATGAGGAGGATATAGCATCTGGTCTTTCTCACCTCTCCCCTCCTTTTTTTTAAAAAAAAAAAAACTCTTCAAAGAGAATGTCTTTGGGCAGGAAACATTTTGGGAAAAGGTGTTCCAGACCAGAGTTTCTCAGCCTTAGCTCTATAGACATTTGGGATCAGACATTTCTTTGTTTGGGGGCCGTCCCGTGTCAGTGAAGGACGTTTATCAGTGTTGCCCCCCACCCAGTTGTGACAATCAAAACTGTCCCCCAGGGGCAAAATCTAGTTAAGGACTATTGCTCTAGATTAATATTGCAGTATTCCAGGAAATTATTGGATACATTAGCAATTTCTATCTGAAAGTTTCCTTTTAATGTGGAAGAAATAATAGTCTAGAAAGTGGAAGCACAGGTAGAGAAGGTTCAGTACGTTCTGCTGTAATAAACTTTCTGGACTTTCTGGATCCACTTTGTACCCTGGCCTGATTTTCTTTTCTTTTTTTTCTTTTTTTTTAACATCTTTATTGGAGTATAATTGCTTTACAATGGTGTGTTAGTTTCTGCTTTATAACAAAGTGAATCAGCTATACATATACATATATCCCCATATCTCTCCCTCTTGCATCTCCCTCCCTCCCTCCCACCCTCCATATCCCACTCCTCTAGGTGGTCACAAAGCACCTAGCTGATCTCCCTGTGCTATGTGGCTGCTTCCCACTAGCTATCTATTTTACATTTGGTAGTGTATATATGTCCATGTCACTCTCTCACTTTGTCCCAGCTTACCCTTCCCCCTCCCCATGTCCTCAAGTCCATTCCCTGGCCTGATTTTCTAATGATTATTATGTGGAGAATTTACTGCAAAAAATAATTTCAAACTTTACAGAATATTATATGGTAGAGACAAAAAGTATATTTTCCAGTAAAACACTAGCCAGATATTTAAATTGATCTGCATATGATGATACTGCACTTTTCTAAAATCCATTTTTTCTTTTTTTATACAGGGCTATTTTCTTCTTTTTGAGTCCATGTTAGATTCTGTCCTTTATGCAAAGAACAAATACTTGGCAAAAGGAGGATCGGGTGAGTATAAAATTCTAGTTTTAGTAGTCTAATTTTAGTCTGGCAGAACCAAATGGACCTTTGGATTTCAAATAAACTATGCATGACTGAGAAGTTCCCAATAGAGATGAAAGACATTTCCATCAGAGGAAGCTTTAAGACATTTGTTTAGTGTACCATTGATAGTAGAACATTATATAAGATATGCAGGACTCTTAAGTTAATGGCATTCTCATGAACACTTTTAATAAAAATACTAAGGACTAGATTCGGAAGCTTTTTGATATTCAAATAAAAATCTAACAGAGACTCTTTGATTTTTAATCTTTGTGACATTTAGGGTTTTTTGGTTTGTTTTTTTTGTTTTTTTGTTTTTGTTTTTGTTTTTTCCCAAAAGAATGTTTCATACTAGGTTGGAGATCATTCACTTTGGTAGCAAATATTCCATGACTTCACTGAATGTATAAACCTGGCTTCTTTGTAATTTAACAAGTGCATTTAAGTAGTGAGTGGTTTCTACTAAGTTTTTAAACCACAGTATACCCAATCAGTATTTTTAAGTAGATCCCAATAAATTTGGAAGGCTTCCTTTTCATGGCCATGGTGAACTTTTAATCATATTAGCTCTGCGTACTCAAAGTGAGATTGTGTTTTTACAGGCTTTCTGCCGTGAACAGTTGTTTACAAATAAATGTGCTCAGGGATTATGTTTTACTCATCTTTGGCTCTTCACTGAGCTCCACAGCTCCTGGAACATAGATAGAACATCATACATGTTTTTTGCATTGAATCATTAAAACTGAATTGAATAGCATGTCTCCCTTCATTCACCTTTCCCTGTACCTTCCCTTTCTCAAAGCTTCAGAACCAATAAATCACTTCCATGGTCAGAGTACAGTTGATAAAACTGTTATATAAAAGTGGGTGAAAAGGAGGATACATTTTGAACTGGTGACATAAAGCACTTGACCATACTTATGCCTCCTGCCCGTCCATGTTCTATGAAATTACTTTGGCAGTAAAAATCAGTAAGGCCAAAACATAAAGCACAGAGAAAATTCTCCAGTACAGTTGAGTTCTTTTTATAATAGCATTTAAATAGATTGCCTTTGTTTTTCAAAATGCTCTCATTTTATCACTGTATTTCCTGCAACCATTTCAAGATACGCTTCTGATCTCTGACGTGAACGTGGCTAGAACTTTTAGATATATTTTACCCTGCAACAATTGGCTGTATCTCTCAATAATTGCCGTGATTGTTTTTTAAAGACAACTACACTTAATGACTAAAAACTAATATTATCTACCATTTGTTGATTGCCCAATAGTTGCCAAATAATATACTGTACCTTTATTTATCTTATTACATGTAACCCTCACAACAGCCCATTGAGATTTTAGAAACATATGTGTCCTGGATGGTACACATTAAGTGTCCGAGCCTTGAATTTTTTTTTTCTAAACTCAGATCTGCCAGACTCCAGTATTCTTGTTCTTTTCACTATCCCTTGTTGTTTCTTTACTAAAGTGTATTTTATTGAATCTAATTCTTGCCTTGAAGTTGATCTAGGGAAGATTCAGAAAACTGTTTCCATACCTCCCTGAGTGGTGTTCATTGATCTTACTGAAGGACTGAAAGCAACTTAATACATTTAAATTGAATTCTTGATGAAATTGATTAAGAACTTACAGCCATGTGAATAATGAGGTTATAGCTGAAACAGTGGCAGAGCTATTTCCCATCATCAAAGGGATAAAGTGGAGGCTTTATTCTAGCTCTTTCCATATTTTTATTTAACTGCTGTTAGCACTAAGATAATATGGAGGTATATTGAAGAGAGGTCAGCATTTAACTTCATAAGCAGTGCTGTTGAATGTTACTTGTTAAAAGAATCAAGAAAAGTAGGAAAAGTCAGAAATGAGTAACATGAAGTGGTTTAGCCTATTTTGTGTATTTGAGTATGCCTTGATGAATAAACAAAGTTTTCTTTCATGTTTTTCTGAAGGAAGGATTTATTAAGCAATTAGCAATGTCAAGATTTTAGAAAGAATGATTAAATTATGAGAGAGGGAGACTATTGGAGACCATATAAGCATGAAGGGACCACAATTTATTTTTACATGAATCCAGGTTCAGTTTATGTCTCACTTTATATTTAATGGCATGGAGTAGAGCCTTTATAAAACACCCTCAGCCAATAACTTGAGTATTCATGCTCCTTATCACCAAGCAATTCCACAGTACTTTAGGAGGTACTCATTTACTACTGTTATCACTAATAAAAATAAAGCTTTGTGAGGATTCCCTGGCGGTCCAGTGGTTAGGACTCTGCACTTTCACTGCTGTGAGCCCAGGTTTGATCCCTAGTCAGGGAACTACAAGATCCCACAAGCCACTCAGTGCGGCCAAATAAAAAAAAAACTTTTTTAAGTTTTGTAAAGTTAGTGAAAGTGGATTTACTATTTTCTTCTATTATTAGCTAAGACTTACTAATTGTGTATCAGAAATTGTTGTGTTTTACATTCAGCCAACCAAGAGATCAGGAGCAAAACCAAGAAATGTTAGGTTGAGATCAATGCATATTTTTACAAGGAATTAAGATGAAAACCAATGTATATTTTAGGATGACAGAATAGAATGTAAATGCTTTATACCCTAAAAGTGTCAAATACCACATCTCACAAAAATTGTAAAGGGAATGCAGGAGGTAGGTGGGAAAGTATGTATACTTAAATGGATTTATCTTTAATAGGAATTTATGGGATATCATTTAAAGCTGACAACTCAAGTAATAACATTAGAGCACATTTAGCACTACAGAGGTAATATTAAAATGATATTGTTGATTAAAATTCAATGGTGAGGCTTGTGGTCATTGATCCTGTCTGTATCATGATTGTAGTGGTGATTGTATAACTCTATGTATTTATCAAATCACATAGAATTATACACCAAAAAGGACAGAGAGTGAGTTTTACTGCGTGTAAATTTTACCTCAATAGAGATGACTTAAAAAAAAAAAATGAGGGCTTCCCTGGTGGCACAGTGGTTAAGAATCCGCCTTCCAATGCAGGGGACACAGGTTCGAGCCCTGCTCTGGGAAGATCCCACATGCTGCGGAGCACCTGGGTCTGTACACCACAACTACTGAATCTGAGCTCTAGAGCCCGTGAGCCACAACTACTGAGCCCACGAGCCACAACTTCTGAGCTCACGTGCCACAACTGCTGAAGCCCGCACACCTGGAGCCCGTGCTCTGCAACAGGAGAGGCCACCGCAATGAGAAGCCCGTGCACTGCAACAAAGAATAGCCCCCTCTCGCCACAACTAGAGAAAGCCCACGCACAGCAACGAAGACCCAACACAGCCAAAAATAAATTAATTAATTAAAAAAAAAAACAATGAAGCAGCATCTTCCACCTCCTTCAGGTCAAATGAATTATGACATAATTTGATTTCTAGCTATTTTGAAAAATATATTAAAACTCTGTACTAACTCTATACCTACTTCTGTAATTGTTGTTAGTATTATCAATACATCTCTTTTTGTAATTAAAAAAAATAATTGGGTGATTAAGAAGAGGAAAGGAAAGGGAAGAACAAGGAAATATACTAACTTTATCATTACTCGCAATAGGAGATTAGTAAATACTGTTAAAAATAGACAACTAAAGATATTCTGTAAGGTTGTAATTATAAAGTTAGCTACTAGAACAAAAAAGCAAACTTCGTAAATAAAAGAATTAATACTTAGGAAAAAAGCAAAAAGACCATGTAGTTGAACTACTTAAAAAACAAAATAAAACAAAAACTACAGATACAGAATAATATAAAATGGTAGAGTTGTGAACAAGAAAAAGTTCTCATATCAATAATGTAAATGGACTAAATTCATTTATTAAATGAAAAAATTTCAGATCGGATCACAAGAGAAAACCCAATTCTGTGCGCTACATAGTGACACACCTAAAACAAAATTATATAGAAAAGTTAAACTTGGGTTAAAAAAGATACTCAGGCAAATAGAAAAAAAGTCATGATATTGATACCAAACAAAAGGGAATTTGGGCAAAATATTATATAATTATATGAATAGGGCTTAGCATTAAGGAGCAAAGTCATGCCCATCTTCATAGCTACTGAAAAGGTTTTTATATATAAAATGAATAATCTGAAAGTTTAAGAATGGAATATTTACCTAGTTAGTTTCCAAGAATCTCCCCACAAAATATCTACTAATTACAAAAGAGAAAAGAGTAAATTTCCATGTAGAAGCCTAGCAGACTCCACTTTAGTCAAGTAATCAGGGTTGACATCCTCCAGAATTGGACCAATTGAAATTGTAGGAGCACAAAGAAATAATTCGTTGCTTTGAAACTTCCTCAGAACTAATAATAGTTTTGTAAAATCATAATTATTGCATAGAAATGTAGGCGCCCATTAAAGGAGACATCTTCCATGGTACTGGAAAAGAATGTTGTTTTCATTGCCTTTCATTGCAAGGAAAATGAAAGGTTTCTTCCCCCCTCATATGGTCAGAACAAAACTCAACTTTCTTATGAGGTCCTTAAGAGTGTACATCTTCTCTGATTTATAGTTGTCAGGATTATAAAGTTGAGCACTATGTTCAGTACAAAGCAAGTTACTAAGACAGCCGTTTCCTAAGTCAGTGTTTCCTAATCTTGGCAGACCATCACAGTCACTGGGACCTTTTGTGAAAAATATGGATCTTCAGACTCCACGTCAGATCCTCTTGAACCAAAATCTAGGGGAAGAGTCCTGTCGTAAGAATTTATTTAAGATGTACCCAGCAGTAGGTATTGCTGCCTCTGAAAAGTAGACACAGGTTTAGGTGTATATCATTAGTAGAGCCTAAGTCATGAGCTCATGCCTAACTTGCAAGGGAGGGAGGGAGGGAAAGCAAGTTTTTGTCATTTTCAGCTTTTATAGAGGGAAGTAGGCCCTGCCTCAACATAGGAAATCTCTCAAACAGTTCAGAGAGGGGGCAGCAAAATAGTGGCAGATATGTACTATATACACTGACAGATCTGTCTCTCTCAGGTTTTGCATTAGAATTTGCATTGGAAACCTGATCTATGCTAATAAGAAATTGCCTCTGTTATAAAGTCCAGGTTTACAAATATACTTTTCTTACTATTTCCTTCTCTGTAGAAAGCTGAGCTGTAGAGTTTACTGACTCCTCCCCCATTTCTGCTTGGTTGCTCTCCTTTTTAGGATCTCTTTTGCCTTATCACCTCATTCCTTTACTCAGATGGAATGGGTAAGGCTGAATGTTTCCATTTTCCTCACTTTGCCCTGAAATTTTATTAATCTCTAAACTTTCTCAACCCTTTTTTCCTTCCTCTTTCTTTTCCAACAGGTGCTCATTTACTGTGGGATAGTTGAGTTCCTCTTCCCTTTTTTTCCATTTGAAAAGCATAAAATGTGGCATCATGAATGAATGGAAAGCATAAAGATTTTGCAGTCAGACCTTGAGTTAAATCCCTGCTTCATCAGATGATTAGTTAACCTAGTTAGCTGATGAAGACCAGTAATTTGGGCAAGTTACTTAACTTTTCTGAATTTCAGTTTCCTTATCTGAAAAATGAGGATTATAATCCAGCTTTATAGAATCAATCAAAAGTCTAAATGAGATGCTTGACGTAAAATAGTTGCTCAATAAATGTTAATTCTCCTCCTGAGTTATAGCTGGTAAACATGAGATTAGTGTTAAGTTTATACCTTATAAAAGTTTTGAAATGAATTTAGGCATCATGGTATTATCACCTGATGTTTGTATAGTACATACCTCAGTGTCATCAGCCACTAACACTGTCTCATAGTGCTTAGAGGTTTCTTTAGTATTTCCATAATTTACTGTGTACTTCCTCATCTTCAAATCTATTTTTCCCACATTTATTATTTTTGTTCTGTTCAGTGATATTGCAGTAGTGTCATTTTCTACTTTTTTTCATATTATAATTTTTCAGTGCATATTGCAGCAACATTTTAGCCTAGTTAAGCTTTAGAATGTGGGCCTAATCACTATTTATACATTTATTATAAGTTAACGATGAGAAAATGTTCCAATTTCCAAATAAATAGTTAATTTTTAAGATAACCGTATTATATAAATTAATTTTTTAAGCTTATTCAACTCCCAAATTATTTATGCATGTCGGTCATTGTATTGTTGACTATTATTTCACTGAAGTCTTTCTCCATGTGGTTCACATATATTGTGAAAAGGACAGTCTATTTTGATTTATTTATTATCTCCTTTCTTTCTAAACCTTTTTCCTCTCTGGTTATTTATATACAAGCAGTGATGCCAGTGTTTACTAGGAATTGTTTCTTTATGCATCTCAGTCTTATCCTTTAGTGTACAAAAGTTTGTGAGGCATTTCTAAGGCATAAAGGATTTCCCATCTTTATCTGTTCACCATGTGAGCTGTTCTAGTGACAGATGAATTCTGGGCAGTGAATCGAGAAGGACACAGATGTCAAAGCCATGAATTTATAAATGGTCTGTTAAAAGGGTGCTTTTGTCCAATCAACACTTTGTTAATTTCACCTACAAGAAGGAATAATTATTCAATTATGCTTCTTTCGGACAAAAATCAGATGACAAATGTGTCAGAATATGAAGGTAAAGGATTAGTCAGGATTCTGAGAAGTGGCCCAAAATTTTAGCCAGCTGTGAGGAGGTGGATAAAGAATCAAATTGACCTATAGCATTGATAACAAGTCTTTCATAAATATTCATAGATCTTACTAACTGAAAGATAAAAACTAATTTCATTTCTAAATTCTAACAAATACAGGAACCGTGATTTTCTGTATTTTATTTTTATTTTTTTGATTTTCTGTATTTTTGTGAAATATAATTAGCTTGAAAAATAAACCTTGAGGGACTTCCCTGGTGGTCCAGTGGTTAAGACTCAGTGCTCCCAATGCAGGGGACCTGGGTTCGATCCCTGGTTGGGGAACTAGATCCCACATGCCTGCCTCAACTAAAAGATCCCGCATGCCGCAATGAAGATCCCACGTGCCACAACTAAGACCCAGAGCAGCCAAATTAATTAATTAATAAGTTAATATTAATAAATAAGTAAACCTTGGAAAAGTTAAATCATATTCCTCTTTAGTCTGTTTCTTCTTAATACTAACATATTTTCAAAACTTTTAAATTAGTTTTAGTAACTTATAGTTTTTCCTTATGAATGAAAAAGTTATCCTTATTTCTTAGTAATATTACTAACTAGTACATCATATTGCTTGATACAGAGCCGGAGTTCAGAAAACTTTTTCTACAAAGGGCTAGATAGTAAGTATTTTAAGTTCACTAAGATTTTTAATAATATTCTAAAATAGAAGAACTCTGTGAACCATGTTAAGTAGCTTGAATGTACACTGCACAACTCCAGGGGATATTTGGACACTGTGAGTGGTGCTCCCAGAAGTAGCACAGTATGATGGCCCTGATAATGACCTCCCTCATCCAGTTTTCCCTCATCTGTATCAGTGATATCTATATCTGGTGTGCTGCCTGTTTTTGTAGATAAAGTTTTATTGGAAAATAGCCATGCTCATGTATTTATATATTGTCTGTGGGGCTTTCACATCATAGCAGCAGAGATGAGTAGTTTCAATAAAGACCATACACAAAACCTAAAACAGTCACTTCACATAAAATGTTTGCTGACCCCTGATCTGTACCCTTATTATGTTCCTCTTTAAGGGTGAAATTAACAGGATATAATGTTGGAAAGCTTTACATGATGGTCATATTAAGTCTGACAAAGTATACAAAAAGAAGTTGCCAACTGTCTAACGTTGCTTCAGAATTCTGTTTCTTCTTCAGTGTTTCTCATAGTAAGGACCTGGTTCAGGAAACTAAACATACATACCTTTCCTGTAGCAGATACTCTTGGTGGGTCAGCATTTACAGTAGCACATCATTTACTTTGAAGAATTTGTATTGATCAGAAATTTAAACACAGTCAAGAGGCTTAACACATCTGTGGAGGAAGAGGAGGGTAGAAGTAACTCAGTTTACACAGCAGTCGACTCCAGCCCAGTGCAGCTATCATATCTGCCTTACATGTCCCCTTAGAGAAGACTTGAGAAACTTCTTATCAGTGACATAGCACCAGTTATTTTTCCTGGGTATCTCAAATGTCAGGTTTGGAAGAAGCAATTGCTTTGATGCCAGCAGATCTTATCGTGGGCTTTATTTAGAAGATAATTTAGTGCTGCTGTCGTTGAATAATAAAATTCCTACAGCTGTGGAGAGAAACAGAGTTTGGGGGAAGGAGAGGGTTATTTCTCTGCTGTTTATGTCTGAAGGCTAGTTAATAATAGTAAAATTATTTCCTTTGTGCATTTCTTTGGCACATATGTACTTGCTTTCAGTTTGTTGATATAGAGGTATGTAATTTATATTTGAATTCATGAATCCCCTAAATGTTGACATTTGAAGGATAAAGTTAATTTTGCTATTTATTGGTCCAAAAAAAAGAACATCAATATTATGTTTCTCCCTGAACACTCTCTTCCTTTACCTCTCTTTAACACTTACTCTCTTGGTTTTCTTCTTACTTCTGTGGTCTAGCTTCTCAGCCATTTCTTTTCAGCCTCCTTTTCTTCTACTCATCCCTTAAATTCTGCTGCTCATTATGTATCCCTAGGTGACCTCATAAGCTCTCATGACTTATACTTGCATTTATGTGCTCATGGTTCCAAATTTATATATTGAACCCAGATCACCGCTTTTGAATTTCAGACCTGTATAGTCAGCTGGTTGTTGGATATTTTTACCCGTTTGTCTGATAAGCATTAAACTCTCATATTTCTCTGGAATCTGCCCTTTTTTTATTTCCTATTTTAATGGTTAGTACCACAGTTTACCCAGTTGCTAAGTCTAAAACCGTGTCATCCTTGACTCTTCCCTCTTTCTCACCTTCACAGCCAGGCAGTCTTACAGCCTTATGAGTTCTACCTCCTAAACACCCCTCCTTAACTGTATCTCCTCCTTTCCATTCCCACAGCCGTCACTCTATTTCAGATCACCTGTATTATTACATTTATCTCTTAGTTTGTCTCTTAGTCTTGCTCCCTACCTTTTATTCTCCACATTGCACTCAAGGTGGCTTTTCTAAGACCAAAATCTGATCAAGTTGCTACCCTATGTAAAATTTTTCGCTGGCTTATCATTATTCTTAGTATAAAGTCTAATTTATTGATGTGGTTTACTCAGCACTGTTTTCTTTGGTCCCTCCTTTGTCGCCTTCTGTTTCACTGTTCCTCTCAAATTGGAGCGTACTGTGCCCCTACATGCCCACTGCCCCCTCTGCCTAGAACACTCTTCCCCTCCCACTGGGAACTTACTTGGTCTTCAGTTCTTGCCTTAAACAATATTATTGTTCCCCTGCTATAGCCAAATCTGAGTTAGCTGTTTTTTTCTGTAGGTCCCTTAGTAACTTATGCTTCCCCTTTCTTAGTATTTATTACATCACTAATAATTGCCAATATATTTGTCAGAATTGTGTAAGTGTAAGTTTGAGTAGGGACATGTATCCACAGTCTGTAAATTAGAATAACCTATCAGCACACATTTGGTGCTCATAAATGTTTACCTTTTATAATGAGTAAGAGAGGGTAATATGAACTGGTCTTCTACACAACTGTAAAATTCTATCACACGACACACCTTTTTAAAGGATTTGTCTCTTCACGTTTCAGAGGAACATTTAAAGTAAAAATCTAGTACCTCTTTTACAGTCAGCATGTTTAATGTTAATAAATATGTTTATTTCAGGATTGTGTCCATCCTTTTTAAGTAATTTGAGTGGGAACCCATCATTGAAATCCTTGTTTTAATCTTACCATCACAGTAATAGAAATCTTTTATTTATTATTTTTTTAAAGAGGCTACAACATGGAACTTGGTTATTTTCTCTGATCTACACCTTTGTTAATCCCCCACTGCTAGTAATCATTTACTAGCAATCTGTACTGTTGGATTTGATATTTATATTTAGCCTTTAAAAATTATATTTTGTTATAAAGAGAGATAATGCTAAATTGTTGGATGTTTTATTTGTTACAGTCTACCCTGATATTTGCACTATCAGCCTTGTGGCAGTAAGTGATATGAATAAACATGCCGATAGAATTACTTTTTGGGATGATGTCTATGGCTTCAACATGTCCTGCATGAAGAAAGCAGTTATTCCAGAAGCTGTGGTGGAAGTTTTAGATCCAAAGACTCTTATTTCAGACCCCTGTAGTATTAAGGTAGGTATTTTACTAATTTTATTTTCTTTAACAGTATGGCTGTTTTTCTTAGTTTTCATTTATGAGTTTAGTATTTCAAATTAATATATTGATTTTATATATATATCTTCAAAACAGTAATTATTCTTTCTATTTTAATTAATCTAAAGCAGCTTGATGTCATAATATTTGCCAGTTCACTGTGTCATCCCTTTGGAATCACTTCTCTTTGTATATTGAAGTTCCTTATACTGAAGGCTTGAATCATTTATTTTGGCTTAGTGAAGGCAAAAAGTTCTGCTGTACTGTCATTTCTGCTTCACCAGCACATTCTGGCCTTATCCTAGCATCTCGTTTACAGCCAGATTATTCGCTCATATATGTTTCACACAACTTCTCTCATTCAGATTTCTTCCAGCCTTTTCAGATTAAGTAGTTATAGTGACTGTGCCCATGAAACTAAAACCCTACTATGTTCACATTGCTTAGTTAATTCCTTTTGTGTTTTTTTTTTTTTTTTAAGTTTTACTTGATTTTATTTATTTATTTATTTTATTTTTGGCTGTGTTGGGTCTTCGGTTCGTGCGAGGGCTTTCTCCAGTTGCGGCAAGCGGGGGCCACTCTTCATCGCGGTGCGGGGACCGCTCTTCATCGCGGTGCGCGGGCCTTTCTCTATCGCGGCCCCTCCCGTCGCGGGGCACAGGCTCCAGACGCGCAGGCTCAGCAATTGTGGCTCACGGGCCCAGCTGCTCCGTGGCATGTGGGATCTTCCCAGACCAGGGCTCGAACCCGTGTCCCCTGCATTAGCAGGCAGATTCTCAACCACTGCGCCACCAGGGAAGCCCTTCTTTTGTGTTTTAATCTTACTCTTCACCATGTTAATCTCTAGTTTTATTGTCAATTTTGCTATGTCAAATTTACATGGGTGGAATAATAACTTTGCAGTGAGTGAAAGTCCTATTGCTTTTTTAAAAGACTTTTTAATTCATCTGTTTCAATTGTATCATCAAATAAATATAACCTGTTCAGTGTTAAGTTCAGAACATTGTCTCTTCTTTTTTAGTCCACTGTTACTTTCATAGTATCGATAATTGTTCTCTGCACAAAGTAGATATTCAGTTAGTGTTCATTAATTTTCTTAAATTGATGAACTATTTTAAATTAACACATAAAGTTTCTCAACAACAACCAGCTGATTAAAATTGCATTCAGCTTTTAAGAAAAAAAATACAGCCTGGTTAATGACTGTAGGACTGTTCGCTGCCCTGGTATACTGAGTGTAAGGGGTTTATTTGGATTCTTTGACTTAGGGTAGGGGTGTAAGCCACCTCAGCATTAAGACTGAGCAGAAAGAGGAGGGTCATGTTGGTGTGCTAATTTCTCTCTCTAGTTATCTCTTTGCTTAATGCCAAAAAATGCTCTGAATAAGTAAAATAGTTGAAATAGAAAATTTAGGACTGATAAAGGTGCTTAAAAAGTATATATATATATATATATATATAGATATATATATACCCTTTCTCTTATTTTGTTTGTTTAGGTAAATATAGTATGTTCTGTGTTCTGCAATCCTCCTATAAATAAAAGGCAACCATGTTGTAACGTTTTAAAAATTTTCTCAAACTATTTAAAATAGAGTATTGTCTCAGGTAGTCATATGAATTGTGTTCCCTGTACACCTACTCATGGTAAGTCAAATGTTGACAGCCTTTACAGCATCATTTGTTCACACTGCTGTAGCTGAGTCCATCTACTCTCCATAGTGAAATGGAGAAGGATTTGAACTAGGTAGGGCAGAATAAGAAAATAAGGATATTTGGCCATTTTTTTCGTGAAGTGAATCTTCGTAGTTGGTTTTGCTCGGTTGGAATTGTTGTGGTTTTTCCTAGTATGTAACAAACTTCCGATGCACTTACAAGAGCGAATTCTAAAACACCTTGTCCTTTTAAATAGCATATGTTTTCAAGTTGGCATTTCCTACAAAAATATTAACTGTTATCACACATAATTTATTGTAAATGTATACCACCGGTGGTATACAGAATGATTTTAGTTGGAACACAGGAAAACATTTTTTATTTGAGAGTATTTTAATGTGTCTTAGAAGAAACTTTAGCACAACAGAGCCATGATTTGATATATATTATTCTTATAAGAAGTCTAAGTAAAAAGTACTAATTTGATTTAAAGAAAAATTAACTGAATAATAGTGCTAGTAGCCCTTAAATTTAGAAATAATCCCAAAAGTGGGGTGTGAATGATTAAAGTTGGCAAAGCATTGGTTTACAGTAATCCTTTTTGCATAAAAAAAAGAAGGAATACTTATCTGTTTGTTTCTGGTTTTGTTTTTACTATTTTTACTAAGTTCTTCCCTCCACTCTTTTTTAATGGGTAGCATATAGATTGCCATACGACATCTGTCTCAGATTTGGAGTTCTCTTCAGATTTTACCCTAAAAATCACAAAGACATCATTGTGCACGGTAAGCTATTTCATTCTACTTTCACAAATCTCTCTAGTAGTGCGGTTGATTGGCAGGCTAATGAATTACCAGGCTTGTGATAAATGAAAAAGACTATTGCCTTTGACAGTCTATCTTTGTCTTTGTTAGACTATCCAATAGATCTGTTTTAATAGGTCACTAGACTTCAAAAAAGTTAGTTTAGTTCAGAAGAGAAAGTATTAGGGAACCATGTTTACAGAATGATTTTTCTTTATAGATTCATTATTACCTATCATATAATTAACTGAGAACACTCAGCTTTATCTTCATAGACAAAAATTAATGTCCTGCTCCTCCCAGTAACTCTTAACACTCAATTTAGATGGGAATAAGATGTTTATTTGGTGTAATATTTTATATTCTTGTGAGAAAAATAATGAAGAAACTGATTGTTTACCTTTCCTTAAAGAATCAACCTGGTGTAATAGAAAAAGTATGCACTTTAGAAGAGTTAGACAAATCTGGTTTCACATTTGGTTCTGCCACTCACTAATCTGTTACTTTGTTCAAGTTACCTAGGTAATCTGTACCTCAGACTAATCAACTGCTTTAAGAAAAATGTTAATAATCCTTTCTGTCTAGAAGACTAGTTACATTGATTAGTAAGATAATATGTGAAAACACCTACAATGTAGCCAGAAATGTTATTAAAATATAGTTAATTTTTTTCTTAAATAATTTCTAAATGTATATTCATACTAAGGTAACAGTATATGCCTTTACTGGGAGACTCAGAATGTTAATAAAATGTAGGCCTTTACTTAAGAAGGTATGAATTTACATAGGTGTTATGATATAAATATTTATATTATTTTAAAATTTAATTATATTGTTTTAAAAATACTCATTATAACTTCAGAATTAAAATTTGTATTGAAAACTGTATTGTCAGAAACTGTGTGAAACAGATTATAGACTTGTTAACTTTGACTCTTCAACCTGATTCTTTTCAATATGCTGCTCAGATTGACATACAAAAGATTATATGATTTCTTTAAAATTTTTTCAGTTCATTTTGAGCCAATAATTATTTTATACCCAAATGAGTTTAACTGTATTCTTTGATGTTTTGAGGAATTCTTTTTTTCATTGAAATTGGTTTTACAGTTTTGAAAAGTTAAGTATCTAAATCTCAGATTTATGATCATTAAGCACCAATTATATTCATTTAATTGGTGAAAAGCAAAATTTCATTCTTCCCATTCGTTTATCCCAGATTTTCTAATTCTGCTTTTTAATAACTGAAATGATTTGGTCAATTGAAATTACAGGCTAAAGTCTTTAACTCCTAGACTTACTCTGTGTTTTGATGTTGTAATCCTTGAGAGTTAAAAAAGACCTCCTTTTAAAATAATTTATTGAAGTGTAGTTGATTTACAATGTTGTGTTCATTTTTGCTGTACAGCAAAGAATGTATATATCTATAACATATATATGTATATATGTTATATGTATATACACATTCTTTTTCATATTCTTTTCCATTATGGTTTATCACAGGATATTGAATATAGTTCCCTGTGCTATACAGTAGGACCTGGTTGTTTAATCCATTCTATATATAATAGTTTAAATCTGCTAAGCCCAACCTCCCACTCCATCCCTCTCTACCCCACCCTCCCCGCAACCACAAGTCTGTTCTCTATGTCTGCGGGTCTGTTTCTGTTTCGTAGGTAAGTTCATCTGTGTCATAGTTTAGATTCCACATATAAGTGATGTCATATGGTATCTGTCTTTCTCTGTCTCACTTACTTCACTTCGTATGATAATCTCTCGATCCATCCATGTTGCTGCAAATGACATTATCTCATTCTTTTTTATGGCTGAGTAGTATTCCATTGTATACATGCACCATATCATCTCTATTCATTCATCTGTCAATGGACATTTAAGTTGCTTCCATGTCTTGGCTATTATGAATAATACTGCTGTGAACATTGGGGTGCATGTATCTTTTTGAATTATAGTTTTGTCCGGAAGTATGCTCAGGAGTGGGATTGCTGGAACACATGGCAACCCTATTTTTAGTTTTTTGAGGAACCTCCATACTGTTTTCCATAGTGACTGCTCCAATTTACATTCCCATCAACAGTATAGGAGGGTTTCCTTTTCTCCACACCCTCTCCAGCATTTGTTATTTGTAGATTTTTTTAAATGATGACCATTCTGACTGGTGTGAAGTGGTACCTCATTGTAGTTTTGATTTGCATTTCTCTAATAATTAGTGATGTTGAGCATCTTTTCATGTGCCTGTTGGCCATCTGTATGTCTTCTTTGGAGAAATGTCTATTTAGGCCCTCTGCCCATTTTTCGATTGGGTTGTTTGTTTTTTTGTTGTTGAGTTGTATGAGCTCTTTGTGTATTTTGGAAATTAATCCCTTGTCAGTCGCATCATTTGCAAATGTTTTCTCTGATTCCGTATGTTGTCTTTTTGTTTTGTTTATGGTTTCCTTTGCTGTACAAAAGCTTATAAGTTTGATTAGGTCCCATTTGTTTATTTTTGCTTTTATTTTTATTGCCTTGGGAAACTGACCTAAGGAAACCCTGGTACGATTTATGCGAGAGAATGTTTTTGCCTATGTTCTCTTCTAGGCGTTTTATGGTGTCAGGTCTTATGTTTAAGTCTTTAAGCCATTTTGAGTTTTTTTTGTGTGTATGGTGTGAGGTTTATTTTTGTGTATGGTGTAAATCAACTTCATTGATTTACATGCAGCTGCTCTGTCCAGCTTTCCCAACACCACTTGCTGAAGAGACTGTCTACAAAAGACCTCTTGTTTAATGACTATTGATTGATCTATAAGGGAATTCTTAGAAATTACTTGTCATATTACCAGTACTGTTAAATTATATTATTTCAAATCTACTTGCAATGACCTCCACATAAGTCAAAGTAGAGCAAATGTAAAACTGTGGTGAAGATCTGAAAAACTGTTTTTAGTTGTGCATATTTCTGAACTTTATATAGATGAGTTTATTGAGTTTCATTGAAATGTTTTTTATTTTCTGGGTATTGGTCGGTGTTCTTATTTTCGGATAACAGAATCCAAATCAGCTTGTTTAAGCAGAAAGGGATTTACTAAAGGGAATAAGAGGATTTCCAGACACATTGGGAGAGCTAAAAGAACAGGCAGCATTTTGAACTTCCAGAAACAACTTCTAGAACCACACCTTAGAACTGGCCTGCTACAAAAACTGTCTTCACCACTGCAGGCCCTGTAACCCCCAATGCCACTCCGTAACTGGTAGCCACCACTGACAACCCCAGATGAATGAAACCCTCACCACCATCCTGTTCTAGTCCCCCCACACCCCGCCCCCACCTCCTGCTGTCCAGTTCCTCCCTACAGATCTTCATTCCGCACCTCTGCTCAGCTAAACGCAGGTCATGTGGTACCCTAGTTACAGGAAATCTTGGAAAGTAGTTTTAGCTGCAGTGGTGTTATGCTGGAGAAAGAGTTTCATAACACGTATACTGGATTCCCCCGCTGTCTGAAAGTAGAGCATTCCTACGAAACCTTTCGTAAGATGAAATGGCGTAAAGTGAAGAAGCAATTACCTTAGGACACATCTTGCTAACAGTGGATAAAATAAATTGAAATAAAGTGCAGACACAGTTCAAAGCTCTGGTGGCTCGATGCTGAGATGCTGAGCGTAGTTCCTGGGGAAGGAGTGTGGCAGTGCTACTCTTGCTCCTGGGGGCACGCGCTGCAAAACAAACACTGAATGCTGCTTTTGCTTTCCGCCTTTCTTCGTAAAAACAAAAATCCTTTTCAAATTTCTTTGTTAGGGAAAATAGGTACTAATGTAGGTCTTTCGTAAAAGCGACATGGTGTAAAGTGAACTTTTGAAAAACAGGAGATACCTGTATAGAATTTTTTCTATTTCCTATTATTTGGGATGGAGTACCAGAAGCTTTATGTTAAAAGGAATTGTATTTATCCTTTGGTGATCTTAGTTTTCATTCTGTATGTTTTAAAGAGTAAAATAGAAAGAAACAAAACAAGAAAAAAAACTGGTAAAGTCTGTTTAATCCAAAGATTGTAATTACAGTGTTTATGTTGAGAAATAATGTATCAAATAGATGGTGCTGCATGTGCAGTCAGAGTTCCATATCTGTGAAGAGCCTTTTAGAAGTACATTTTTATTCCCAGCTTGCCTGAATGATTTTAGTAGAAAAGTCTGGAAATGAGGTTGGCCTGGAGTTTGAGAGGAAGGTGGCAGGAGATTGGAAGGGACTTGTATGTGTCTGATCACTGCTGAATAACATGGTTCTATAATTTACCTTGAGAGGAATGTATAGTTTCAAACCATATTTGTTGGCTGCATGCCAGGTATTGAACAGATAAATTTTAGTACTTAACATTTATGCTAATAACTCTTCTGATATTATTCTGTCAAATAGTCAATATAAATTATCTTCTGGTGGTGGTGGTGATAATATCTAACAGTCATTGAACATTTGTATGTCAGGCAATGTGCTAATCACTTTAAAAGCATTATTTCATTTAGTCTTCATAATAACTAGTTGAAGTGGATACTAGTATTCCCATTTTATGGGTGAAGAAAAAAATAAATCACTATAATGTTTTGTGAAATATCCTTACTCTTTCCTGACCCTTCTTGGTGGGATTGTACAAACTATTAAAGGAACGTTGAGAAACCTTATGAACGGGTTCTTCCAGGTGTGAAAGAAAGGAGGTTGCATTGTTCCGCTTTTGAAACAGATCTGAAAAATCTTATTCCTGGCCAATAGTCCAACAGTTGTTGGGAGGGAGAGAGAAAGAGAATGTGTATGATCACAATGTGCTCTTCCTCAGGGATAGGACTGACAGATTTATATGATACAATAAGTCCCATATCCCATCCTCTTTGCAGCAGAGAAAAAGGAGCTCTTTGAAAATGTTTTCTTCACCCTTTCAGAGTAAGCTTATAGTTGTTTGATTAATCATCTATATTTCTTAAAACCTTCCTTTCCGGGCTTCCCTGATGGCACAGTGGTTGAGAATCTGCCTGCCAATGCAGGGGACACGGGTTCGAGCCCTGTTCTGGGAAGATCCCACATGCCATGGAGCAACTAGACCCGTGAGCCACAATTACTGAGCCTGCGCGTCTGGAGCCTGTGCTCTGCAACAAGAGAGGCCGCGATAGTGAGAGGCCCGTGCACCGCGATGAACAGTGGCCCCCGCTTGCCGCAACTAGAGAAAGCCCTCGCACAGAAACGAAGACCCAACACAGCCATAAATAATAAATAAATAATTAATTAATTTAAAAAAAAAAACCACCTTCCTTTCCTTCCCAGTATGCATCCTCTAACATGAGCCTGACATGAGTAAGATTTGTGGCCTAGTGCGTTTATTACATTTCCATTGTCTGTGAATTCCAGCCACCCACCTGTACCTGCTCCAGCTGTCTTTTGCTCTTTGACGTTGTGCCAGCTCCTTACACTCTCCCCTGCCAGCCGTCTGGAGGTATTATACAAGCCTAGTCTCTGCGGCTACTTTTTAGATTTTTTTGCCTGGTTACTTGGGAATAATCCATTAGCAAAGGTATTAAGAGGATGAGTGCCTAATTGGAACTTTGTTTCTCCATTACATAATCAGAAGAATTAATGGAAATATGGGGAATAAAAAACAATGCCTGGTAAAGTGATGGAGAAAGTTACTTTGGGGGGGAAGAGGTGAGGTTTTCTTAGAGTGAAGAAAAAGATATCCAGTTTTGTACTGCTAAGTACAAACCTTCAAATACATTAAATGCTTGCTTTCTTTTGCTTGAAACTTGAATGAATAGCTAAAAAGTAAGATGGACAATTTCTCTGAATAGTTAAGCCCATTTGAAATATATGCATAACCATTTATTTCTTAATGAGATTCTAAATTTGTGGCCTAATTAAAATATTGAAGGAAACTGGATTTTTCAAACTAACAGGATGCTTAGAACACCCTCTTTGAATTTAATTTCGATCGCATGTGTGCTATAGACTGATAGTGCTTTTAGATGGCTTTCTCAAGTGTGTTGGAGCCTTTAATGGAAAAATATCTTTTCTTTGCAGTCTCCCCCACCAACATACACACAGACACACACACATACAGCCCAGAAGAAATTTGATAGCATTTCTAATTTAATGGTTTGCATTAGCAAACTTTATGTTTTGGGGAATTTAACATGATGTGATACTTATATGTAAATGTTTGAGTCTTGGTTGTCTATAATGGTTGAAGGATAATTTTCCAGTGAATACTAGTAACACATACATAGCAATTTTCTGACCATTTTTTACTGTATCAGTTGATATTATTGACAGTTAAGGTCAAATCACCTTTGCTTTTATGATGAGGTACGAAGCTTTAGTTAGCAACTGGCTTCCTATCTATCAGCCTGTCTAACCTTGCAGTAAATGAAGAATAAAGTCCATTATTTTTATGGAAAGTTTATAGGTGTTCAAAAGCAAATGATTTAAGGCTATACGATTTAGAACCAGTGTGTTTTATCTTGTGAGTTATGGCTTATTTTTTAATGTCATTTATGTAATTGTGTAATGTTCTCTTACTCTGTTCCAGCAGCATTTATATTGGCATCTGTCTGTATAAGCTCCTTAAAGATATAGACAAGCATCCTTTTCATAATCCTTGGTATACATTAAATGACTTCTCATACTTCCTTTTATATAAAAATGAGTTGTTTTCCTTAAGAATGAAAATATTTAAGACAGTTTTATCAGATTACATGCTCACATATGTAATGTCTTTGACATGTAAAGTTTTTTTTATTTGATACATCATCTCTTAAAGCAATCATTTTTCTATCTTAATTTCAGCATTATATTTTCTGTCTTTTATTCTGCCTCTCTATTAGTGTGCACTAGAATAATGACTGTACAGCAATGTTCAGTTTGTATAAACTTTCCTTAATATGATTTTAAGCCTCATTTAACAAAGAATATTATTTTTTCTAGCCATTTTTCTTTTACTGCAGTTGTTAAAGATGAACCAGTGGATTAAGTAAAAAATATCAGACTTTTTCAATACTTGTATTTAAAAACCTCTTATATTTTAGATTTTATAAAAGTGCATAAATATGAGTTCAGTGACATTTGAGAGCTATTTAATTTTTATCATAACTTTTTAAATCTTTATAATAATGTAAAATTTTATATTAACAGACATTTCAGTTTGTTAAACAAATATTAAATGCTGACTATGTGCCAGATACTTGTCTGAAATCTGTGGACACAAAACAAGACAAATAAAACTATACTCTGTCCTGAAAAGGCACTTAAGTGAGAGGACACAGGTACTGACAACATTTTAGTATGAATAATAAAGATAGGAATATAGAGATATTAACAGGGTAGTCTGGGATTGGGAGCACAGAAGTGAGGTATTTTTCTGGTGGAAAAATTATAGTTGGTAATCAGATTTTACAGCCAAGATTTCATGACGAAGAAAAAAAACTTTACCTCTCTCTCAAAAAAAAAAAAAAGATTTGTGTTTTAAACAAGGAAGCTTATTCTGTTGCCAAGGATGAAAAGATTGACAGAAAAGCTAAAGTATGGTAGCCATGTAGGAAGTTCATTTTGGGATAATTTCTATTCACTTATTTTTTAATTCACTGGTCTTTTCTTCACCTGTATTCTTTCTGTTGTTAAGGTCGCCAATAAATATTTTCATTTTAAATATCATGTGTTTTAGTTGTAGAATTTCTATTTTGATTGAGTTATTATTTTTCATCTTTTTAACCACTTTGGTCAATCTTTTTACCTAAATTCCTTAACATATTTATAATAATTCTTTTAAGATCTGTTTGCTAGTTCTATGAGCCACCTGCGATTCTACTTCTGTTGCTTTTTTCTTTTGACTGTGGTCACATTTTCCTGTTTCTTCTCATATTTCATAACTTTATATTTTATGCTAGACATTGTATAAAAGATAGTACAGTCTTATGTAAGTAATACTTCTCCTAGACGGGCTTCCACTTACCTCTGTCTGGTAGCTAGGATGACGGCCTGATCCCTTTTATCTAATCTGGAGTTGAGCTTGATCAGGGCTGGGTACCACTGCAGTTAATTTACTGTGACTTGAGCATAAGATTAGGCCTCTCCCTCTTGCCAACTTCTTGGAAAGACCATCAAAATAAAGCTGAGTTTAGGGAGAAAAACAGTCAGGATATTTATGAGGTTTGAGAGATCTGATTTTCAGAGGGTCTGTCAATGCAGAGCAAGGGATTAGAGGGGAGAGGAAAGGTCCTGATCTGGGTTTGGCATAGTTCATGATCTAGTTGAGAATTGGTAGTGCCAACTAAAAATTGTCACTTGCTGTCTGCCTTTACAAGGATTAGGTCACTAATCTTCATCAGAGATTAGTTGCTCCCTCTTCGGAGCAGTTCCTCAGTGCTATCTGAGACGCTGTGTCCTGGGCTAGAGTCCTCATTTTGCCCCAAATAAAACAACTCACAACTCTCACGTTGAGCTTTTTTTTTTTTTTTCAGTTGACCGTAGACAGAGTGAGGGGTGGGTTTCAGAGTGAGTTTTGAAGAGTAAACAGTGTAGTTGAGCCATCTGCTTTTGAGAAGAGGGTGGTGCGTATTTACTCTCAGATTTAGCTGAAAAGTTTATTGTTCATATAAATGGGTTTTCTTGAGGTGCCTGAAACAAACCACCTCATCTTTCTGGGCAAGAGTTTGTGGAATAGCAGAGAGCTGAATAGTAACACCATGCTAATGGTGACAGTGAACTGTGTGGCCGCAGATGCTCTTGGCTTTGAGATCTAAACACTGCAAGAAAACCTCTCTCTTCCTGTTTCGTCGTACAAGCACCAGCTTCATCTACCTTCTTAGTTTGCAGAGATGACTAGTCATCCCTTTCAGGATTCTCCAAATTCCAGTGCACCATACTAGCCCAGACCTGGCCGTCAAAAATTGGTTGGGTTTTCCTTATCCCAGCAAGGTTCCTGTGCCTGTGGCATTTTTACTGCTTTGCACATCCATTGCCCCAGCATTGGATAGACGCTCTCAGGTGACAGCAACTGTTTCTGTCTGCTCAGTTGGGAAGGGCTCATTCCTCTCTGGAAATAGTTTATTTAGACTTATTTGCATCCAAGGCTTTTTGATGGTTTTAGTGAAAAATATAATTGTTTACTTTACCCAATTTGTTGTTGTTGTTGTTGTTGCATCAGAGTAAGGAGAGGGTCTTTTGCAAACATACCCTACTAGAAACAGAAGTCCCTGAATGCATTATCTTAAAAGCCCAATCTAGAAAATAAATCTGGGTCTACACATTTAGGATTTTTTTTAAGTTAGGAAAAGTAAATGAAAATAAACAAAAGTTAATGAGTGAACTGAAAATAAATTATATGTTACCTCTCAATTCTCATTTTGTTTTTTTTTCTTTATTTATTTTTTTAATAGATTTGTATTTATTTATTTATTTTTGTCTGTGTTGGGTCTTTGTTGCTGCGCACGGGTTTTCTCTACTTGTGGCGAGCGGGGGCTACTCTTCCTTGCGGTGCGCAGGCTTCTCATTGCAGTGGCTTCTCTTGTTGCGGAGCACGGGCTCTAAGCATGTGGGCTTCAGTAGTTGTGGCACATGGGCTCAGTAGATGTGGCTTGCGGGCTCTAGAGTGCAGGCTCAGTAGCTGTGGCGCACGGGCTTAGTTGCTCCGTGGCATGTGGGATCTTCCCAGACCAGGGTTCGAACCCACATCCCCTGCATTGGCAGGCAGATTCTTAACCACTGTGCCACCAGGGAAGCCTTTTTTCTTTTTTTTTTTAAAAAAAATGATATACTTGATAAATGGTAGAAACATATATTTAAGAGGCACTGATATTTAGCTTTGGATGGAATCAGAACAAGTCTTGAGTTACAGTTTTTAAGGCTAATGCAAATGTTATTAAAAGAAACTTTCAAGTGTTTACCATTCAGACTTTCCTGATTCTCAAGGAGTACTCATAGTACTCCTTGTTTTCATTTTGAGTTTTAATTAAGCTTTAAATTTTTCTGATGGCTTAAGAAGAAACATCAAAATGAGCCCATTTCTTTGCAGTTGTGTTCTTTAACTCTTCTTTCAAAGCTTTTTGAAAAATCTCTGACAGTCGAAGCCTATTAATTTTAAACTCATTCCTTGGTATTAAATCAGTTCTTAGTACTTTTGGGTGTAAATTGACGTAATTTTGACCTTGCAAAGCTAATCAACTAAAGAAACTATTAAAACACATCTGTGCTGCTTAGAAATAGTAAGATTTGTCTTGAACTTGCATCATAGATTTTAGTGGAACATCTGGTATATATTTTAACAGGCTTCGTTAAGTAAATTTTATGTCTCAGAGGGAGAGCATTTCTAATTGTAAGACTCCACCTCTACACTCAGCTTTAGGTTTCTACTTAAATGAATAACCATACAGTCTAGAGCCTGGTCCTGAACTTTCTGCTCTCTTCTGAAACCGGAACCTTTGGAGTTAGACTTAGATGGTGTTGAGAATACTTAAATCTCTTTATTTCCAGGAACTGGTTATTGACTAGTATTACGTGTTAAGAGCTGCAAGGCATTGGGAATATAGTAATAAGCCATTAATGCCTCTATTCATGAGGCATTAATGGGGGAGACAGATATTAACATTCACTTTGTAGCTATTAGATAATACCAAAGAATTAATGAGAATTTGGTTATATGTGATAAAGGCATTGTAGTTATATAAGGAAATGTTCATATTTTTTAGAGTCGTAAACAGGTAGGTAGGGGAGAAGTGACATGATGTCAGGCATTTGCTTCAAGACAGTTCAGCAAAAAGAGGGGCGCGGGGCAGAGGGAGAATAGATGAAGCAAATGTGCCAAATACTGGTCACTGTTGAATATAGGTGATAGGTACTCAGAGGTTCTATAATTGTGTATATGTTTGAAGTTTTTCATAGTTGGATCTTTTTAAAGGATCATACTAATGACAATATTCTAAGAAACGCCTAAGAGTGATGAGGCAAATGTAGTGTGCTAAGTTGCTTCTATAAAACTCAGCTATCTGCTGTAGCTACCAAGGCTGAACACATGCTTACCCTATGGCTTAACCTTTTCACTCTTAGAAATACCTTCATATATTCACCAAAAAGACATGTACAAGAAAGTCCATTGCAGCATTGCTCATTAGATCCCTAAACTAGAAGTAAGCCAAACATTCATCAATAGTAGAAAGGATAAATACATGCAGTATATTTATGGAATAATATACATCAGTGGGAAAAAAAGGTGATCTTGACTATACACTATGACATGGATGAATTTCATGAATACAGCATTCATGAAAAAAGGAAAAAAAGCCAGATACAGAAACGTTTCTGTCTTTAAATTTCCATAACAAGCTAAACTAGTATAATGGTGGTAAACATCAGAATAGTGGTTACATTTTGTGGGCGGATTTAATCATTGGATTGGAAGGGGAATAATAGAAGCTCTGGGGTCTTGAGAGTGGTCTGTATCTTGATCTAGGTAATGGTTGAGTGTGTTCACTTTGTAAAAGTTCACTGTGCTCAGTCAGTGATTTCCTCACTTTTATGTGTGTGTTATATATTTTATACTTGTATTCTTCAATAAAACATTTTTTAAATGATTCTCACATTGGCTAAAAAAAAAAAAATCTCTATTTTTTGCATGTACATAATATTTCAGTTTAAAAGTTCTTAAAGAACAAACCAAAAAAGGACATCCGGTGGTCAGAAGCTTGGTGAGTAAAAGGAACTGAAAGAAGCCCAGCATGGCTGGCACATGTAGACCAGTGCTGAAGGAGGGTGGCAAGCTGTCCAGATCATTTAGCACCTGTGCTATTTGTTTTTTTCCTTAGACCAGTGGGAAATAATTGAAGTTTTTTTAAAGAGAGTGATACGACCTGAAGGGCACTTGAGAAGGTTCATGGTTGGAATGTGGAGAACTATTAGGAGACCAGAGTGGATATGAGAGGCCTGTGAGTCAGCTATTACAGTACCTCAGGCAAGAAATGACAGTGACTTGCACAAAGGTAGTTTTAGTGGAGATGGAGAAAAGTGGATGTATTTGAGAGCTATCTAGAAGGTAAAATTGCCAGGACTTGAGCATGCATTAGATGAGAGATGAAGGAAAGAGGTCACAGTGGTGACTGCAAGGTTTCTCGCTTTTACAATTTGAAGAATGATGGTACTATTTTGTAAGACAAAGAAACCTGGAAGAAGAACAGGTTTAGAGGTGAGGATAAGAAGCTCGTTTATTAGTATGTTGAATTTGAAATGCCTTTGAGATTTGTAAGTAGTGATGTCCAGTGGAAATTAGAATACTCTTCTGTGGTCTGTCTTGTCAAGTCAGACTTGTGGCATATTCTGTCCACATATGATATATGACAGATATATGACAGTAGAATCAAAGAAGTATAGGCAATCATAAAATCATTCTTGAACTAGGATGTATTTTCTAACGTGTGCTACTTCTTGAGGTTAATAGGCTCTAAAAGTTTTCTTTTCTCCCTCTCTCTTCCTTTTTTTTTTTTTGGTAGGCAAATCCAAGGGAGTAGCGTCATGTGCAAATAGAACTTGATCCAAATTAGCTATTCAGGTAGAAGAAAAAGAGTCCATGAGAGAATTAATGGTCTAATTAGTGCAGATGATACTACCCTCCATTTTACTTAATGAATATGTGCCCCAAAATGAGCCTGAGGTGGGAAACACATCTGCTGTTTCTTTAGTTACCTTCCGCTTCCAAGTATTTCTGTAGTATGAGCATCTTGCTGGACTGCATGTGATTCTTGCCTCTAAAGGTATACACAGTAGTCACCCTTATACACATTCCAAGACCCTCAGTGCATGCCTGAAATCAAGGATAGTACCATACTCTATATATACACTGTGATTTTTCCTATATATATATACCTGTGATAAAGTTTAATTTATAATTAGACACAATAAGAGAATGTTCAAATTGCCAGCATCACTACTCTTGGAGTTCAGGGCCATTACTAAGTACAATAAGGTTTACTCAACAATTGATCAGATACCCGAGTTGGCTACTGAAGTGATTAACGGGTAGGTAGGATAAACAACAAGGATACTGTGGATACTGTGGATTAATGGGTAGGTAGGATAAACAGCAAGGGTACTGTGGATACTGTGGATTAACGGGTAGGTAGGATAAACAGCAAGGATACTGTGGACAAAGGGGTGATTCTCAGCCTGAGTGGGATGGAGCAGGAGGGCGTGAGGTTTTGTCACACTACTCAGAAGGTCATGGAATTTAAAACTTATTGCTTATTTCTGGAAATTTCCATTTAATATTTTCATGGGTAACTGGTACCAAAGAACGGAAAACTGCAGATAAGTGGGGACTGCTGTATTTTTAATACAACATGGCACTCTGCAAGCCGTCTGCTTTATCTGGAGCCCAACCAAAGAAATGGTGATTTGTGCCATTGCCAGATGAACTGGTTGTATTGAACATATTGAGTGATGGTTTATATTTCAGTCTCCAGTGCAAAACCTTAAGGGGCTTTCCTGAGTGATTTTGATTATCTGAGATTTTTCCAGTATGTGACTTATCTTCTATATAATATATGACTCTACTGTAAAAGAATGCTTTGTCTCATATTTAAAGGGATTCTAGCTAGTTTTGATATTTTTGAGATTTGGTTAAAGTCCAGGTGTACCCTATGCATTACCTACAAAATTTTGGACACTTCCACTTAATCCTGTCTTATTTTTCATTTTTCCCAGCCACAGAGGGTCCATCCTTCTAAACTGGACCCCTAAGGATTTTAACCTTTTAAAATCTGGATTTCTTCAACCCATTCTCCATGTTTAGTTGCCCCCTTACCTACTTTTGTTCTCTCTCCTTGGAAACATACCACTAAGAAAAACTTAATTTTTAAAAAGATATCTTTCCCACTTCATATTAACTTTGAGGTATATGTTTATTGAGTAGAATAGTGGGAAGAATCACCTGCAGTATTTAACTATTATTTAACCTACGCAGAGAGAATGCAGAAGTCCACAAAATGAGGTACCCTGAAGTTGAGTAAGACATCTTGTCCTTGGAGTCAACAGAGATTCCTATGCTTTATCCTCTTTTGAAAGCCATGCTGTAAATGACACTTCTGAATCTGCATTTTTAAAAATTCATTAAAATTGATTCTGAAGCCGCCTATTGAGTTATGTTATAAAAGGATTTGAACATCAGTTGTTCTGAAATACAAGTTGAGTGGAATGTTGAAATTCTTAAGCTACATTACAATCATAATTAATTTTAGATAGGTATAGGGTCATTCTTAAAGTCAGCAATGCCCAGGGTCAGAATAAATTTATGAGAGAAATAATCATACTCAAGCCCGACTGAAATATTTATCTTAAGCACAGCAATAAGCATAAAAATCAAATAATCAATAATAGTGGACTCTTGATTAGAGATGTCAGGGAAGTTCTCCCCAGCCTTATCTCAGAGGCTGCCAATCAGCATTATTAGGTTGTGATAGTAAATGAGTTTGACCAGGTATTTTCCTCTCTGATTCAGGCAGTTATCTCTGGAATAATGACCTATAAGGAAGTAATTTTCTCAGTTCAGATTCCCTTTGACTTAAGCTCTGGCAGAAACCATCGTAAATATTGGCATTCAGATCTTCTAAAAATCCTAAAACACTTAGTATTTCCAGACATCTGAGGTATATGGATGTATTCACAGGAGAGATCAGTCCACATGCAAAGATGAGTCAAGAATTGGAAAAATAAATTTTTGTTGTATATACCTGTTTACCTAAATCAGTCTGTCTTTTTCTTATCTGGAAGACTAGATGAGAAAAGGACCAATCTTGAAATAGAAGGGAGTTTTCTAAAAATAACTTAAATCAAAGAGGAAAGTTTAAACAGTGGTAATCTAGCACTGTGGTTAAAAACTTCAAGCTTTGGGCTTCCCTGGTGGTGCAGTGGTTAAGCATCTGCCTGCCAATGCAAGGGACACAGGTTCAAGCCCTGGCCGGGGAGGATCCCACATGCCGCGGAGTGGCTGGGCTTGTGCTCCACAACTACTGAGCCTGCGCTCTAGAGCCCGCAAGCCACAACTGCTGAGCCCACGTGCCACAGCTACTGAAGCCCACACGCCTAGAGTCTGTGCTCCGCAACAAGAGAAGCCACGACAGTGGCAGGCCCGTGCACTGCAACGAAGAGTGGCTCCCGCTCACCGCAACTAGAGAAAGCCTGCTCACAGCAACAAAGACCCAACACAACCATAAATAAATAAATAAAATTTTTAAAAATAAATAAATAAAATAAAGCAAATAATTAAAAAAAAAAAAGCATCTTGTAGAGATTGATCTCCTAGTCACAAAAATGAGTTTTAATAGTTTTCAGTTTAAAACCTCTGCAGCAGTCACAAAACTGATTTCTTTTTTGTTCTGTATTCATTTTTAATTCAATATATCTACTCTTTTGTCCTTAAAATTAAAAATATAATGTTTACTTATCATTGATAGTATTTTCTGGCATTTGAGGAATGAGGAGTGGGCCATAGAGGCCTTATAGCTTATAAGGAACATTGGAAGTCAGCATGAAAAATGGAATATAAGGAAACAGTAACCATTGACATTGAGCTGTGAGAAACGGATGACATGTGAGGAAGCAGGAGATAGAAAACTAGAGAAGCAGTGGGCTGTAAGAGTTTTTAAGTGGCAAGCACACACACACACACACACACACACACACACAAACACCTTTTCAAGATGACTTTTCATTCAAGCAGCATGTATTGGATACTAGTGCTGTGTTAGGCACTGTGAATACAATGTTCTGTATTCATTTTTAATTCAATATATCTACTCTTTTGTCCTTAAAATTAAAAATATAATGTTTACTTATCATTGATAGTATTTTCTGGCATTTGAGGAATGAGGAGTGGGCCATAGAGGCCTTATAGCTTATAAGGAACATTGGAAGTCAGCATGAAAAATGGAATATAAGGAAACAGTAACCATTGACATTGAGCTGTGAGAAACGGATGACATGTGAGGAAGCAGGAGATAGAAAACTAGAGAAGCAGTGGGCTGTAAGAGTTTTTAAGTGGCAAGCACACACACACACACACACACACACACACACACACAAACACCTTTTCAAGATGACTTTTCATTCAAGCAGCATGTATTGGATACTAGTGCTGTGTTAGGCACTGTGAATACAACAAAGAATGTAGTCTCTGACCCCAGAGACCTTCATTTAGTAGGAGAGGCCAACATATAAATAAATAATTGTACTATGGTGTTCTATAATAGAATTTAAATACTACAGGCATATATAAAAGATAGCCTTGACCTGGCACACTCTTACTTACTCACTTTCCTCGAAAATCTTGCACATATTTAAGGTTTTTACCTTATTAGGCATGGCTTTCTTCCAGAAAGCCTTTCTCATACTGTATGCAGTAAATTAGTGGGGAGTGATTAACTGATGTTGGTACAGACATCAAGGAATGTTCTAGAGTAGTTGACATCAAATATGAGTTTTGAATAAAAAGTAGGAAATAATAAGAGAAGTAAAGCCTCATGGTTTTCTTTTCCCAAAGGTCGGTAGGAGTTGAGCATAATATATCACTTCATTTCTTTTATTTGTTCACTCAATTAACAAATCTTTATTAATTTCCTTTAGTCCCTGAACATCCCAGGCTATTTCATGCCTTTGTAACTGCACGGCTGTTTTCACTAAATGTTTAGATTGAATGCCCAGTCATTGTGCTTAGGGTGGTGAGGTGAACACAGTTGCAGGGAGATTGCCCTAAAGGGCCTTTTGGGGTTTACAATTGAATAAAAGACATCGAACAAAAAGCATTATGAATATGGTGAGTGTTATTGCAGGGAATGCAGGGACATTTAATGGATGTATTATTATCTACTCTGCGGGATTAGGGAAGGCTGCCCAGGGAAAGTAACATTTAAACTGAGACATAACAAGTAAGAAGGAGCTAGTTTAGAGAATGGGGGAGAGTGTTACAGGGGGGGGACCTTAGATAGGAAAAAAAAACAACAACAGTGCAGTGATGAATCTGCCTTCTGTAACAGTGGACTGTGTAAAAGGAGTTACCCTTTTACTGAGACCAGCTACAAAAGCTGAAAAAACTACTAAATATTATCTGTTTGAAAGTACCAGAGAGATAAATTAGTAAAGCATTACCAAGCCAAGACTTAGAAAAGAAGGAAATCCAAAGAAATGAGACTGGCATTTGGGACTGCTTTTGCCCTGTAGGCATTTACCAGTTCAGAGGAAGCAGCTAAAGGACTGTGTAGCCCTTTTGATAGCCTCACATGGTTAGGAATACAAAAACGGAGCCCTTTAAAAATTCCCCAGTGCTTTCCATTGAGACCCAGAAAGACTGTACCCAAGGGTAAGGTAAAACAGAGGTAAATGAGCCCTTGCAGGGACTGCAGCCCCACTTCAAATAATCTGGGTGGCCCAGGAAATTCTCAGACCCCATTTTTATTTTTTTATTTTAATTTTTTTATAAATTTATTTTTTTATTTTTATTTTTGGCTGTGTTGAGTCTTCGTTGTTGCACGTGGGCTTTCTTTAGTTGCAGTGAGCAGGGACTACTGTTCGTTGTGGTGCGTGGGCTTCTCATTGTGGTGGCTTCTCTTGTGGAGCATGAGCTCTAAGCGCGCGGGCTTCAGTAGTTGTGGCTCATGGGCTCTAGAGCACAGGCTCAGCAGTTGTGGCGCACGGGCTTAGCTGCTCTGCAGCATGTGGGATCTTCCTGGACCAGGGAATCGAACCCATGTCCCCTGCATTGGCAGGCGGATTCTTAATCACTGCGCCATCAGGGAAGCCCCAGACCCCATTTTTAGATTAAGATGACTTGGCCTTTGCCAGCACCCCCAGGTTCCTGGCAGAAAAAAAGATTCTTTCTAGAAGAGTATTTTTATAGGTCTGAAATTATTTCTGCAGTTTTTCATATGTAATGTTCAGAACATAATCAAAGGTAATTAGTCACACAAGGACACAAAACAACATCAATCAAGAACCAGCTAAAACAGGAAATAAAAATAGAGCACCAGGTGTTCCAAGTGTTAGATGTATAGATATGGGCTTTAAAATAACTATGCTTACTAAGTTCAAGGACAAAAGAAATTGCAGATGTCAAACAAATAGTTGGAAATATTTAAGAAATAATAATATAACAGATTTGAAAAAGAACCGAACAGATATTCTAAAACTGAACTAAAGATGAGTTTAACGGTAAATATTAAATCACTAGTGTAGAGAGGATTATTGAACTGGATTTTATGTCAGAAGGAAATATCCAGAAAGAAGCACAGAGGAATGCCAAAATTCAGCATTGTGAAGGGCAGGAGATATAGAAGATACAAGAAATGGTCTAATATATGTTTAAATGGGAGTCCCAAAGGGGAAAGGAGATGAGAATATTTCAAACTATTTGAAGAGATAATGGCTGAGAATTTCCCAAAACAGACGAAAGACAGTGAGCTACAATTTAAGAAGTACAACATAACTTGAATAGGAATGGATGGATATTTTACATTTCTAGGTATATACCCAGGAGAAATGAAAACATATATCCACACAAACACTTGTTCATGAATGTTCATAGCAGCATTATTTATAAAAGGTAAAAAGTGAAAGCAATCCAGATGTCCATCACCTGAAGAATGAATAAACAAAATGTGGCATAGCCACACAGTGAAATATAATCTGGTTATAAAACAGAGTGAAGTACTCATAACTACTACAGAATGTATGAACCCTGAAATGATGAGTCTTGAAAACATACAAGCGAAAGAGGCCAACTACAAAAGAATTCCATTTATATGATATTCCATTTCTATGATTCCATTTATATGAAATGTTCAGAATAGGCAAATCTGTAGACGGGATAAGACAAGGAGTATGGATATAGGGTTTCTTTTGGGGGTGATAAAAAATGTTCTAAAATTAGATTGTGGTGATGGTTGCACAACTCCAAATATACTTTTTTAAAAATTGAGGGACTTCCCTGATGGCGCAGTGGTTAAGAATCCTCCTGCCAATGCAGGGGACACGGGTTTGAGCCCTGCTCTGGGAAGATCCCGCATGCCGCGGAGCAACTAAGCCCATGTGCCACAACTACTGAGCCCACGTGCCACAACTATTGAAACCCGCACGCCTAGAGCCCGTGCTCTGCAACAAGAAGCCACTGCAATGAGAAGCCCGTGCACTGCAACGAAGAGTAGCCCCTGCTCGCCACAACTAGAGAAAGCCCATGCGCAGCAACAAAGACCCAGTGCAGCCATAAATAGATAGATAGATAGATAGATAGATAGATAGATAGATAGATAGATTTATACCGTTTATTTAACTGGGGAAATTTTTATGGTATGTGAATTATATTTCAGTTGAAAAGAGGGGAATAAATCCACACCTAGATACATCCTACTAAGACTACAGAAACCAAAGAGAACATTTTAAAAGCCTCAGTGGGGCTGTAAGTAGAGCATTGGGATTACCTTCAAAGGAGCAGTAAATAGATGATTTCTCAGCAGGAACAGTGAATTGGAAAGACAGAAGATAATTCAATGATGACATCCTCACAGGGACTTCCCTGGTGCCGCAGTGGATAGGACTCCGCACCCCCAGTGCAGGGGGCCCAGGCTCAATCCCTGGTCAGGGAACTAGATCCCACATGCATGCCACAACTAAGAAGCCCGCCTGCTGCAACTAAGGAGCCCGCCTGCTGCAACTAACACCCAGTGCAACCAAGTAAATAAATAAATATTTTTTAAAAAATGATATCCTCACTGTGCTGAAAGAAAGTAACTGCCAACTCTGAATTTTACCCAACTAAAATAACTTTTAAGAATGAAGCTGAAATAGATATTTCAGGTGAACAAATAAAAAGAGAAAGAGGGACTTCCCTGACGGTCCAGTGGTTAAGACTCCACACTTCCACTGCAGGGGGCATGGGTTAGATCCCTGGTCAAGGAACTAAGATCCCACATGGCGCAGGCCAAAAAAAAAAAAAAAAAAATAGAGCAAGAATTTGCCCCAGGAAACTGATTTCTGAAGGGTATATAGGCAAACAAAAACGATCCCTGATGGAAGGCCAGAGGTAAAGGAAGCAATAAGATTAAGAAAAGTTATATATGCATGTATATATGCACATAGCAATAGTTTCACTCCTAGGTATATACCCAATAGCATTGAGTACTTATGTTCACCAAAAAACATTATAAAAAAAGTTCATAAAAGTGTCAACTTAAAACTACTCAATACCTGTCAACAGTAGATTGGATAAATAAACTGTATAGTCACATATGTCTTAGAGCCATATAACAGCGTAGGTAATATGCAATAGT